>NC_138771.1:438579114-439021614 GCF_965119305.1 Pelophylax lessonae
GAGAGAGGGAGAGAGAGAGAGAGCGAGACAGAGCGAGAGCGCGAGACAGAGGGGGAGAGAGAGAGAGAGCGCGAGACAGAGGGGGAGAGAGAGAGCGCGAGAGAGACAGAGGGGGAGAGAGAGAGCGCGAGAGAGACAGAGGGGGAGAGAGAGAGCGCGAGACAGAGGGGGAGAGAGAGAGCGCGAGAGAGACAGAGGGGGAGAGAGAGCAAGAGAGACAGAGCGCGAGACAGAGCGAGAGCGCGAGACAGAGCGCGAGACAGAGCGAGAGCGCGAGACAGAGCGCGAGACAGAGCGAGAGCGCGAGACAGAGGGGGAGAGAGAGAGAGAGAGCGAGACGGAGGGAGAGAGAGAGAGCGAGCGAGACAGAGAGAGCGAGCGCGAGAGACAGAGAGAGAGAGAGAGAGAGAGAGAGAGACACACACACAGAGGGGGAGAGAGAGAGACAGACAGAGAGAGATAGAGACACACACACAGAGGGGGAGATAGACAATGAGAGAGACAGAGAGAGAGATAGAGAGACACACACACACACACAGAGGGGGAGAGAGAGAGACAGACAGAGAGAGATAGACAGAGAGAGAGATAGAGAGACACACACACACACAGAGGGGGAGAGAGAGAGAGAGAGACAAACAGACAGACAGAAAGACACAGGACCTCACCTTGCACACACTAATCGTGCCTGCCTGCCCCCTCCTCCTCCTCTCACAAAGCACACAGACAAGCACAACACCCATAACAGCACTAAGATGAATCTTAGCTTGTCTGATGTCCTCATGGATAGAAGTGCATCATTCCTTTTCTAAACATGCAGTACACTGTAGACTCTTCTACAGCCGCTGCTTCTTCTGTGTTATGGTAACACAATATTCGTCTTCCCTTCTCCAACATGGTGCTTAGCTCCGCCTACCAAACGCCATTTCCGGTTTTGAAAAAATGCAATGATTCTTTCCCACGGCTCCTGGGAATGATGACACACATCTCCCAGGAGCCCCTGCGGCGCCGGAAATGACATAGTTCGCCGCGGCGCCGAAGGAGGCAGAAAATTGCTTACCCCTAGCAACAGGGCAAGTGGAGCAAGAAAAAAAAAAAAAAAGTCACCAATACTGTGATCATTTGGGGAATAAAAGCAATTTTTGTATTGTTGAAAAAATGGGTGGAACTCCACTTTAATATAAAACCCCTTCAGTTAACCGGCCTCCAACACAAATTGCTCTTACAGGTCACCACTGCTGTGAAGCAAATGATTGCAAGGGCCTGGAGAACCCCCAACCTGCACACCCTTGAAGTCAGATATAGGATCACCAGAGCAATGATCCATGCAAAAGTTGAAGTGGATATCCTAGATAGGGTTTCTAAATATGAATGTCTCTGGCAACCATGAGTAGACCACTTTCTCCCACCTGACTTTAGCAACTCCCTTCTACTACCTTAATGTACCTTCTCTTGAATACCGACCATCTCTGGGCTCCAGGCCCTGTTTATCCCCCTGGCGACCCCCTCCCCTTACCCCCTCCTCTTACATCTCGTCTTTCTTTCATTCTTACCCTCCCTTTATTCTTCCTCTCCTCCTCTCTTTCTAATAGCACTCTAGCATCTCCCTATACCCTCGGATTTTGCCTCTATCCCAGCATCTCAGAAACACTCTGAAAGGCTTCGCTCATCATATTTGTAGGCTACCTGCTCGGCTGAGCATCTCACCTACCATTGATACTGTCTCTCTATTATTAAACCCTATCATGAAAATTGATGTAATACTGCCCCCTAGAGGACTGCTGGATATAACACTTTCTGGATTCCCCTGGGTTACCCGTAAGAACTGGTTTCAGAAACTTATCACTTTAAGTCCTTGGCTCAGTCAATAATCAGTCCAGGGGATGTTGTTTTGTAGTTTTATTTAGAACTTGGATAGGAGAAGCGATGAGTGGGATACTCCAACTAATAACTATTCACAGTATTGAAGACAACTGACTTTAGGATGCGGCAAGGCCGCTGTTTGACTCTTCCACTGAAGTGAAGATATTTTAAGTGTTCCTGCTTGCAATTCTCTTCAGGGTTCTAAACTTGGTACCCCCTTTCTCTCTCACTGTGTGTGCTGACACCCCTTCACTGACTCTATCCTCTGGAGTGATCCCCTTCCTGGGCAGACTCATGGACACTGTTTTTCCAGAGTCACTGTTGCCTCCAACTCCACCAGTCAGCTTTCCTGGACCACTGGATTCAGCCCCACACTCTGGTTCACCAGGCCGACTGCCTGTGACCACCATCCACAGCAACAGAAGGAGAGACAGCCGTCACCCTCCTTCCAGGACCTGGCTTCCCGCCCAAAGACCACCTGCCTCATGTGTTCCTGGCTTTTATACCCCATCCCATGATGCACCACTCTCTGTGCCAAACCCATGGGACGGTATCAAAGTCTGTGTGTCATTGGCTGGGTTTCCTCTACTGGCCAATGTACCTCTCGATTGGATACAGTGGGGACACTCTCTCAGCCCATAAGCTCAAATTATTTACCTACTGCTTTCTTGTTGAGCAGAGAAAGCCAAAAACGATACCTACTATATAGCACCTGACTAGGAGGGTGCTACATTGACTATAGATTGTTATATCTGATATGATTGACACCACTCTTGTCTAAAGCCCAATTCATACCCCATTCTATCATGATTTTGTCCTGGTAGCACCCTCTAAACACTGCATTAACTTTGTTTATCATGTTCTGCCAATGTAATTGCTCTGTTGCTTATAATCTCACAAGTTGTTATGTAGGGCAACTCTCCATTGTATTTTGTTCTACTTTCTCTGTCATTTGTACTATGTTTTCCTTTGATATTTTCAATAAAATACTTGAACAAGAAATTAAAATTACATTATTAAACATAAACCAACAACCAACTGACAGAACAAACTATTTGTGAATATCTAGGTTTAGCAAATCCACAGAAATGTCAGTTAAGGTTAACCAATTTGTTCATCCCAACTAGAGAACTACATTTCAAAAAATATTCTAAGAGCACTTTATTTTGTTTAAAAAAACAAAAAACAAATCCAAATGCAGCTAACAAGATCACAAGTGTGAATTTGGTCCTTTGCCAGAAGAATAGATATTTTTAATGTTTTGCTCATCTGTAGTGTTCTTAGTTGTTATTGAAATTTAGGAGAGCCATGTTTAGCAGATGCATTCAGATCTTTGTAGATATGCTTTTCTTTGCTTCTTGAATACTTAGCACATGCCTGCCTTGATCGCGTCAACCCATTTTATTCTCCACTCACTCCAACAGTAAAGTCATCAGTCCCCAAGTGTTCAGTCACACCAAATCTGACTTTGAAATTGTGCCACTTCACTTACAATCGCACGATTTCAAAGCAGCATGTCAGTTCGACTTCAGGTGTGACTTGGCTGAGATTCTTGCACAGATGTCTATGGAAGTCACATCTGAAATCGTCAAAAAAAAAGGGCAGGAACTTTTTTTTCAGATCGGTGAAGCATCACAAAGTCGGCGTTGCACCGATTTGAACAGTTCCATTGCCAATAAAGTGTGATTTACAGATGTAGCACCCTCCTAAGTAGGTGCTAGGAAAAGTATATTTGTGACCCTGTCTGCTTATCAGGAGGGCAGGATCTGTTAGCTAATCTGTCACATGCCTCCAGGTGTGATCTGTTGAGTCTGGGGAGTCTCCCCACTGTACCCAATGAGGGATCTTGTTGGGCAGTGGAGAAGACCTAGCCAATAGCACACCAGGGTTTATGACTGTCCCAGTGGGCGGGCTCTGCCGCAGTGCACCCTGGGATTGGGAATAAATCTGTGGGAAACATGTCTTTTGGTGGGAGCATCAGTCTCAGGAGGAGGTGGCAGCTCTCTCTCCTTCTGTAAAGTGTGGAGGTGGTCCAGGCAGTCGGCCTAGGGACCGGAGGTTGAGCTTGTGTGCAAGGTATCCAGAGTAGCTGACCAAGTGGAGCTGCTGGGCAGAAATCTTCAGGAAAAACAGTATTGTGAGTACTCAAGAACTGCCCAGGAGTCTGCCTAAGAGAGGGGACCACTCCAAGGAGGTCAAAGGGAATCCAGGAGCCAGCTAACCAGGGTGTCAAGTAGTTAATCCCTGAAGTTGGGGAGTAAAAGGGGGCGCCAGGAAGGGCCCTGAAGTGTTCAGCAATACAGTTTGCTCTAAAGTCAGCTACCTCAGGAAGGAGTGTCTTGGGGAGCTTAAAGGGACTTTTCCTACAGTCAGAGGTGAAGTTCTAGTATCTGGCCTTGCTGAGGCCAACATCAGTCAGCGTTAACCAGCATCAATCAGTGTTAACCAGCATTAGTCAGCGTTAAACAGCGTCAGAGGAGCGCTAAAAGAATGCCAAGTAGCCTCATTCAGTGTCCCGGCCTAATTGTGCATAGTTCAGTTGTTGGAGTATCCCACTTCTCCCTTATCCCATCCACGTTCTCAAATAAACACTAAAAACCAAAGAAGCTGGACTGGTTCTTGTCTAAGGTGCTCACACTTGAAAACATGTCAAAGTACTGTTGTTGCTAGCGGTAACCCAGTGGTACCCACACCCAGCCGCTCCCTTGAGAGTAGGGCTACATTTGGGGGCTCATCCGGGATTTCACCCTGGGTTACTGGGCCGGTTGCTAATGGCAACGGCCAAAGAAAATTTGAAAAATCTCCATTTTTGTGTCCAGAACTTTGTTCTACTATTCAAGCCAAGTGTGAGGCCTGCTCCACAGGAGATAGGGAGAGTGAGATGAAGATAAAAGTGCACTTTGAAGGTTGCCCGCGGTAACGCAAACTTTCTGGTCAGAACCTCAAAATGGCAGGAACCTTCTGCCTAAGCTATGAAATGTACACCTCTGTAAAGTATTGGAAGGCGGGAGAAAGGCCTCTGACTGTGAATAAAAACTGTATCTGCCTGACAGAAAAAGGTCCAAGTCTGGACGGAGAAAATGGCAGCCAGGAGTACGTGAATCGGTGTGCCAGGGGCAGTGTGTGTGTCAAGGTTACATGGAATGATGTTGACTGTGCATACGACAGCGGGACATTTATTCTGTATAGCGTCTGTATCGATACTGTGAAGATAGCGGTCGGTTATGCTGGGAAGGGCAGTGGAGCTTTCTTCGGAGACAGTATGGTGACGGGCCTTGCTTGTAAATGTGCTGAGAAGAGGACTGTCTACCATGCATGTGACAGGGGGACAAATCTCTGGCCTGGCAAAGAGTGACAGCTGGCTCATGGAGATGGAGGTGCAGCTGGGGCCCTGCTACAAGAAAGAAGAGTGGATGCATGTCTGGTGAGGGACATGGTCCGCTTTGCAGCAACTTCTGTGTCGGCTGAGATGAGAGAGCAGGGCATTGGAGTGGTTACTGCACCGTGCGGGAAAGCGCAAGCTAAAAGTTTCTGCCTAGCAGGAGGAACCACCACCAAACAAGGAGAATGAGTGGAGAATTCGGTCGCGCCCAGCCAATCAGGAATGACTAGGGAAGCTTATAAATTACTTCCTCCTTCAGGTGTGGCTGAGAGGAAGACATGTGAGAGAAGAAGCAATATGGAAGTTGTTGGAGAGCGAGAGTGTGCAGCTGCGACTATTCCACCCATCGGCAGAGAAACTGCTGGGCAGACCTGGGAGCAGACTAAAGAGCCGGAGGCGACTGTCCTGTGGGATACACGAGTGTGGATGGTGCCCGAAGGAGGACTAGCGCTGTGCACCGGAGGAGGCGTGGAGCACTTAGGTCTGGTATGTCCCCAATGTGTGAGTGTGACCACGCGGATGCGAGCGTGGAGCCACTGCGGCTATCTGCTGCTGCAGGCAGAGAAGAGTGAGGGTCAGCCCAGACAGCTGTGTGTGTCATGGGAGACAGGAACCACTCGAGTCATGACGGCCATGGAATCGGCGCCCCTCCACGGAGGCGGGAGGGGAGTCTTCAGGATACTGATGCTGCTGGAGGCCATGTGGCAGTTCAGCTCTTGCATCATCGTGAACCCGATTGCCAGACAAAGGGTGCGTGCAGGTAGGGGGGGCCGGGAAGTGGCCACCTGATGCACCGAAGGTGCCCGCAGCAGTGAAGATGTCTGCTCCCATCCCAATCAAGGAGAAAAGAAACACACCTCCAAGAAATGCTTCAGAACTCATTGGACAGCGCTTCACAGTGCAGATGGACAATGACCCGAAGCATACTGCGAAAGCAACCAAAGAGTTTTTTAAGGGAAAGAAGTGGAATGTTATGCAATGGACAAGTCAATCACCTGACCTGAATCCGATTGAGCATGCATTTCACTTGCTGAAGACAAAACTGAAGGGAAAATGCCCCAAGAACAAGCAGGAACTGAAGACAGTTGCAGTAGAGGCCTGGCAGAGCATCACCAGGGATGAAACCCAGCGTCTGGTGATGTCTATGCGTTCCCGACTTCAGGCTGTATTTGACTGCAAAGGATCTAAAACCAAGTATTAAAAAGTGAAAGTTTGATTTATGATTGTTAATCTGTCCCATTACTTTTGGTCCCTTAAAAAGTGGGAGGCACATATACAAACTGTTGCAATTCCTACACTGTTCACCTGATTTGGATGTAAATACCCTCAAATTAAAGCTGAAAGTCTTCAGGTAAAGCACGTCTTGTTTGTTTCATTTCAAATCCATTGTGGTGGTGTATAGAGGCAAAAAGATTAGAACAGTGTCAATGTCCCAATATTTATGGACCTGACTGTGTATATATATATATATATATATATATATATAGCCAGTGTAAATATATATTTTTTCTAAATGGTTTTTGTACTGAGGTACATGTATTTATTGTTATATTTCTATCCATTTACAAAATGTAAAATAAAATGGGCTCCTGAAGAAGCGTGCTATCGCGAAAAATGTTGAGCTTTCATCTTTAATACATTGTACTCCAACTCTGCAGTGGGATACAACCAGGATTTGTTTTTTTTATCAGCCCTAATCCGGAGGTCAGAGATGGATATTTTTGCGATGTTGAACTGCAATTTTATTATTATGTATAAATGTGTTTTATGTAATTGTTACTAATAAAAGTTTTGTTTTTATCATTGGTGCCTAGAAAGTTCATATTTCCTTTCCAATTATATATGCTTTAGTCATTAGGATGTGGCACCGGTTACTACCATTTATACACCCACAACATCATTCTGTGTGTAATTGTGTAATTCATTTATTTCCATACGTGTTGAGATGATACCATACCTATATTGTACCTATACTGTATGCAGGATAACTGGGACTGTCAATAAGTGTACCAATGCTCTAAAAGGGCCCCAACAATAGCCGGCAGAAGAACATCCCAAAGGACTGCCCCTCTTGTAATAATTATTCTGCAAGTACCCTTCCTCTACCATTCTCCTTTCCTTTTGGACAGTGCATGCATACCCAGTTGGTCTAGGACTAGCATTTCCCCCTTAAATGAGCTCTGGCAGTATATTTTGAGTACTCGGTAGATCAAACTTTACTACTATTCACTGCTGTACTTGAGGTGGCCTTTCTACTGTTTATGCTGATTTGAACGCCGAATATCATTTTATGCCAAGTTTTACTGTTAATCACTTTGTATGCTAAATTGTTTTATTACCATTGTTAATCCATTTTATGCTTGCCTCATTACCAACCATATTGGGTGACAGTTTAGTAAGCTTGCTTTTACTACATAGTTGGTGCCTGTTTTCTTTGATATAACACTACTACTGAACACTAAGTATTACTTTCTGTGATTTCCTGTGACTGGACTGAGGTTCTTGAAACGGTAAACGCAAAGAACAGAGGATCCATCCTAATCAGCATTAAAAAAAAAATCTACATTTATAAGGATAAATTGTAAAAGAAGAATAAAATATTTTCTAGAATCATGTCAGAAGATCTGTGTGCCTACTTCCTATTTTAAAAGATGCAGCTTAGCAAGAGGGATTGTAGCAAAATTTCTAGTTGTTAACAAGTAATGTCTCATTATGTAAGAATATTTGCTTTGAAAGGCACTCGGTAGACAATATAGGAAAAATTGATATACTGTATAAACAATGTTGACTACGGAGCAGTAATGTGAAAAGAAAGGCACAGATTTTGCTACAGAAAACAAAAAAGTTTGCCTTGACTTCGACTTTAATGTTCAAAAAAAAATCTGAATCATGTGTATAGTATGCGTTGATAGACATATCAATATGCTGGCCGTCTTTTTTTTTTTAAAAAAAGCAGTATGGGGCTTACCATGCATGTCTAACAGTAGATTGGATTACTAGAACATACGGAAACATCATTCAATCATCAGAGGGGTTATCTCAGAGGGGGAGATGCTAAGATGAGCTTTGATTAAAGACGGCTAAATTAGGACAAGACCGGATTTTAGCTGAGCTGAACATAAGTACCAATACAAGGCGGAAGAGAAAAAATTCTGTTTTCTTAGAAATGCACTTTTCATAGATAAAGTTTCTGTACATTTCAAAATAAAAGAAAGATGTTAATGAAGCAATTTCATTCAATCCACCTAAAAAAAGTGACATACGTTTTCTAAATAATCCAGCAGTTTAATTAAGTCTCTTCAATAAATGTAATCATCTTCAAAGCAAACATATCACTTTTTTGGTTCTTTGAAAATCAAGTATATTTTTCTTTCCACTGGAGACCCTGAACTGCTGTCTTGATTTTCAATCAACACTTCCTCCTCCCTTGGGCCACGATAATGTCATCGTAATTATGCACAAGTTTTCTCTGCCATGTGACTAAAGCGGAAACTAGTAATGAGAGAGTGAACAAGCTCATTATCATACTCCCCAAGACAGGGGACCCAGCTCTGTCCTGGAGGGTCGGTGGCCTCCTCAGGTGTCAAGATTTCATTAATTAGCGTGGAATTAATTGATTAACGGCTCTGCTGTGAACTTCACTCCTGGTGTTATGAAAATAACTCATAGGAGTGATCTACAGGAAATCTTTCAAATAAACAACTTTCGAAGAATATTACTGTTTTAGGACATGAAAAATAATGAAAGTTCATACAGATCATCTGAAGGTTAATTAAAGTTTGCATTTATATTACATGGTCTACTAAATCTTTGCCATTTGTTCCCTGGACATTAGCAGCTCCTCCAAAATCATAAAAATCCTCAGCCAAGGGCCTAAAGACTCCTACCTCCCCTTTAGCAAGGAAACTAATTTATAAAGTAGAGTTCAAGCTCCACATGTCAGGGTCCAGCATCCTGGTTTTGGCTATGGCATTCTCCTTGTCAGTCTGTCTACCTATAAGGTGATTGATTGTGGTCAGACTCTGGGTGGAGCCCAGATCTGATTCAAGTCTGCCAAACCTTCAGTCTCATACTTTTGATATTGCATTTGTAACACTTTTTCCAAGCTCCCTGTTTGCCTACTCTGCTAGATTGGGTTTCCCTGTGCATGACCTTGCATCTTAATGATTATTCTCTGAACTCTGCCTGCCTTTTACCTGGTCTGTTACTGAACTACTCTGCCTGTCTGCCAACTGCAAGTACCTGTTTGCTTTGCACTATAGCATTGTGTATAAGACCTGGAGGCAACTAAGTACAGGTAAGTCTGCTTGCCCTATGGGAACGGGGGCTGCTATAGATGAAGAACACAGTAGCCAGCTATAGTGTCTGACCACCTGGACCACCTGTGTTGGGGTAAGCGTGACACACAAAGGGATGACAGGTCCTATTTACAGGCATACTTAACTGAACTTTCATCCTGGATGACTTTCTGTCCATCCTGGATAACTAATAGATCAAAGGATATCTGGGTTTAACCCTACTGGTATAAGCTTTGGAGAACAGGTTACCTATATAAAGGGACAGCGGGCAGCAGTCTGATGCATTGGCTGTATTGGCTGTAGGACAAATTTCAATGCTCAATGGAAAAAAAGGCATTTTATGGGCCTCCCAAGTGAGAATCACACATTGGAGTTATGTCTGAGTAGTTAAAGAATAAACCTTATATTAATGCATATATATTGATGCACTGTATATTCTCTTTTTTCCCTGTACATTATAATAAATTAAAGTGATTCTAGAGCTTTAGGGTTTTTCACCGTTATGCATTAGGGTAAAAAACATTTTCTTCTGCAGAATTATCCCCCCCCCCCTTTTATACTTACCCGAGCTTGATCTGATCCAGCGATGTGCATGAGAGCAGCGGCTCTCATCACTGCTCCCTCCTCCCTGGGCAGATTGATTGTATCAGGAGGCATTGGCTTCCACTGCTGTCAATTGAGTGCTGTGCTGAACAAGCAGGGCTCAGGGGTGAGCGGCCCACTCTGTGTCAATAGACGCAGACAGTGTGGCCTGGGAGCAAGCATGTACAGGTTTCCTCAAGGAAAGCGATTTCCATGGGGGCACTTGCTGAAGAGGAACAGCCTGGAGCGCTGGCAGGGGACCCCAGAAGAAGTGGATCAGGACTGCTCTGTGCAAACAGAGCAGGTAAGTATACCATGTTGGTTATTTTAATAAAAAAAATGAAGGTTTAATGTTGCTTCAACTTTTTACACTTTTCATGCAGTGGTGAAGACACAGGCCTGCCAGGCACATGGGTGCATTCAAGTATACTTAAAGGGATTGTAAAGGCAGAAGGTTTTTTACATCTGTATGCATTCTGTGCATTAAGATTAAAAAAAACCTTCTGTGTGAAGCAGCCCCCCCCCCCCCCCTAAAACTTACCAGAGCCCATCTCTATCCAGTGATGTTGCAGGAGTGTCTCAGCTGCCCTGGTCTCACCTCCTCATTGGCTGAGACAGTAGTGCGGTATAATTGGCTCCCGCTGCTGTCAATCAAAGTCAGTCAGCCAATCAGTAGAGAGGGAGAGGGGCCGGGCGGGTCGCGGCTCTGTGTCTTAATGGACACAGGGAAGAGGAGGATCTGAGCCACTCTGTGCAAAACCAACTGCACAGAGCCGATAAGTAAAACTGTTTGTTTTTTTAAAAAAAAAAAAAACGAGTCTTTACAAAAGGAGTGGAAGTGTTGTGTTCACTGTTTTCCACAATGCCATCCACCTCTCCAAGCTTTTAAAATAGGGGAACTGTGAAAGCGGACACATGGCCAGTGGCCAATTGGAAAAAATAAAAAGCAAGCATTAAAAATTAATTTAATTATTTATCTATGGGAAATGCCTTGTCTGATTTGTGTAATTTATTTGTTAGTAATGTGTTAAATCAGCTTTACCAATCTGTACTACTACCACCAGCACACCAAGCATGTATGGAGTAAAATGTGTACTATATGAATATGAGGTCCTAAGGCTAGATTACATTCAGCCTAGGGGATTGGTAAGCCTATGATAACTGACAGTTCATGTACACACAATAAATGGATGGCGGCACACTGGAAAATGACTCTATGATTAGGTGCCTCTGTGTATGAAATATATAAGTGGTTTCATTCCTGTGATTTGCTGTTTTGCCAATTTTTTTTAAAAAAGTAGAAAACATTTTCCATTGTGCCATTATCTATTTGTTATGTGTATATAAACTGTCAGTGACTTTCAGAACGGGCACTAAGTCTTCTCTCTTCAGCAGGCAAGTGTGGACCAACCTGGAGCAACATTATATCAATATACTGTATCAAGTCCATGATTGACTTTGAGTCAGCAAGGGGCAAGAAAATTTTGCTTCACCTGTAAAGTTTTCTGTTTAAAGACGCAAGAGTATGAAGAACAAGTTGTATCACATCCACTGGTAGGTGGATTAGTTATTGGTGCTGACAGACCTTCCAAAAAATTCCCATTAGCTACCCAGATAAAAAGCAGAGTGTATGCATGAAGGATCCAAACAAAAACAAGGTGGATAAACCACCTATCTCCTGAGCTCAGAAAAGCCGACTCCTTGACTGCTCTGCCCACGGGACTTTCAAAATGGCGTCTTGGATGGCTAGGATCCTGCTGCCTAAAAGGACTGGGGCAGTCCAACAATACTGCAAACAAGAAACACAAAGAAAGACGCATCGACCTAGCGCATTATCCTCAATATAGGCTTTATTGTTAAAACATAAAAATGGCTACTCACAAACAAAGGTAAAAATCAATCACATCGGACTCAAGATCTTGAGTATCGAGAGTAGTCCATACGAATGTCCCTTGTCCTATTAGGATGACGGCTGACGCGTTTCAAGGCATACGCCTCTTCCTCAGAGCCTAGCCTCAGGAAGAGGCGTATGCCTTGAAACGCGTCAGCCGTCATCCTAATAGGACAAGGGACATTCGTATGGACTACTCTCGATACTCAAGATCTTGAGTCCGATGTGTATGCATGAAGGAAACTGATTGGGGATCTCCATTGAATTTCTAGGTGGAATTGCCCATTGAAATAATGATAGATAAGTAAAAACAATATGGCCGTGTCTTGTAGGCAAGCCAACATTACTTGAGCTCACCACGGAATTCCCAGAAAGCTGAGGATCTCAAATATCGTGAGAAATAACTTTTAGCACTGTGCAGAAGCACATTTTCATGAGATTTTGACTTCTCAGCTTTGCCAGGATCTCCCATGAAGGCCCAGCAACGTCATCCACGTCTGGGCAAGTGTATTTGAGGCCGGCGTGTAAATTACGTATTTTTTACATTTTTCTTCTACTGTTTTATATTCTTATTACATGGCGGGGGGTGTGAGTGTAGAGGAGATGCACTACAAGATAAACACATTTTCAATTTCCTGCAAGGTCTGCTTTATTTTGTGCTATAATGCCTTCAGTTACTGCTTTCCCATACACCAGAGGTCCTGCAAAGCCTAAAATGTTACTGCAATCTTTAGAGGAAGGCAAGGTATAATGAAAAGAAAAGAAAACAATACATTTACTGTAGTTACACGTTGAAACCTGATTTGTAGAAATATGTTACCAACTATTGTGCTTCACACTACTTTATTGAAGCAGAACGCCAATACATAATAAGCAATTGAAAAGCTATTTACCTGCATCTGCTTTTTGTTTTTGGACACATCATTTGAAAGCAAAAATAATCTTGTACAAAGATTGTGACCTGTGGTAGAAAATGAAGCTTGTATCAAACAACGTCTTGCTTCTATGGATTCTGCACAACATGACTATAAACAAAGCACTCAGACTCAGGCTGATGCAATGATTTTTGTAAACTCAGGTGAAGGTGCAATTACACAGGAGCTCTGGTACATGTGTAGCACTATGCCAACTGCAAGGAGACCTCAAGTGTTACTGAACTGGCACTAGCTAACACGTGTAAGGAAATTGCTGTTTCCCTGTGTAGGTGACCTTGACATGTGTTTTTGTGCATGGAGGGGCTCTAAAATTCTTTTGTTTTTTACATTTTTTTTGCGTTTAAAACTTTTTTTTTTTTGCATGTTTTTCTTGTTTGCATGACTTTATTGCTATCACCTAGAGAACCAATAGCCCCCTATTTAAAAGCATAGGTGACAGGTACTCTTTATGAGACATATGGGGTCTATCCATTCTGCTGCCCCCTTATTCTGGGGCTGGACCTATGCGCACCCTCCCATAATCCCATGCTGCCTGAGTCAGGTTGAGTTCAGCTGTCTAATAATAGCCTTCTTGATTCCCTTCTGTCTGGATTTCGGCCTCAACACTCCAGAGAAACTGCTCTCCTAAAATTAATAAACGATCTACTAATGGTCAGAACCAATGTACGCTGTTCTGTATTCCTACTCCTGGACCTTTCTGCTGCCTTTGATACGGTTAACCACCCCCTCCTCCTCAAAAAACTCCACTCCTTTGGTCTCTGTAACTGTACTCTTCACTGGTTCTCTTCCTACTTATCCAATCACACCTTTAGCGTTACTTATAATTCTACTTCCTCCTCTCCTCTTCCTTTCTCTCTTGGGATCCCCCAAGGTTCTGTTCTTAGACCTCTCCCCTTTTTTTCAATCTACACCTCCACCTCCTCTCTGGTCATATGATCTAATCAGTGGCGTAGCGTGGGTTGTCAGCACCCAGGGCAAGGCAAGTCATTTGCGCCCCCTAACCCGCGGGATTTTCGCACTTGAATCGCTTCCACTAGATCATTTAAAGAAATCCTTACCCCCTAAGCACATGTATTGTTTGTTATGAAAATACTGATGTAATTAAAGTAAAATGCATCTAAATACAAGTTTGAATGACCAGCGTGCCCCCTTTCAATGCAGAGTGACCAGCGTGCCGTGCCCCCTTTCAATGCAGAATGACCAATGTACCCCCTTCCAATGCAGAGAGACCAGCGTGCCGTGCCCCCTTTCAATGCAGAATGACCAGCGTGCCCCCTTTCAATGCAGAGAGACCAGCGTGCCCCCATTCAATGCAGAGAGACCAGCATGCCCCCATTCAATGCCGAGAGGCCAGCGTGCCCCCTTTCAATGCAGAGTGACCAGCGTGCCCCCTTTCAATGCAGAGTGACCAGCGTGCCCCCTTTCAATGCAGAATGACCAGTGTGCCCCCTTTCAATGCAGAATGACCAGCGTGCCCCCTTTCAATGCAGAGAGACCAACGTGCCCCCATTCAATGCAGAGAGACCAGCGTGCCTCCTTTAATGCAGAATGACCAGCGTGCCCCCTTTCAATGCAGAGAGACCAATGTGCCCCCATTCAATGCAGAGAGACCAGCGTGCCCCCATTCAATGGAGAATGACCAGCGTTCCCCCTTTCAATGCAGAGAGACCAGCATGCCCCCTTTCATTGCAGAGAGACCAGTGTGCCCCCTTTCAATGCAGAATGACCAGCTTGCCCCCTTTCAATGCAGAGAGACCAGCTTGCACCCTTTCAATGCAGAGTGACCAGCGTGCCCCCTTTCAATGCAGAATGACCAGCATGCCCCCTTTCAATGCAGAATGACCCGCGTGCCCCCTTTCAATGCAGAATGACCAGTGTGCCCCCTTTCAATGCAGAATGACCAGCGTGCCCCCTTTCAATGCAGAGAGATCATCGTGCCCCCTTTCAATGCAGAGAGACTTACCTGCAGAAGCAACTTCTCCTCAGTTCCCCCCATCTCCTCGAGTCCTCCCACCTCCTCCTCGGCCAATGGCATGCGTTCGCCTTTCAGCCAATCAGGAAGCCGCTTCCTGATTGGCTAGGAGGAGGATCCGTGTGACAATAGCGAATTTTCATTCGCTATTGTTACACAATGGGTGGGCTCAGGGCGCACTGCTCTGCGCCCCGGGTCCACCCTTTTTTGAAGCCTATTAGAGCCTCTGACTGAGCAGTGAGGAGAGGCAGCATAGGCGGGGCTTGGCTTGCAACGCCACCCCACCCTACACCAATGGACAGGTGAGGCACAGTCCAGCCCCGCCCCGACCCGCCATTTTCAGCCATAGGGCGGCTGTGCTGGACATCTCCCAGCCTAAAGATGGAGGCAGCCGCAGACAGTGTGTGAACTGTGTATGTCAGAGTCAGACAGACAGAGTGACATTGTGGATGCGCCCCCCCAGATGTTGCGCCCGGTGCGGCCAGCCCCCCCTGCACCCCCCACGCTACGCCACTGGATCCAATACCATCTCTACGCTGACGATACCAAAATCTATTTATCCACGCCTCTGCTCCCTCCCTCATTCTTCTCACGTATCACTATTTTACTAGCAGATATATCAATCTGGATGTCACGCCACTTTCTCAAACTCAATCTATCCAAACCCAAACTTATAATTTTTCCTCCACCACGTGCCCCTTAGCCTGATCTCTCTGTCAAAATCGATGGCACAGCTATCAGCCCATCCCCACATGCCAAGGTCCTAGGTGTAGTCATGGACTCTGAACTCTCCTTCAAGTCCCACATCCAATCACTGTCCAAATCTTGCCGTCTCAACCTCCTCAACATCTCCAAAATATGCCCCTTTCTTGCCAATGACACAACAAAGCTCCTAGTTCACTCCCTGGCCATCTCCCGCCTCGACTACTGCAATTCCCTTCTCATTGGCTTACCTCTACATAAGCTATCCCCCCTTTAATCCATCATGAACGCTGCTGCCAGACTCATTCACCTTACCAACTGTTCAGTGTCCGCTACTCCTCTCAAAATACTAACCACATCTTACAAAGCCATCTACAATTTAGCCCCCAGCTACATCACTAGCCTAGTCTCAAAATACCAACCTTATCTCTCTCTTCATTCCTTTCAAAACCTCCTGCTCTCTAGCTCCCTCGTCACCTTCTCCCATGCTTGCCTCCAGGACTTTTCCAGAGCCTCTCCAATCCTATGGAACTCCTTACCCCAATCTGCCAGATTATCTCCTACTCTATTAGCTTTTAGATGATCCCTGAAAACCCTCCTCTTCAGAGAAGCCTATCCTACCCACACCTAACAACCGTTCTTCCATTTTCTCCATCAGCTTATCCCCCACAGTTATTGCCTTTTGTTTCACTTGACCCTCCCTTCTAGATTGTAAGCTCTAACGAGCAGGGCCCTCTAATTCCTCCTGTATTGAATTGTATTGTAACTGTATTGTCTTCACTCATATTGTAAACTGTTTCGCAAACTGTTGGCGCTATATAAATCCTGTATAATAATAATAATAATAATGAACGCCTAATAATAATAATGAGTGCTCTTTTCCTGTCTATGGACATGTAAGTGTTCTGCTTTATCCCCATCTTTTTGGCTCTGTCCCCATGTAATCTTCTCTGACTGCTTTATGTCCCCTTCTGTCCCCATCTCTCTACGTCTCTTGCTATGTCCACAAATTTGAAATGGAGCCAATTTCCCCAAAAAAGTCTTCAGAAAAAGGGAGTTAAAAAAATTGGACTTTCTCGGTACCTCAAGCACAATACACATAGGGTAAAAATAAAGTGTAATTTTACTTATACAAAAAGTCTAACATTTCCACTAATATCCCACTAATATTGTTAGACTAACCACTAATGCATTTTATATTTAAGTGTCTCTACTTGAAAAACTATTTGGATATGTTATCTTTTATCTTTTTGTATAAATAAATATGTGTATTGTGCTTGAACTACCGAGAAAGTCCAACTTTTTACGATCCCCCTTTTTCTGGAGACTTTTTTGGGGAAATTGTCTCCATTTCAAATTTTCTATTGTTACAGGGATGATGGTATCCCCATTCGGTATTCTACTTTAGAGGCTCGCCCTTAATAAATATCTGTCCCCATTATGTCCTCGTGTGTTCATCACCTCTCCTACTCTGTCTCCATGATGTACATTCTATACAAATCCTCTTAAAAATGATCACATGTGAACCCAAAATTTCTAATAATATTATATGTCCATTGCCATACAAATGACAAAATATATAGTGTAATTCATGTATAAACATTTACATAATAAACATTCCCCATGAAGTGCAAACGTGAATAAATATTATTAATTAACTATTAATTCATAGACAAATTTAAAAGCAAAATGAAGCCTGATAAAAATTCAAGTACAAAAAAGTGCTCTGTACTAAAGATTTAATTAAAAGTGTTTTTGTGTCACCACTGTGCTGCTTAGGGCAAACAGGCTGCTTTGCCAGTCCAAAAGATCTCAAGAAGGGCATCATAAGGGCTTAGAAATATTCCCCTCTGGAGGACTGACACTTGCTTTTGACCAGTCCCTATTTGCCGTGTTATGTTCCACCAGCCATCTCCCGCATGTGCATGGGTTAAAAACAAGGAAGAGAACTCATAGTGCTATACTGCATTAAAAGGATTTATTGATAAAAAGTATTGCACTTACAGAGTGAACGATTCCTAGATGTACAGGCGCGATGGCTGTAAATTTGTCCGTGGGTACTGACATCACACCTCGAGCCCCGCCTGAAGCGTTTCCCCACACAAGGCGTCATCTGGAATTGGAGGCTGCAGGATCCCTTGGTTCTATTCCTGATCCTGTGACTGCTGGCCACTCCTCCTGGTCTCACTCGGCTCTTCCCACTCACAAGCCTACAGTTCAGCAGTGATTGTCTCACTGCTTGACTGGAGATGCTTCTGCTGTCAGCTCCAGGTGGGAGGGAATTGGTTTTCATTGTAGGGGCTGGAGGGGGAGAAGCAGGCGCTGGCAATCAGTCAGGTGTTAAGAAAACCAAAGGTGTTGGCTCTTCATCTGGGAGAGAGGAGGAGGCGCTGGGAGAGCAGCGGCTGACATTCAAAGCATAGAGCAGAGGCAGTGGCTGAAGTTCACTGCATTTACAGAGCCAGAGGCTGTGAAGGTCATTGTGATGCGTCATGCCTAACCTTTGCTCAGTTAGGTAAAAGTCCATGTGAGTAGGGCCAGCGCCAGCATAAGCACATCTTGAGGGAACCCTGGCTTTAGTGTCCCCCCATTCTGGCGCCTTAAGGAGGTTGCCTAACCTGCCTTATGCTGGCACTAGCGCTGGCCCTGCTTAGACTCCATATACCCATCCCATCTTTTATTGATTAGAGGAAGTTGCTCCCAAATGCTTTGTAGGCCAATAGCATATTTTTCCTGACTACGGCTAAATTGTTTGTTGCTGTTTTAATAAATGACAACTCAACCAAAAGTAATATTTTAATTTTAAGTTCAATCCAGTAGCTGGCACTGCCTGTGACTATTTATGAGGGAATGGAAGTATCTGTGGCTATACAATAAGGTGACCATATTTTCAAAATTAAATCTGGGGACACTTTACTGACTATACCCACTTTTTTTGGGGTGGGACATGGGCAGACCAGGGGTATAATAGTGGTATGCCAAGTGCACCATACCAAATGGTGGGTGTGGCCAACAGTGGGAGGGGCTTACAGGGATATGGTTTATTAAACACCTGTGCCTACTTTGCTCTGGGTTACCAGTGCAGGCCTAGGTCTGCACTGCAGGTCACTGTCATAAGCCAGGGCAAGGCAGCAAACAACTCACATCTATAACTCCCAAAACAAAGTCTGCACAAGCCAAGAGGGGAGGGACTGGGAAACCTGTCATGTACTTGTCGGATCAGCTCCAGTTTTTTAAACTGCAGCCTGTAAAACATTGCACCCGCAATAAGTGGATTGTGTGGAAATGTCAGGCTCCGACAGATTCTCACTATAGCTGTCTGTCCTGACCTCCCGTATGGACAGACAGTTACTGAATTGCAGGACAATTCCATGAACAGTAAAGTACTCAGCAGTCACCTCGCAGTTCATTGAAAACTACAAGATAGTAATTCATTCATTCACAGATCTGTGTAAATTAATTGATGTAGTCAGAACCCTGCACAGTCATGCTATTTTTTAAATTGTGACCGCGGATGTAGCGGAGAATCTCCCACTTTCACAGTGGGGTATCGGGGGGTTGTGGGCACTGAAGCAGTAACATGTTACACCCATATCTAGGGGTAATATGTTACAAAAGGCCTGTGGATGCATATGGGGAGGAATAGCTTTTACTGGAGAGAGCCCAGAGCTGGCAGGAGGCTTGTATGAGTTTGGAGTTATGCTAGATACAGTGCCTTGTGAAAGTATTCGGCCCCCTTGAACTTTGCGACCTTTTGCCACATTTCAGGCTTCAAACATAAAGATAAAAAACTGTAATTTTTTTGTGAAGAATCAACAACAAGTGGGACACAATCATGAAGTGGAACAAAATTTATTGGATATTTCAAACTTTGTTAACAAATTAAAAAATGAAAAATTGGGCGTGCAAAATTATTTAGCCCCTTTACTTTCAGTGCAGCAAACTCTCTCCAGAAGTTCAGTGAGGATCTCTGAATGATCCAATGTTGACCTAAATGACTAATGATGATAAATAGAATCCACCTGTGTGTAATCAAGTCTCCGTATAAATGCACCTGCACTGTGATAGTCTCAGAGGTCCGTTTAAAGTGCAGAGAGCATCATGAAGAACAAGAACACACCAGGCAGGTCCGAGATACTGTTGTGTTTAAAGTTTAAAGCCAGATTTGGATACAAAAAGATTTCCCAAGCTTTAAACATCCCAAGGAGCACTGTGCAAGCGATAATATTGAAATGGAAGGAGTATCAGACCACTGCAAATCTACGAAGACCTGGCCATCCCTCTAAACTTTCAGGTCATACAAGGAGAAGACTGATCAGAGAGGCAGCCAAGAGGCCCATGATCACTCTGGATGAACTGCAGAGATCTACAGCTGAGGTGGGAGACTCTGTCGATAGGACAACAATCAGTCGTATACTGCACAAATCTGGCCTTTATGGAAGAGTGGCAAGAAGAAAGCAATTTCTTAAAGATATCCATAAAAAGTGTTGTTTAAAGTTTGCCACAAGCCACCTGGGAGACACACCAAACATGTGGAAGAAGGTGCTCTGGTCAGATGAAACCAAAATCTAACTTTTTGGCAACAATGCAAAACGTTATGTTTGGCGTAAAAGCAACACAGCTCATCCCCCTGAACACACCACCCCCACTGTCAAACATGGTGGTGACAGCATCATGGTTTGTGCCTGCTTTTCTTCAGCAGGGACAGGGAAGATGGTTAAAATTGATGGGAAGGTGGATGGAGCCAAATACAGGACCATTCTGGAAGAAAACCTGATGTCTGCAAAAGACCTGAGACTGGGACGGAGATTTGTCTTCCAACAAGACAATGATCCAAAACATAAAGCAAAATCTACAATGGAATGGTTCACAAATAAACATATCCAGGGGTTAGAATGGTCAAGTCAAATTCCAGACCTGAATCCAATCGAGAATCTGTGGAAAAAACTGAAAACTGCTGTTCACAAACGCTCTCCATCAAACCTCACTGAGCTTAAGCTGTTTTGCAAGGAGGAATGGGCAAAAATTTCAGTCTCTCGATGTGCAAAACTGATAGAGACATACCCCAAGCGATTTACAGCTGTAATCGCAGCAAAAGGTGGCGCTACAAAGTATTAACTTAAGGGGGCTGAATAATTTTGCACGCCCAATTTTTCAGTTTTTTATTTGTTAAAAAAGTTTGAAATATCCAATAAATGTTGTTCCACTTCATGATTGTGTCCCACTTGTTGTTGATTCTTCACAAAAAATTACAGTTTTATATCTTTATGTTTGAAGCCTGAAATGTGGCAAAAGGTCGCAAAGTTCAAGGGGGCCGAATACTTTTGCAAGGCACTGTATATACTATGTATAGGAAGATAATTTTTTTTTTTTTTGGTGGAGGATGCGGATGACTTTTTGTCATATTTTATATTTATACATATACTGTATATTTACATTTGGATTGTCTAATTAATATGGTGAGAGGTATAACTTCTATACACACTTTATTTGAAGCTAAACCATTTTTAAATCTTAGAGCTTTCTTTTATTTCCTGCCATAATTCTGTGGCTCTCACTGTCCCCTTTTTCCTGGCAAGCCAGGATGCATCATGCCTGTATAAGGGTCTGGTATGGATTTTAAGGGGGACCCCATACTTTTTTTTTTTTCAAGGGTGTCCACTTAAAATCAGTCCATACTCTATGCCTTTTTTTGTTAGATTTTTTGCATGGCATCCACTCCTAAAATGTGCAAATAACATGCTAATAAGTGAAACAGAATATACGTGAAGGGAAAAAAAATCACATATAAATAGTGGAATAAATATAAAGTGAAATAATCTCCAACGTAAATCTATAGTGAGAATAATAAATAGGTGAAATTTTTTTTTTTTCAATAGCTATAAAGTCCAAACAAAATAGTGATGATAATCAGTAGAAAGAAGTGTGTCCTCTGTGCAAAATCCCAGGAAACCAATAGGAACTCATCCACCTATAAGTGCAGTGGCCGCTCACCTCAATGAAGAGGGATGATCGCATTCATATAAATCCCAACAATGGAAATAGATCCTCCACAGCGATGATATTCAGCTCAAGAAACAAACAGCTCCATAGTGTAATTCATCATGGCAAACGTTTATTAAAATAGTAACAACTTACACTTAAAATTACGATCATCAATGGATAATAGTGAGCCCAGAGGGTCCCCAGATGTTGAGACGTAACTAGATGTGGAACTTTTTTTATTTCAATGATATATTTATTTATTTTAGCGCCAATTTTCTTTTATTATTTTAATGTTTATTGTATGTGGTGACACTACAAAAAATTGTCTGCTATCACCTCTCTTTTACACAGTTATATATTTTCCATTTATCCACGTATTGGTTAGCGCATTGGCTCAATATCCCCACTCCTAAAATGCATACCAGACCCATATTTAGGACAAATGACTGTGTGGCTGCTGGGTTCCTAACAACCAATGATTTAATTTGTTGCTAAGAAGCAGGCAGCTACCAGCTGCCTAATCCCAGCAAGGGGGGCAGATGCACCAGCCTGAGAAGGAATCTGCCATATTTAGTAGCAGTGGCAATATTGTGACTAAATACTGTATATGACTTCCTACAGCAACCAGAGGTTCACATCAGCAGGAAAGCCAACAAGCTGTTTAGTTTCCTTGTTCAGTGAACGGTGACCAGCCAGAATTTTCAGTGTATCCTGTGTCAATGTGAACTGGAACCTCATACCAGCTTTTGAATAACACTTGAGTAAAACCTTCCAACTGGTTTTCAACACATGATTTTCTACTTCACTAGTTCACAAAACTGTATGTACATGGAAGCTAAAACTGCTTCTGCAAGTAAAATGCATGCTTATGGGATTGTAAATGGGGGTGGGGTCCTCAGCTTTATACTGTCGCCATTAAAAATAAACTACTTTTAACTGCAATGTTTTCATGTAGTTTATAATAATGCTGAAAACACTTATATGCGCATTCATAAGTCTCAGCTGCATTCCTGATAAATCACAGAGCGTTCAGCGCTTCAACTGAATTCCAAAACTCCCGGTAATGATATGCAAATTAGAATTCACAGTGAGACTTTCTTTTCTTTGCTTAAGTTTACGAAGAATATCAGCTTAAAGCAGAATTTAAAGAAAAAGTATAGCTTTGATTTTTGTTAGGCAGATGTATTGGTGAAACATTACATAATGGTAGAAATAACAAAATGCATCTATAAAATGTTTACGAAGAAACCATCGTTTCATGTTTTTTTAAACAATAAATTATTGGTCATGGGTAATGACAAGTGTGATCACTAAATATTTTCTAAATATTTTCTTTGCTTCTACCTTTTCATTTCTTTTTTTTTTTTTTTTTTGAGGCAGCCAGCCAAAAACTCTTTGTTGACCCCTCGCCTCATAATCAGCAGAAAATGCCCACTAAGTACTAGGGTAGGGGTTCTACCAAACAGAGACCCCCAAGCCAGGGGAGGAAGGAACATAAGGGCCTTACATCCAGGATAGGCCCAAAGTGGAGAGTAGTAAATAAAAAATA
Organism: Pelophylax lessonae; assembly: GCF_965119305.1. Classification (NCBI taxonomy): domain Eukaryota; kingdom Metazoa; phylum Chordata; class Amphibia; order Anura; family Ranidae; genus Pelophylax; species Pelophylax lessonae. The sequence continues at coordinate 438,602,271 of NC_138771.1, forward strand.
AAAACTAGGCCAGGGTGTATATAATGGCTAGGCCTTGTGTCTTGGCAACAAAAATTGTCTGATGTGCACAAAAATTAAGTGGTTTTGTGGCCTGGTGCTCATTCTCACAGCGCAGTCCTAAACCCACAGTGGGGAACATCCCCCAGATCACCACTCCTATGGGAAACATAATGCTACACACTCTCTGCCTTCCAAGCCCCTGGCTAGACAAGGGAGCACAGCTCATATAAGGAGGCAATGGGCCCATCAGTCCCTCCACACTACAGAATTACTACAAATCCTCACCTTACCCAGTAAATGCTCAATTCAGATTCCCCCAGGGCCCCCATCATAACAGCAAGGTTACTATTCAGCCACCAATTCTAGTCATAAGGCCAGAATGATGACAGAGCATCCCTAATGGACACTGATAAGAACAGATACTACACTTGATCTTAGCCAAAAGGCATAAATTAAAATGGCAAGTGCCATTGTCTGCTTACATTTGAAAATACTAGTTGTCTGGCTGTTCATGCTGAAATGTCTATCTGCAATATGTATGCAGATCTGCAAAATCAGATGTTTGTATTTGTATTAAGATAGAGATTGTGGTGTGGGTTGGTGACAAGTTCAAAAAGGCACCAACATCCCTGGATATAAAGTATATGCAGGAAGATTTTTTTTTATGGGATTTTAGCAGTGCCATAAGCACAGTAAAGCCAAAAGATATATGTTAAAAAAAGACATTTTAATAATACATTGTTAAAAATATTTTTCTATTGACAAAAAAGAGAAATTTAAAATAGGCAACTTGTCTCTTTTAGTTTGGTTCCAGAGGATATTTTTGCAAAAGTTGGTAACGATGTAGTGCTTATCCCAACATGTTTCACCACTTAGGGCTTCCTCAGGGGATTTGATAAATTCACTATTTAGAAAACACAAAATATACAATCATAATATACAAAAATGTATCAAATAACAAAACATAGATACATATATAAAAAAACAAGATATCAATTGATAATATTGTTTGCCAGATGTAGCCACTCAACTAATTACCCAACAAGGTCTCCCAATATCACCAGAACAGGGACCACCAAAGCGATTGCAGAGGTCACAAGAGAGAACCTGCGACCAGAGAGGGCACACTGAGACCAGGCTAAAATATAGGGTTAATTATGCATTAATTAATGAGCTCAACAAGGTGGACACTAGGGAATATTAGTGACAGGCCACCAAATATGGTTTTAAAGCATACTTAGAGCACAAGTTGCTAAAATAAAATGAAAACAGCCAAGGGTGCCAGCTTATAATGCCAATTGTCAAACAAGGCCAAGATAGAAAGCTTATGCGAATTAAACACTTTGTATCCATTTTATTTCTATAGTATATATTAAAAAAAGGAAGCTGTTTTTTTACTCTTCAAAAAATGTCAGTGAATTAATCAAAACACTGATCTACATTGTTACAGATCAACTGAGTCCTCAATAAAAGGTGTCATAATGCATGGTTTCAAAATTGTAATTCCTGAACAGCTGAAGAGCCATAGTTTGATCACCCCTGGCCGTGGTGTAATTAATGCATAATTACCCTATATTATAGCCATGTCTCAGTGTGCCCCCTGTGGCCGCACGGTTCCCCCTTGTGTCCTCTGCAATTGCTTTGTCCCTGTTCTGTTGATATTGGGAGACCTTGTTGGGTAAGCAGTTGAGTGGCTATATCTGGCGAACAATAATATCAATTGATTTCTTAATTTTTTTATATATATTTCTATGTTTTGTTATTTAATACATTTTTGTATATTATGATGGTATATTTTATGTTTTTTGAATAGTGACTGTTTATCAAATCGTGAGGAAGCCCTAAGTGGTGAAATCTGTCGGAATAAGCACTACATCATTACCGACTTTTGCAAAAATATGCTCTGGAACTGAACTAAAAGAGAAAAGTTGTCTATTTTAAATTTCTCTTTTTTGTCCATGGAGAAATATTTTTAACAATATATGTTAAAAAACACATTTTATTAATACATCTTTTGGCTTTACTGTGTTTATGGCACCGCTAAAATCTCATAAAAAACCTTCCTGCATATACTCTGTATTTGCAGAAGGAACGTATAGGTGGGTGCCTACAATGTTTTTTCTATGTTGGCTTATGTTCTGTAGTTATCTGGGTCGGTCAAGTCTGCTGTCTTTTCTGGGAAATTTATAATGTAGATGTGTGGTGAATCTGGGGAATTGATTAGCTAGTTTCCTCCCTGATTTTCTAGAGATCCACATAAAAAGGGGCTCTTCAGTGCCCCAGGAGAGAGAGCTGCTGGAAACACTGTCAAAATGTAGGCTGTTATGCTGCCGGACACTGCACCCAGCTTGGGGGGGGGGGGGGAGGTCATGGGGCTCCCTGAGGGACTGGGAGCCTGAGGGCTCCTACCAATAATGGACTTGCCTTTAAGAATCCTGCCAAGCATGGACTACATGGACCCTGTACTACCTCAGGTGTATTATTTACAATCATTTGCTGTTGTTCAGGTATGATTACCCTATGGGCACTAAAGCACCTTGTACATGAATTCATTGGAGGCAGAAGCTGCCTGATAGGAGTTGGCCTTTTTTCAGTAAAGTTATCATTAACTGTTTAATGTTTGATCTTAAATAGTTTATTGCATGGCATATCCACAGAACAGGGCTTGTAACAATGGGAACTTTTAGTTATAGTAGATATAGTACACTTTAGTCCAGCATGTAGATCACTGCCTAGTGTAGGCTATATTGCCATTGCTAGGGACAAACATATATGTGTCATATTTTAAGGAGCCAACCAGCCAGAAAATTGATTATTTGGTGTAGGTTGACGGTTATTCTGCTAATGAAGGGGTGATGTGCTCATCCCCTTCACTAGCAGCCAGCACCCTGTATTTTGAGACCGGATCTGTGGCACAGAATATCTAGGGACCTAACCTGGGAGAAATGAAGAGGGGCCTCTGTGAGAGAGAGAGCAAGCACAGAGTGAGGTTCCTTTCCTGTATTAACTGGTAACTGTGGACATGTCGCTGGGAGTGAGGTGACAGTTATTGCTGGGTTGGTGGGTGCCGGTGTAGGCTCTGCAGCACTGGTTTCTAAATGCAGTGCACCACGAAGTTGGTGTTCTCTAACTGTGGTGGCTCACTTTTAAGTCTGGAGTTATGCCTTAATGCTGATTTTTTTTTTTTCATGAATGCAAACTCCAGCCCTGAACCTAGGCATATAGCGAATGTCGTTCCAATGTCCCCTATTAGAATGCCTAAGCCTTGCCCACAACTGATCAGTAATGGAAGCTTCTGTGTGTTTAAAGTGACAGATTTCCTTTAAAGAAAGCATATCATAAAATAAATATGAAGGCTACCATTGCTGGGCTCTTCTTTAAAATGTTAAGTTGCCTGGCTGTTAGGCTTGTCACTTATGTAGATCAGAATTTATTACTTTTTTCTTTTTTTTTTTTAATACATTTTTAAAAAATTTTAATTTAATGTGAACAAACAGATACAAAAATTTTTTACAGATTTTAGTAACAACCTATTCCCCCCTTTATCTCGTTACCCGTGTACCATCCCTCCCCCTTTCTGTTTACCACTCCATTCCTTTATTTGAGAAACGATCTGCTTGTTCCTCTTCTCTACTGCCCAGGTACTTCATGATATATATATAAATATATATATATATATATATATATATATATATATACAGTGGAGATCGAAAGTTTGGGCACCCCAGGTAAACATTTGTATTAATGTGCATAAAGAAGCCAAGGAAAGATGGAAAAATCTCCAAAAGGCATCAAATTACAGATTAGACATTCTTATAATATGTCAACAAAAGTTAGATTTTATTTCCATCATTGACACTTTCAAAATGACAGAAAACTAAAAAATGGTGTCTGCAAAAGTTTGGGCACCCTGCAGAATTTATAGCATGCACTGCCCCCTTTGCAAGGCTGAGACCTGCCAGTGTCATGGATTGTTCTCAATCATCATCTGGGAAGATCAGGTGATGTCAATCTCAAAGGTTTTAAATGCCCAGACTCATCTGACCTTTCCCCAACAATCAGCCCCATGGGCTCTTCTAAGCAGTTGTCTAGAAAACTGAAAATAGTTGACGCTCACAAAGCTGGAGAAGGCTATAAGAAGATAGCAAAGCGTTTTCAGACGTCAATATCCTCTGTTCGGAATGTAATTAAGAAATGGCAGTCATCAGGAACAGTGGAAGTTAAAGCAAGATCTGGAAGACCAAGAAAAATATCAGACAGAACAGCTCGCAAGATTATGAGAAAAAAAAATGTAAAACCCACGTTTGACTGCATGATCCCTCCAGAAAGATCTGGCAGACACTATAGTTGTGGTACACTATTCCACTATAAAGAGATACTTGTAAAAATATGGTCTTCATGGAAGAGTCATCAGAAGAAAACCTCTTCTACGTCCTCACCACAAAAATCAGCGTTTGAACTTTGCAAATGAACATATAGACAAGCCTGATGCATTTTGGAAACAAGTTCTGTGGACTGATGATGAGGTTAAAATTGAACTTTTTGGCCGGAATGAGCAAAGGTACACTTGGAGAGGAAGGGAAACATAATTTAATGAAACGAACCTCTGTCCAACTGTTAAGCATGGGGGTGGATCAAACATGCTTTGGGGTTGTATTGCAGCCAGTGGCACAGGGAACATCTCACGAGTAGAAGGATAAATGGATTCAATAAAATTTCAGCAAATTTTGGATGGTAACTTGATGCCATCTGTGAAAAAGCTGAAGTTAAAGAGAGGATGGTTTCTACAAATGGATAATGATCCTAAACACACCTCGAGGGGGAGGGGTATGTCTCTATGTCAAGAACAATATAAAGGTGCTAGAAAGGAGTGACATTACGGATGGGATGAGCATGGATTTAGAATCTGTGTGGGTTGAACTCGATAGGGAAGAAGATAAGGGAAAAGTAGTTGTGGGGGTTTGCTATAGGCCACCTAACCAAGGGGAGGAGGTAGAGCTGGAATTTTTAGCACTAATGGGTAAAGCGGCAAAACTAGGATCAGTCATCATATTGGGGGACTTCAATTATCCCGACATTGACTGGGAAGAGGGGACTGCACACTCGCATAAGGCCCGGCTATTCACGGAAACCTTACAGGATAACTACATGTCGCAGTTGGTGGATTCCCCTACTAGAGAGAATGCTATCCTGGATCTATTGATCACTAATGACCCAGACATAATCTCGGAGGTAGGAGTCCAGGACAACCTGGGCTCTAGCGATCACAGGATGATCACATTTAGTATAAATAACAATATAAAAAGGCAAGTGGGGAACATAAGAACCCTAAACTTCAGAAGGGCAGACTTTCCAAAATTGTACTCATTGATGGAAAGGGTAAACTGGGACCAAACCCTGGGATCCCTGACCACAGAGGAAAAATGGGAATGCTTTAGAACAATATTAAGCAAAGGCATCTTGCAGTGCATTCCTATGGGGAATAAATTTAGAAGAGACAAAGCCAAACCTGGCTGGCTAAACCGTAGCCTTAAAAAACGTATTAGGGGAAAAAAATTGGCCTTCAAGAAATATAAATCAGAGGGCACAGTATCGGCCTTCCAGCAATACAAGGAGGAAAATAAGAAGTGTAAACACGAAATCAAGATGGCTAAAATCAACTTTGAGAGACAAATAGCGGAGGATAGTAAAAAAAAACCCAAAGAAATTCTTTAAATATATCAACAGCAAAAAAACTAGGGCAGAGCATATTGCACACATAATTAACGATGATGGGAGGATGGTTACAGAGGACACTGAAAAAGCAACCGTGCTGAATTCTTTTTTCTCGTCAGTCTTTACGCAGGAAAAGGAAGGGTACACTGACCATGACTGTATGGTTAGTAGTAATACACAGGACTTGCCACTATGGCTAACAGAGGGGGAAATCAGGGAAAGACTGGATAAACTTAACACAAACAAATCACCAGGCCTGGATGGCGTACATCCGAGAGTGCTCAAGGAACTCAGTATGGTTATATCGAGACCACTGTTCCTGATCTTTGCTGACAGTATTAGGACAGGAGATGTACCAGGGGATTGGAGGAAGGCTAACGTGATTCCGATATTCAAAAAGGGCCAGAGACATATCCCGGGAAATTATAGGCCTGTCAGTCTGACATCAATAATATGTAAACTTTTGGAGGGGATGATAAGGGACTATATCGTAGAGTATGCTAAAGACAACAACATCATCAGTAGTAACCAGCACGGGTTTACAAATGGGCGTTCTTGTCAAACCAATCTCTTAGCATTCTACGAGGAAGTGAGCTGTGAGCTAGATAGGGGGAGACCAGTGGATGTGGTGTACTTGGATTTCGCTAAGGCGTTTGATACAGTTCCCCACAAGCACTTAATTTATAAAATAAGGTCTGCAGGTATCGACAGCAGGGTTTGCTCTTGCATACGGAATTGGCTAAAAGGCCGTGTCCAAAGGGTGGTAATAAACAGCGCATACTCAGACTGGTCTGAGGTAGTAAGCGGGGTGCCCCAGGGCTCAGTCCTGGGACCAACCTTGTTCAATTTATTCATAAACAGCATTGAGGAAGGGATCAGTAGTTCGTTATCAGTTTTTGCAGATGACACAAAATTGGCCAGGGCAATAACTGCACAGCATGAAGCAGATATCCTACAGAATGACCTGGACAAAATTACGGAGTGGGCAACGACATGGCAAATGAGGTTTAAGGTGGAGAAGTGTAAGGTTTTGCACTTGGGGACCAAAAACATAAAAACACAATACACGTTAGGAGGGGAACCCTTGGGGGAATCAAAAATGGAGAAAGATCTGGGAGTCTTGGTTGATGATAGATTAGGCAACAGCATGCAATGCCAAGCGGCAGCTTCCAAAGCCAACAGAATATTAGCATGCATAAAGAAAGGGATGTATTCCAGAGATAAGACTATAATCCTTCCACTTTATAAAACTCTGCTCCGACCGCATCTGGAGTATTCTGTCCAGTTCTGGTCGCCAGTCCTCAGGAGGGATGTGTTGGAGCTGGAGAAAGTCCAGAGAAGGGCAACTAAACTGATTAGGGGGTTGGAGGACCTTACCTATGAAGAGCGGCTGCAATCGCTCGATTTATTTTCCCTGGAGAAGAGACGTCTGAGAGGGGACATGATAGCAATTTATAAATATCTTAATGGGGATCTCAGCTTAGAAGAAAAGCTGTTCATTCGAAGGAATTGCATGAGGACTCGAGGACATACAATGCGATTAGAGGAGAAGCGTTTTAACCTCAGGCAACGTGGGGGGTTCTTTACTGTTAGGGCTACAAGATTGTGGAATTGTCTACCACAAGAGGTGGTTTCTGCGGGTAGTATGGTGACTTTCAAAAGACTCTTAGACTTACATCTCAAGGATCAGGAGATTGAGGGCTATGTTAGATGATTACAGTCACACACACCTACACAGGTTGAACTGGATGGACTATTGTCTTTATTCAACCTCACCTACTATGTAACTATGTAACTTGGTGTAGGGTGATAAACAAAAGATGCTGCAGGTGAATTTAAATGTGGGTTGTGGTCTACTGACAGTGTATTTAGAGTGAATTGACTGCTTTAACGCAACACAGGTTAACATGTGAAATTATGCACATTAATTTAAGTGTTAATGCTCTGCCATGGTATGAATTGGCCCTAAAGGAAAAAACTCCTATTCACAGTGAACAGCTGCTGCTTCCTCATCAGACCCTGAGACATGATTTGTCCAAGTGACACATATGGGGACATAATGTCTCCTTATCACTCTTCAAGCACCACCTAAAGACTGATCCACCATGCATTGCTCTTCAGAGGGCCAACACTTGTATAAACAACCCCTAAAAAATATTTTTCATGACGCTTAATTATATGTAAAGCATTTGCAATTTTAATTAATCCCCAACTCTGGCCGACCTCCCCATTTTTTTTTTTTTTTTTTTACCTTATGGTGGTATCTGCACATTTGAGATACTCACCCATCCAGTGGATCCAGCGTTGGCCCTCTGAGATCCTCTCACGCCCAGCCACAGCTCTGTCCCGCACTGCCATGTTCTCTCTAATAGCATTGAGAGGCCCACCAGCGGCTCTTTTGGGTTCAGGCCTGGTTCACACTGGTGAGACATTCGTTCAGACTTTGAGAGCACATGTCGCATCACAAGTCGCACCCCAATAAGTGCAATGGAACCATTCTAATGAGTCGCTCTGACCTAGAAAAAGGTTCCTGCCTTACTTTTGCTCTGACTTCGGCACGGCTTGCATTGACTTTTGTGAAAGAAGTCATATGCAAGTCATGCCAAAATTGTGCTGGGATGTCGGCTTCGAAGTCGCGGCAGTGTGAACCGGGCCTCAGCGGGCAGGCATCTCGATGACATGCCAATAGATCTGCCTCCTCCTCCTGTTCTTTTTTTTTTACTGCTGATTAATTAGCATATATATTAGCATATACAGAGATGTATATTTGTATATGATTTTACACTGTGAAGCGCCAATATCTTTACTCGTGATTTTTTTTAATGTTTGAGGTGAATTTATCACTATTTAAAGGGGCAGCAATTCACATTTTAGGGAGCCATCACTCGTTATTATGTCACTGACTTTTTGAAAAGCTTGTTTTCCTGACAGACTACATATGGGTTAACCCATACGGGTTAACCCTGCTTCCACTCCTCTCCTCTCCTATAGGACCACACTCCCATAAATCTTTGCTCTGAGCCAGAGGTAACGTTGTTTTTTTGTCCTACTCCTAAGGACCAGAATGGTTGAAGTCTTATCTTGGATGAAGTGTCCACGATCCAGGCCTGGTTGTTGGACAAGCTGTGCCCCAGAAGACGTGTGGAGTCTCCGGAAGTCCCCAGCTATTAACAGGGTGGAGAAGTGCGATGGATTTGGTGCCATGTGGAGTCTCCAGCAAACCCAAGCTATTAGCGGGGTGGAGAAGGGCGATGGATGCGGTGCCATGAAGAGCTTAAGCGTGGAAGGCAAAGCGGCAGTACGGCCTAATAGCCTTGCTATTAGCAGGTGGCAATAAATGCCCTGGACCCATGCAGCAGCATCTTCTTGATCCAGGCATGATTGTGGGGGATGCCGCGTGCGTTGATGTATACTTTTATTTTGCATATTTCATGGCACCAGTTGTGTGTGTTTGTTTGTTTTTCTTCTCTGGCTCTAATGTCTTCCAACCTATGGCAGCTGGAGTGCATTTGTGTTCCAAGCCGCCGCTCTCTCTTACGGCTTGTCGTCGCTGGGTTACTCCTGCCCAGGGACTTAGCACATGCGCGCTGTGGGCGGCGGTGGTGTCATTACAGTAGAGAAATTCAAAAAACGGTCAGTACTGTTGATATTGGGATTTCTCTGTGAGCAGCTTGCAGCAGTTTCCCTAAATGCTGTGTGCAATCATGACAGGTTTAATGCTCTGCAATAACACCCTTGTGTCTTGCCTGTGTGTGTGATCCTGATGGCTCTATCACCTGTGCAGTTTCCAAACTGCGGATGTATCACTGCCCCCTCTTGTGGTGAGCCCTTGTGTAGCAGGGATGAGAGGGTGTGTTTAACCCTTTCCTTTCCTCGCTTGCCTGGGCTCTCCTTTTGGGTTTTTAACCCTTTTCCTTTCTACCCTATTTTGTTTTCTTTTTAGGTTTTTAAGTCCTTCTAGGTCAGATTGACAATACACAGTGACATTAGGTCACTACATCAATACTCTTTTTCGAGATTTAGTCATCATTGGTCACTGTCAAAGTCATAGTCACTGTCAACTGTCATAGCAGAAGCTCTGAATCCTCCTTTAGGTACCACATCCACCGCCATGTCAGCTGCTCCAAGGAAGCAGCCTGTTGGTTATGCAGAACTAGGTCCCAAAGGGCAAGTCCCTGTGTGAGCCATATTAAGCCCAGGCGGTTGGAAAAGGGGATGGTGATTTCCAGCATATGGAATCTCTGGTGAGGCGCGTAGTGCAGAAAACCCTTAAATAGTGGGGTACAAGCTACACGCAAGGTCGAACAGCCGTTACGGTGTGTTCTCCCACTAGGGATGGCCAGGAGAAACTGGGACCATCCTAACCAAGCCATCATTCTATGAAGAATTCAGAATTCATGAAGAATTCAGAAAGTGAAGCAGAATGAGATGAATCCCTCTTCCCTTGTGATGCCTTGGTCAAGGCAATGAAGGGGGCATTTACATGAGGAGAACCTGTAGAGTTTCCTGCAAAGCCAGAGGAAGTTCTTTAAGCACCTCTAGAGAGAGTGTTCTAATTTCCCATTCCTAACAGAAATAAGGGACATCATTTTGGATGAGTGGAGCAAGGTCGCAAGATATACCTCTCTTCTGAGCAAAATGGCCAAGCTCTATCTATTCAGGAATAAGGAGGTGAAGCATCCAAAGGCTGCCTCTCTAGTTGTTGAGGCCTTGATGAGGCAAGCAAGGATGTCGCTCTTCCTTGGAAGATGTAGTGAATAGCCTGAAATTTGGCCTGGGCTCTTGTGGCCATGTTTAAAGTGATGGAAACGTGAAAGGAGAATGTGGACACTGGATTCAAGAGCATTTTCAGAAACTCTGTAGTTCAAGAGTAGGAGCTGGTGTTGGTTTCCATGGTGAGGCTCCAATTGACATCATCTGCATAGTAGCGTGGGTTTTACTCCCGTCAGTTACGGTAAAGTGAGTGCTATGGCTGGAGCCTGGACTTGCTGATCCTGCCGCTAACAGGCCTAGTGTAAGAGCCCTTTTGAGGGAGTTTCATCTTTTGGCAACCTGTACCACACCGTAACCCCGGGCCACAGTTGGCAAATTGGGTCTTGCCTCAGGACTGCTGCCCACTAGGCCTGAAGATGACACAGTCTAGAGGCCAAAGTTCAGAGTGTGCAAGGGTCGCGCATTTTTACAGACCAGGTCTGGATTTTAGGAATAGCTGGTGAAGAGGCCTGATATCCCCTCAGAAGTATGCTAAAAGCTTAACCTCGAAGGAGCTACTGAGTTTGAACCTCAGACTATTGGAACGTCAAAGCGGTCTTTTCAGAACACGCATGGTCCTTCAGAAGTCCTCCTCATCTGGGATTCATTTTCATGGATTTTGCCTCACTCTGAGGTAAAATTAAGCATATAGTCTTGTATTACGTAAAGTTACTGGTGTCGCAAAGTGCTGCTGTGACTGGCTCATTTCCAATAGACCTAAAGATACTTATTTTCATGTGCCCATAGTAGAAGACTTCCACAAGTTCCTTCAGTTCGTCGTAGGTCAAGACCATCTCCAGCTTGCTTGTCTACCGTTCGGGCTTTTAACATCACCCTGTGTGTTTTAGGGATCTTTTTGGTTGTTAAGGTCTTTATCAAAGCAAGGAGCATACACCTGCACTATCTCTTGTGTGCCTCGGGGCTCAGTTCGATATAAACAAGAGGACCATTGCTTTGTCTCTGGATCCCGATGTTCTGGAACAAAATACTCCTGGCCCTGTCCTCTTCCCACCTGCGTGCCTTTCAGTGTCTAAAATGATCGGCGCTATGGTGTCTACAGATCCGATGGTCAAGTGGACGTTCCGGAGAATGCGGCCCTTCTGAAAGGTGCTTCTCCAGCAGTGGGAGCCAGGAAGCAAAAGTCAGATCATCTACATGACCTCAGTCTTGAAAGTGAGTCCCCTGGTGGCTGCAATGGAGAAACTGGCTCATTTTGCCATTCCGTTGCCCCATTTCCTGGTTCACAATCATCAGGAGGGGGGGTTGCTGCCTGTCAAGGATAGCTCAGGGCAGGCTGGGCTGTCAAGTTCACAAGATTGTGTTGAACATTCTTTCACCATATAACAAAGGGAGCGTCAGTGCTCTTAGGCTAGTTAACACTACGGCGGTCTCCTACATTAAAAGACAAGGGGGGACTCATAGCCTGTTCTCTATTACAGGAAGCAGAGCCAATTATGTCTTGGGCTCAGAAGAATCAAGCCTATATCTTAGAGGCTTATTTCCCTGGAGTCCAGAATATTCTAACATACTTTCTTTCCAGAGTCCAGTTGGAAAACAAGGAATGGTCTCTAAAATGTGAAGGTTTTTCAGGCGCAGATGGCATGATGGATCGTTGGAAATGCAGCGGGTCCTGTGCGTTTCTTCAAGTCCTGGTCATCCTCCAGTTTCTATGAAAACCCTGAACAGAAGTTGTGGAGGTAGTGGCAGTGATGCCTTATTGGCCAATTAGGCCACGGTTCACCTTGCTAGCACTGTTCAGCTACCGGAAACCAGTGCCCCTTCTCATCAAGCCAGACCTTCTGTGGCTGGGTGCATTTCTGCATCCATGTCCAGCTCGGTTACGTCTGGCAGTCTGGTTCTTGAGATTGGAGATCCTCGGCTGCTCTCCCAGAGTCATCTCTCTCTCTCTCTTGAATGCTAGGAGAGTAAACACAAAGTTTACGGGAGAATCTGGTGCAATACCTGTCTGCTGCTGACAGATCATGTACTGATCTAGAAGTTCTAAATAATCTGGGCTTCCTCCAGTCGGATTTAGATCTGGCTCTATCGATCAGCTCCTTCAGAGTACAAGTGTCAGCTTTATCGGCCTTCACAGGTGTTTCCAGGTCGAGGCATCTTTTTCTGTCCAACAATACTTCAAGGGAGCAACAAAGTTCAGACCTCAGAGTAAGCAGAGAATTTCCAGATGGAATCTCCCTCTTGTTCTCAACTCCCTCTCGGGAATTGGAGCAGAGTGTTCTAGGGCTGTCTCCGTTAAAGGCCTCTCTGTCATGTTCGCCTTTCTTCTGGCTATCACGTCGGCATAAAAAGCCTCAGAGATTGATTCACTGGTCATGGAGAACTTTTCTTAACGTTCTTCCAGTTTTAGCGGTACTTTTACCTATGCTTGACTCAATTCCCAAGGGTACATCAGTCTTTCATGGGAACCAAGAAATTGTTCTGCCAACCATTGGAGTACTAACTTGCGTCCTTTAGACATGGGAGAGGTCGCCTTGTGGCTTAGTTAATTAAAGCGCATGTCAAGTAAACAGGAAATCCTGAGTTTGACTCTCAGCAGTGCCTTCCTTTGGTTCTAGGAATCTCTCAGATATTGTGAAATTAAATCTACAAGCTAGAGCTTCTTTCAGGCTTTAGAACGCCTGTTCATTCTTTTTGCCGGAAAGGACAAAGGGAAATGTGCCTCATCTAGGACGAGTGTGGCATGGATTGTCCAGGCCATCCAACAGGCTCACAGAGCCGAGGGCTTGACTCCTTTGGAGATGGTGACCACTCACTCGACCAGGAGTGTGCTTGCATCCTGGGCGGCTTTGCAGCATGTGGTTCCCAATGCAATCGATAGGGTAGCCTTGTGGTCCCCGATCAATACATTTATGGCTCATTATTGTGTAGAGCCGGCCTCTTTATCTTCTGTTTATTTTTTGTTTACAAATCCTGATAGCTTTATTTTTACAAATAGTATTTTTTACAGTTGTTTGTCTGTTTTCAATGGACAGGGAATACATATTGTATTATTATTGCAATCAAAAAGAAACAGGTACTGATTCCTGGTGGACTCCATTGCAGCAGGAGTTCCCTCCCAGAGTCTTGAGTAGACTAGTTAAGGAACGCGGCCTCGGGCTCTGAGCAAAGATGTAGGTGAATAGGGTCCTATAGAGAAAGAGTGGAGGCAGAGTTAACCCATACAAATACTGCCATGGAGTTCATCAGGAAAGGAAAATTACGGTAAGTATTTGATAGGAAATTTTCCGTTTTCCTGACAGACTTCATGGCAGTATACATATGGGAAATAACTAGCCATATGGTAAGTATTTTATAGCAAATTTTCTGTTTTCTTGTTTCTTGTACCTGTTTCTTCTTGATTGCAATAATAATACAATATGTATTCACCGCCCATTGAAAACAGACAGAACTGTGAAAAATACTATTTGTAAAAATAATGCCATCAACTGACATTTTTTAAATTTGTAGACATCTCATACCCCATTGCTTCATTCAATAACAGGGAATGTTCCCTGTGCAATCATAAATAAAAGACCACAGACAATTTGCTTTCTTTAATCTAATGTTGTTGTAACACTTATGTGACATTACCTTTGACTAATATTCTGAGGAATGGGAATGTTCAACAATTTTTACCTTAATTGTTCCCTCTATAGCAAACACATGCCCCATCAAAGTATCAGTAACCATTTTTTTCTCTCTCTCTATAAAATTGTATTTTGAATTATAGCTTTGCTTCTTAGAGCAATAGCATATAGGAATAAGCCCAGGTAAATATATTTAGATCTATGTGGTTGCGTTTTTGCTCCTTTTTTTTTTTTTTTTTCATTATTACTTTTTTAACCAAAATTGACTTAAGAGAAGACCTTCTGTTTGCTCGTCACTGTTTAGTGTTGTCATCTATCAAAAGAAATTAAGCTGTCACTTGCTAACATGATTAGAGGCAAGGAAATAGGGAAAAGAGAAGACAAGGAAGCAGGTGTATGAGGGATAATTGAGATATTTACCCTAGGTCAATGAGTATTGGAAAACTGTTACCGTTTGTTCTACATCCAAGTTGTGGTAAAGCTGAAGTTTAACCTGCTTAAATCCTGGTCCCTTTTTTCCTTCTTCACCCTCATGCTAATGCAATTATTAACCACTTCAGCTCCGGAAGGTTTACTCTCTTTCATGACCAGTGCATTTTTTGCGATATGGCACAGCATTACTTTAACTGACAATTGTGTCATGTGACGCTGTACCCAAATTAAATGTATGTCCTTTTTTCCCCACAAAAGTAATGCTTTCTTTTGGTGGTATTTGATCACCTCTGCGGTTTTAATTTTTTGCGCTATAAACCAAAAAAGTGTGACAATTTGTTAAAAAAAAACAATATTTCTTACTTTCTGCAATAAAACATATCCAATAAAAAAAATGTAAAAAAATCAATTTAGTATGTATTCTGCTACATATTATTGGTTAAAAAAAATCGCAATATTGATTGGAAAAGTTATAGTGTCTACAAACTACGGGATACATTTATCAAATTTTCATTTTTATTACTAGTAATGGTGGCATTCAGCGGCAATTATAACGGGATTGCGGCATTGCGGGTGGACAAATCGGACACTAAGTAACACTTTTTGGGAACCAGTAACATTATTACAGTGATCAGTGATAAAAATATGCATACTGTACTGACACTGACAGGAAAGGGGTTAACATCAGGGACGATCAAAGGATTAAATGTGTTCCTAGAGAGTGTTTTTTAACTGTGTGAGGGGTGCTTTTACTGTGAGAAGGCAGAGATCCGTGTTCCTGCTTTATAGGAACATAGGATCACAGCCTTCCCTTGTCACAGAATGTCGATCTGCCTTGTTTACATGGGCAGACCACTATCCTGCCTGTGCACCGAATGATCGCCGGACCCGCTGATTGGCTCCCGCTGTTTCCAATCACATCGGGAGCGGGTCTCCAGCGGCACGATTGAGTGCCCCAGATCCGAAAAAGCAGAATGATGTACCTGTACATGATTCTGTGCACAGGAGCAACAGGAGCAAATGCAGGTAGATTGCGGCTGGTGGGATGAGTCTGCAGTGTGCTGTACATAGCTGGATGAAGGCAAGAAGCTGTGGTAGTGACCACGTGTGCTTGTGAGCATCCATGAGTGAAATATTTGAACCCAATAAAAAAAAGGTATAGGCCAGGAAGGAAAGTGATAGATACACTCTGAAAAGCTTACAGTGTGCAGTAAATTCAAAGTAAGCAATATCAGTAGAGGAAGAGAGCCTGTACAACTCTTCAAGACAGACGGTAAGGATGGAGTTTAGCTTTAATCTGCATAAAGAATACCTTTACATGAGTGTATGCCTTTTTACTTTCTTGGCAGCAGGAAGATTTTGCTATAATTGTTTTTCTTTTATTAAGGCCAGTATACTGTATGTGGTAATATAACATAATAGATGTTAAAAGCTGCTACATTGACTGGACTTTAGAAG
Source organism: Pelophylax lessonae (assembly GCF_965119305.1). NCBI lineage: Eukaryota > Metazoa > Chordata > Amphibia > Anura > Ranidae > Pelophylax > Pelophylax lessonae. The sequence goes on from NC_138771.1 coordinate 438,618,215, forward strand.
AGGTCATGTGTGGGCATAGCTTAAAGCAGGGGTGGGGAACCTCCGGCCCGCGGGCCGCACAATCCTTCTGTCCGGCCCGCACAATCGTTGCGATACGCCCCCCCCCCCCCTGCCGCTGTGTCAGAAGGAGCCGATGGCTCCGTTCTGACACTGAATCTCCGAAAAGGGTGGACCCGAGGCGCAGAGCAGTGCGCCTCGAGCCCCCTCATTTGTGTGACAATAGCGAATGAAAATTTGCTACTGTCTCAGGGATCCTCCTCCTCCTTGGCCAATGTCATCGGCCGAGGAAGAGGCGGGGCGCGGGAGGACTCGAAGAGACGCGGGGACTGAAGAGAGGAAGCCGCCACTACAACAGGTAAGTCAAGTGCACTGTGGCTTGGCACGCTGTTCACTCTGCATTGTGGTCAATCACTCCGCATTGAAATTGGGCATGCTGTGGTCAATCACTCCGCATTGAAATTGGGCACGCTGTGGTCACTCACTCTGCATTGAAAGGGGGCACGCTGTGGTCACTCCGCATTGAAAGGGGGCACGCTGTGGTCACTCTGCATTGAAAGGGGGCACACTGTGGTCACTCTGCATTGAAATGGGGCATGCTGTGGTCACTCTGCATTGAAAGCGGGCACGCTGTGGTCACTCTGCATTGAAAGGGGGCACGCTGTGGTCACTCTGCATTGAAAGGGGGCACACTGTGGTCAGTCTGCATTGAAAGGGGGGCACACTGTGGTCAGTCTGCATTGAAAGGGGGGCACGCTGTGGTCAGTCTGCATTGAAAAGGGGGCACGTTGTGGTCAGTCTGCATTGAAAGGGGGGCAAGCTGTGGTCAGTCTACATTGAAAGGGGGCACGCTGTGGTCAGTCTGCATTAAAAGGGGGGCACGCTGTGGTCAGTCTGCATTGAAAGGGGGCACGCTGTGGTCAGTCTGCATTGAAAGGGGGGCACGCTGTGGTCAGTCTGCATTGAAAGGGGGGCACGCTGTGGTCAGTCTGCATTGAAAGGGGGGCACGCTGTGGTCACTCTGCATTGAAATGGGGCACACTATGCCTTGATTACTGAAGGCCCCTTTCACACTTTTGTGACCTCAAAGTCACGCAATTTTTTACAGCGTTTTTTGCCGCAAAGCAATGCCTATTACATTTATGCATACATTTTGTACGGCCCCCGAATGATGTTACAAAAATCCAAATGGCCCTTGGTAGAAAAAAAGGTTCCCCACCCTTGGCTTAAAGCAACAAAGCACACACTAAAGTTTCATAGACAAGACTGCTGGGGGGTAGAAAACTTTTTACTGAAAATAGGAAAAGATTTTGGTGCATGGGGTCAAAAGGGAAGGTAAAATTAAGGTGGTTTCTAGTTGTTTTTAAAAATGCAATGAACTTTAGGACTTTACATATCTCCAGAGGGTTACAGTAGCTTTTTCACTACCCTGTATCTATTCTTACGTCATAAACAGTCCCTCATTTATGGGTTTTTTTTTTACAGAAAAAACAGACAGTGTAAAATTTACAAAAAGTTCCTGTTTTGTAAAATCCCACCAGCATAATGGTAACATGATTATCTGTTTTCATTACAGTCCGCACTCCCTTTGGGAATGTTTTTCCTCATTTTCTTTGTGATCACAGTATGTGAAGTGAGTGTCATATGATTGCAACCCCACCAGTCCAGTGAGCTTAGGGCAGCAGATTCCTTGCCTCGATACTGCACGTAACGAAGAGGTGGGGATGCTTGTGACATCATTGACCTAGTATGGAGCATGGTTATGTTAGGACCATGATAAAGGAAAAGGAATTGGCAGCACTCCAGGTTGAGTCAAAATCCAGATTTTATTGACTGGACATCCAAATATGACAATCGTGACAGGGTAGACGCGTTTCACACACTGACTGTGTGCTTAATCATTACAATTATCGTAATGATTAAGCACACAGTCAGTGTGTGAAACACATCTACCTTGTCACGATTGTCATATTTGGATGTCCAGTCAATAAAATCTGGATTTTGAATCAACCTGGAGTGCTGCCAATTCCTTTTCCTTTATCAAGTTTCCACGGAGGTGATCCGGGGCATGCACCGGTGTGAGTCATCAGGTAATTACACCACCTTGAGCAGTGAGTTCTTGTCTCTTCTATGTTAGGACCATGTCATTGCCTAAATATGGGTATGTGGCTAAATTAGGTCAATGATGTCACAAGCATTCTCATCCCTTTGTATATGTGCAGCTGTGGGATAGGGAATCTCCTGCCCAAAGCTTATTGGCGCAGTAACACAACCAACTTTTGGGTTCTTACTGAGCCTAAGCTCATCCCTGGTAGGGATGTGTTATAATCACTTTCAGGTTTTTATTTAAGTCTGCGCTCTGTGTTGTGAAGATTTCTCACACTTTCTGTGTGATCATAAGGTCACATATTAAAATCTGTAATATTTTTTTACATACAGTGCGCAATAAAGTAGTATTAATTGACTTTATTGATCACAGCACTACCTGCACAAACCTTTCTGTCTAATATGTTTTACTCCAAAGAACTTAATTGTAGATTAGGGATGAGCCAAATATATGTGGGTTCGACCACCCCACCAGAAGACAGTAATTATTGCTAGCAGCTATAGCAGCTATAGCAGCTGCTAGCAATGATCGCAAGAGAATCCAGCAGTCTGATTGTACCCAAGTTGATCAATCGATCAACTTGGTACATTCAGCCTGCCTGTTAACTGTTCGAATTTTGTCCGGTTCCTGCTGAACTGGCTGAGATTCAAACCGTGTATGCCTTACTCATTCACACAAAAAAGTGAAAGGTAAATAAATCACACCCTTTATTGAAAAACAATTCCCACAATGTACTGTAAATCCAACATCAATCATGTGGTTAAGTGATGTAGATCCATTTCAATCATGAAATGAAGGAGAAATCAGCCGCATACCACCAGCTGCTAGGAAGATGAATCCTTTATTAATGTACGTCAAAGGTACACAGGATACAGAGATAGACGCGTTTCACACTTCCAAAGTGCTTCTTCACTACCCGGGATTGCTCACCTGAGCGGTGGTTGTCTTCTCATTTTCACCATGTCAATCATGAGGAACAATACCTAACAAGAGAAATCCCCCTGACCGACAGACACATGCAATCCCATTACTGACAAGATTTGATTGACATCCTGCATTCTGGTGCCATCTCTTCCCCAGGTAAGCTACACACACACACCTGTCCATCCACACGATGTTAAAGAAAATATGATTTATCAGACAAAGTCACATTTTTCCATTGCTCTGTGGTCCAGTTCTGATGCTCATATGCTTACTGTGGGCATTTTTTGCTGTGGACACAGGTCAGCACGGGCACCCTGACAAACTGTGATGTCCATTTTTTCTGCTTTCAACACAACAACTTCATAGACAACATGTTTACTTGCTGCCAAATATCTTTTCATTAGCTTTCAGATGTCATTGTAACAAGATAATAAATGTTATTACTTAACCTTTCGGTGGTCATAAAGTTATAGATGATCAGTGTATTTGGTCAGTGATGTCATGCTAATTCCACTGCTATGTTTACATGGCCAGGAATTTTAGGCCGGTAAATGAATTGGAATGAGTGACATCACTGGTTGCTAAAGAAGGGGCCGCTGCCAGCTCCCGCCTTCCTTAGCAAACATTGACAGCAAGGAAACTGTCATGTATAGTAGCAATATTTCTACTGCTACTATACATGTAATTTGGCTCCAAACTGAACTGAACTTTAAGCTCATCCCTACTATAGGTTCTACTATTATGTTACAACAGTAAGTAAATGGGGAGGAGCGTTAGGTCCAGCAAACTGAAAACTGGTTGTTATTTGCACCCAGGGTTGTGGAAGTGCAGAGGCATTGTACAGAAATCAGAGGCAAAATGAAATGCCCTGAAATGTCCTCTCTTGTAAGTGAGGACTTAACATCATTTGTTCCCACAGGTGCATATTTAGGCATTACCAAGTAGATTAAAACATGCCTAAGGTGGATTAGGGCAAGGTCAAATGAGTCAATTTAACTGAGAATCATATGTTTCCATTGTAAAGCAAATCATAATTAATTTGAAGATAAATTCAACTTATTAGTAGAATAGAATAAAATAAAAAAAATCAGTCAGCATTGATGCTTTCTTTGTCTCCTTTCCTTACTGCCTGCTACTCATAGTTCTTTTACATTTATTTGGAAGGCTACAGCTGACATGTCACTTTGCTTTTTTAAAGTAATTGGCCCTTTCTCATGTAAGGTCCTGGAACGAACACTAATTTATATCAGTATTGTATAAGATATCTTATGGATTAATGTCACTTTTCTATAATTCATGCCATGTTTAAACCATCTAATCTAAGCTAACTAATCTTCTTCAGCCCTTTTAAAAGGGTGACATCAGGCATTGCTTTTAGAATCTTACATTTTGTTTTCAAATGAGATATATTACACATAGAATAGAAAATAAAAAAGGAAAAAATACAGGTATATTGCAGAAAACAGAGAAGCTTCATTAGACTCCCGTCCAGTAAAAGTGGCATATGTACACAACAGACTAGCAAAGGCCACTCTAGAGGGTCCATCCCAAATACAGTGCATGGAAGATTATGCCTTATTTAAACAGCAAATGTTTGCCCATTCATGAAGAATTGAATATTAAAGCAGCTGTATTGGAGGATTGTAACCCATAATGCAGCAGCTGACCATTCATAAAATAGTGTAAAGGTAGTATCTGGCAAATAGTGCAGTGCTGGTGAAAAACTGAAGAAGCAATGGGGGCTGCCCACTAAAGTGGTTTACAATTCACACACTCTAGAGACTGGCCACAGAGGTCTTAATAATTTTAGCAATTTTAGGATCAGATAACAGGAAATGGCAATACTATTGAATATATCTCCTGATATCAGTGTGCTGTCTATTGTATGAAGTAATAATGCATAGCGACCGATCACCGGTCTTCCTGTTTTGTTTGACCCCTAACAGGAGATTGGTGCGGGACTGCCTTGTTGAAGGCCTTACGTAGACATGATTTTGAGTATCCTCTTTCCAAAATGTTTACCATATGAACATTTTCTCTGAAATATGTACCTACATCTGCAACTACACCTACACTATTCTGCACCTCTTTCCCTGAAGAAGATTTCTAAAATTGAAGCATGTGGGGGATTCATATGGATAACTGTGTCAAGTTTTGACTACTTTAACAACTATTTTGTACACATATATGGGGTGGTTTGAATGTATGTGACAGAAAACAATGGTCCAATTGTGAATTTACCGGTTTAGGAACCTCAATGTTTTTATAAATGCGTTTTTAGTTGTTTTAATAACATTATTATGTATTTTTTAATATTGTGCTTTTTTTGGTACCTCAAAAATCTCTGGTCATGTTTTGTATTTTTGAGTATAACTTTTCTGGCTTCTTGCTGCATCTCCAGGACAGAAAGTGAAGAGAAATATCCTCAGCTAGAAACGGACAGCAAAGTATAAATGGTAGTGGTTTTACCCCTTTCCTAATCCATAAAAAACTACAGTAAATAAAAGGTTTTGGCGATACAGTACACTTTAACCACTTAAGCCCCGGAGGATTTGGCTGCTAAAGGACCAGGGGTTTTTTTGCGATTTTTTACTGCGTGACTTTAACGGACAATTGCGCGGTCGTGCGACGCTGTACCTAAACGAATTTGACGTCCGTTTTTTCCCACAAACAGAGCTTTCTTTTGGTGGTATTTGATCACCTGTGCGATTTTTTGATCACGCGCTATAAACAAAAAAAGAGCGTAAATTTTGCAAAAATAACAATATTTTTCACATTTTTTTATATGAAATTCCCCAAAAAAAAAAGTAAAAATCAAAATTTTTTAACATTTTTCGGCCAATTTGTTTTATGCTACCTATGTTTGGTAAAAAAAATCGCAAAAAGCGTATTTTGATTGGTTTGCGCAAAAGTTATCGCGTTTACTAACAAAGAGAAAGATTTTTGTCATTTTTGGTGTTTTTTTTTTTAACGCGTAATGGCGGCGATCTGCGATTTTTTTTTCGGTACTGCGACATTGCGGCGGACAGATCGGACCCTTGACTGACATTTTTGACACTTTTGGGGTTACCAGTGACATTACTGCAGTAATCAGTGCTATACATATGCACTGTTACTGCAAAAATGACACTGGCAGGGAAGGGGTTAACTTTATTGGACAGGGAGGGGTTAAGTGTGTCCTAGGGGCGTGCTTTCTACTGTGTAGGGACATTCCTATTGGTGTAAAAGCAAAGATCAACCGTTCTACATAGTAGAACGGTCAGATCTTTACTTTTACACAGGGAGAACTGACAGGCAGCTTGTTTACACAAGCTGCTCTGTCTTTCTCCCTTCACAGGAGCGATCGCAGTGTGACTGGCGGACATCGAGTCCGCCGGTCACACGCACTGACTTGCCTGTGAACGAGCCGCGGCGGGCGCGCGCCTCGGCGGGCGCGCGCCCGCCCGCGATAGGCTCGCAAGTCAGTGACAGGCGAGTGACGTACCGATACGTCACTCTGCCTGGCCGGGGCTGACCGCCGCAGTATATAGTCGTGCGGCGGTCGGCAACCGGTTAATTTCAAAATCCTTATGCAAATTCATGGAAAGAAAAAAAAGAAGAAATTAAGTGCATGTGCTGACGCACTGTATGATATGCAATACAAAATATCATGTAATTAATATCATGTAATCAAAAAATGAATTTGTAGTCTAAAAGTCCACTGTACATGTGCCAATGAGATAAAGTGCTCAGTGCTTGTAATCCAATGACACTCCAAAGGTTCTCCAGTGCTGCAAAATGTGCGCCTTAGTGTGAAAAAATGGCCTCTTACCAAACAGCATGGGTGTCCCATTGGGTGGAGTTCACGTGTGACGTCATCACAACTAGCAGAACGGATGACAGCGCGGCCAGCTTGATTTTACTGTTTGAATTTCAAAGCCTCATTATAAGTGTGTTTTTTTTTTATTTTAATAGACACACCAACTGTTTTACGCTATGAGGCTTTTCCCTGTTTGCATTTTACATATGCTAGCTTGGTGAGTGGATGTCACTCAATGAACGATTCAGATTTCTGTTGGAGTATCACACAGACATGTCTAATGTGAAACTTCTGTAGCACCCTCCTAGTCAGGTGCTAGGTAAAAGCATTTGGTTGTTCTTCTGCTTATCAGGGAGCAGGATTTCTAGTTTTGCCTGTTACATGTGTCCATGTGTGATTCACTTGGTCTGAGGGAGTGTCCCCACTGTATCCAATATGGAGAGCCTGTCGGAGAGTGGAGGAAACCCAGCCAGTGACACACAGGCTTTTGTGACAGTCCCAGTGGGAGGGCACAACTGCAGTGCATCTTGGGATTGGACATAAAAGCTAGGGGCACATGGCACAGGGCATCTTTGGCGGCAAGCAGAGTCCCAGGAGGAGGGTGATGGCTGTCTCTCCTCCTGTCAGAGAGGAAGTGGTCACAGGCAGTCGGCCTAGTGGACCAGACATGTGGGGCTGAGCTGTGAGGTCCTGTGGAAACTGACAGTGGAGCAGTGGCAGAGATTCCTACGAAAACCAGTGTCCGTGAGTACCAGGGAGCTTACCAGGTGTCTGCCCAGGAAGGGGTCCACTCCAGGGAGAGACAGCAGACAAAGGCCAACACACACAGTGGGTCAGAAAGGGGGTGCCAAGATAGACCCTAAAGAGAAACTTAAAGTACTGTTCATCATTTAAAACCTTCACCTCAGTAGCAGTGGCCTTGCCGCACACACCACAGATAGTTGTCCTCAAGTTGTGCATAGTTGCTAGTTGGAGTATCCCACTCATCCCTTCTCCCATCCCAGTTCCAAAATAAAATACAAAAAAACAAATCCCCTGGACTGTTTATTGACTGAGCCGAGGACTTAAAGCTATAAGTTCAATTGTCTGTTGCTATGGGTAACCCAGGGGAATCCAATTTAAGCAGCTCCCATGGGGGCAGTGCTACACTTCTATTATGGAGATTGAGTGTGGGCTGGCTTTGATCTCTGTAACTGAGATCAATGCTGTTTGGTAAGAGGTCATTGTTTCACACTAAGGAGCACGTATTGCAGCACTTTAGCACCTTTGGAGTGGCACCGGATTAGAAGCACTGAGCACTTTATCTCATTGGCACATGTACAGTGGACTTTTGGACTATGTATTTCATTTTTGATTACATGATATTTTGTATTGTACATCATACAGCGCATAAGTACTTGCACTTTTATCTTTTTTTTTCTTTTCATGAATTTTGCATGAGGATATTGTGGTAGATCTATTTAGGTTAGATCACATAACTTGTTATTATTAGATTTAAAGGAACAGCGCACCATTTTTTGTATTTATTTTTATCGTCTAGTATTCAGATACTTGTGTTGCAGCAGTTTACGATATCGCATTGGTCTAGCGCAAAATTATTATTTTTCTAATTGCAAAATTCTACCCTTTTTGGCATTGGGAATACCTTTTTTATTTCAAAGATGTAATTGTTTGCCTTGTCATTTTTATAAATCGAATGGCTTTACGGAGGGTATACCCTGATTATAGTCACCTGATCAGTCTGATTTCTGTAATATGAAAAGTATCAGCTTCAGTTTCAAAATGAAACTCCTATTGCAGAGAATGTCTGTGATAGGACTTCAACCTCTGCAAAGACCACTGGGAAAAGAAGAGAGCCAATCATAAGAGTAGCAAAGTAGACTGCTGGTAGTACAGAATGTTCCCAGCTGCCATGGTTGCAAAAAGTGGCACTGAGTTTTTAGGTCTTTTTAGAAAAAAAAAAGCTGTCCCTCAAAATGAAAGTTGAAAGAAAATTAAATTATAAAATAATTTGTGTAGCAATTCCAAGTTATATCAATTGTTTAGCTTTTTCTTATAATCCTCCACTGAACCAAGAAAACAAATATGTTTACTATAACTAAACTAAACTAAGCAGCTAAAATTTTAAACTTAGAGTTTTTTGCCCACACCATCCAGTTCCATTCCTCCGGCTCTGCATCTAGTCTCGTGCAGGGAAACAGTGATAACTCTATTTGAAAGTTATTTGTAAAACATAGTTAGCTGCGAGTCATTTGAGCTCCCTTTGTTTTGTTCATGTTTACACCAACAATGGAAAAAAAAAAAAAAAGACAATATTGCAAGACGCTTGAGTGAAGTTTCGCCAACCCTGCAAGACAATTTTTTGTTTTGAGGATACTGGAATAGAAAATTTCAAATTCAACTCACCAAGGAGCAGTATTTGGCAGTAGAGAAAAGGCTGGATCATCTGTTCAATATCTTATTATTGAAGAAGTGAAGAAGTAAGAGAGCAACTGTTCTGTTGCCAGATGGAAAAATGTAAAGATGTGTATGCGAGTCAAAAATTATAACTAACCCAATGCTGAATCTGGATTTCTGTGATTCTGACTTTAAAAAGAATTTGTATTTATCCACAACTGCCTATAGCGTTGACTTGTATGGTGTTGATTTAAAAAGACTATGCCATTTTAATAAATCACAAATGCAAAGACTTCTGTTTAAAGAAAAGAATCTATATATAAGCTGGCCATAGATTCAGATTATTTTGTTCGTTCAGCCAGGACCCAGGGGCTGAAAAACGAATGGATTCCTCTATCGACATGAGTGAGAAGATAGAGGAATTTCCCTCACTGGGACATTGTATTCTGATAGTGGGACTTGCCGATAAAAAAAAAAGGCCTTTCGATAAAATTGGATCTAATATTCGTCTTCTGTAAAACAGCCACACCCACATATTACTCGAAATTTGGTTAAATTATCTATGGCCAGCTTTACCCCTCCTATGCTGATCTCTGCTGTCTTAATGTGCAACACTGGCTAAAAAATCTTCAACATTTGATACTTCTGACATTCAGATGTCTGATCCCTAAAGCCTCATACACACTACTAGTTTGTTTTGTCGTTCAACCAACAGATGTAGAATTATCCAGCGGGGAGCAAGGTTCAGCGGGCACAAATGGGGACATTAGCGTTAGGGCGCTCAGAGTTCCTAAATCCAAGGTGGGTATGGGAAAAAGATCAAGAGCAGACTAAAAACAACATCAAATGAGGATATAGTATGCATCCGTTCAAAATTACGAGGTTTGTATACCAATGCTAGAAGCCTGACCAAAAAGATGGGAGAGCTGGAGCTGCTGATGTATGAGGAGGACTTAGATTTTTTGGGGATTACAGAGACTTGGTTTGACAGCTCTCATGATTGGCTGGCGACCATTCAGGGGTATTTCTTTTATCGCAGAGATAGAGAAGGTAAAAAAGGGGGAGGGGTATGTTTGTATATCAAGAATAATGTACAGGTAAATATGAGGGATGATATTATTAATTGAGCTACGGATGAGGTAGAATCTCTATGGGTAGAACTTCAAATGGAAGGCACTATGGGGAACGTAATATTGGGAGTATGCTATAGGCCCCCCAACCAAAGGGAGGAGGGGGAGGCGGACCTCCTTTCACAGATTGGATTGGCAGCAAGGATGGGAAATGTCATTATAATGGGAGACTTTATTTATCCAGATATAGACTGCTCAGAAGGAACCGTGCATTCATCCAAGGCTTGGCAGTTCCTAAATGTTTTTTGCAGGACAATTTCATGGGTCAGAAGGTGAACGCACCGGCAAGAAACGATGTGGTACTTGACCTACTGATTATCAACAATACAGACCTGCTCACGGATATAGAAATAGAGGACAACTTAGGACACAGTGACCATAGGTCAATTAGTTTCAGTATTAATCATAGAAATAGGAAACACAAGGGTAATATAAGGACACTGAATTTCAAAAGAGCCAATTTCCCAAAACTGCGCTATTTGTTAGAAAATATCAAATGGGATAGAACCCTGGGAACAAAGAACACGGACAAAAAATGGGAGTGCTTCAAGGGCATACTAAACAAAGGGATTGGCCAGTGCATTCCAAAGGGAAATCAATTTAAAAAAGCAAAAATAAACACTGGGTGGCTAAACTTCAACATAAAAATGCATATTAATACTAAAGAAAAGGCCTTCAAAAAATACAAGGCGAAGGGGTCACTGGCAGCATTCAAGCATTACAAAGAGTGTAATAAGAAATGTAAAGGCGAAATCAAGGCAGCTAAAATGAGCACGAGAGACATATAGCGGAAGAGAGTAAAAAACACCCAAGAAATTCTTTAAGTATATAAATAGTAAGAAAGCGAGGACAAAACACATTGGCCCCATAAAAGACGATGAAGGGAATCTGGCCACAGAGGACAGAGAGAAGGCGAAAGTGTTAAATAATTTCTTCTCTTCAGTCTTCACAAAAGAATTGGGGGGGCTACACCAACCCAGCTTGTAATGCTAAACTAAATAATACACCTCAGGAAGTACCCCCATGGCTAACAGAAGATAGACTTAGAACAAAACTAGAGAAACTTAACATAAATAAATCACCGGGACCGAATGGCTTGCACCCGAGGGTTCTTAAAGAGCTCAGCCAGGTGATAGCCAGACCATTATTCATGATCTTTAAGGATAGTCTACAGACGGGTATGGTGCCAGCTGATTGGAAAAAAGCCAACGTGGTACCAATATTTAAAAAAGGGCCAAGATATATCCCGGGTAACCATAGGCCGGTCAGCCTAACATCAGTAGTCTGCAAGATTTTGGGGGGGATGTTAAGAGATTACATACAAGACTTTAGTAATGAAAATGGTATTATTGGTAGTAATCAGCATGGATTCATGAAAAATCGTTCTTGCCAGACTAATCTATTAACCTTCTATGATGAAGTGAGCTGCCATCTAGATAAAGGAAGGCCTGTGGACGTGGTGTATCTGGACTTTGCAAAGGCATTTGACACAGTTCCCCGCAAACGCTTACTGTACAAACTAAGGTACATAGCTATGGACCATAGGGTGAGTACCTGGATAGAGAACTGGCTCCAGGGGGAGAGTCCAGAGGGTGGTGAGAAATGGGGAGTACTCGGATTGGGCAAGTGTGGAAAGTGAGGTCCCCCAAGGTTCTGTCCTGGGACCAATCCTGTTTCATTTATTTATAAACAACCTAGAGGAGGGAATATCTAGCACAATCTCGGTATTTGCCGATGATACTAAACTAAGCATGCCAATATCTTCGAAGCAGGATGTGGAAACCTTACAAGCGGACCTGAACAAAATAATGGGGTGGGAACTACATGGCAGATGAGGTTTAATGTTGAAAATGTAAAGTAATGCACTTTGGCGTCAGAAACACAAAAGAAAGCTGCTCACTAGGGGGAGAACCTCTGGGTGAATCTAAGGGTGTTTTCACACTAGCACTTTTGATGCGCACCCAGGTTCGATTTACGCCAGAATTTGGTTCTTTTTGATGATGTGAACACTGTCTTTGAACTCAGGTGCGCACACGCGAACTGTACCCGAGTCCACTTAAAAAGGGTGGTCTGGGGTATGGTTCATGTGAACTCCAGTACGGTTCGTTTCTGATGAGAACGCAATCGTACCAAAGCAAGCAATTCTATCCATTTTGGCACCTTCTCGTTTACATCGGTTGCCAAGCAACATGAGTACGTGCCGGCTGCAGCTTGATGACACAAGTGTACCGCGGTTCGGATACAAAAATCAAATGTGAACACAGTCCATCGGGAGCAAACTCAGGTTCGGACCAGGCAATCGCACCAAGTGTGAAAACACCCTAAGATGGAAAAGGACCTGGGGGTCCTAGTGGACAACAGGCTTGACAGTGGCATGCAATGCCAAGCCGCTGCAAGCAAAGCCAACAAAATACTGGCATGTATAAAAAAGGGGATTCACTCCAGAAATAAAGAGATTATTCTCCCACTCTACAAGACTCTGGTCCAGCCACATCTGGAGCATGCTGTCCAGTTCTGGGCACCGGTCCTCAGAAAGGATGTGCTGGAACTGGAGAGAGTCCAGAGAAGGGCAACAAAAATAATTAGGGGAATGGAGGACATCAGCTATGAGGAAAGACTCCGGGCACTGGGCTTATTCTCTCTGGAGAAGAGACGCTTGAGGGGGGATATGATATCAATGTACAAATATTGTACTGGTGAGGACCCTAGCATAAGGAGCAAACTTTTCAGAGAAAGGGAATGTAATAAGACACGGGGCCACTCACTAAAACTAGAGGAAAAACGATTTAACCTAAAAATACATAAGGGGTTCTTTACTGTCAGAGCAGTAAAGATGTTAAATTCTTTTCCACAAGCAGTGGTATCAGCAGGGAGCATCGATAGCTTCAAAAAACTATTAGATGGGCACCTTAAAGACCGTAACATACAGGGGTATACAATGTACGTTTAACATCAAATCAAACACACACCTCATAGGTTGAACTGGATGGGCTGATGTCTTTTTTCAACCTCACAAACTATGTAACCCAGCGGGTTAAATGAAAAAAACTGACAGCTCAGGTTGGAGCTGCTGTACTAACAATCAGATGTTAGTACAGAGATCTCTTCTGCTGAGCTATTGTGTTCTAACAGGGGGACAACCCCCCCCCCCCCCCCCCACCAGAACACTCCAGTCAGCACTTTCAGCCATGCACTGAGGGTGCTGAGCAAGAGCCGGTTGTCAGACATTCTTAGGTCATGAGCCTATCGACAGAAGCCGTCTTCTGTCAGACCGGTTTTATACACACAGGCTGAATGTCAACCTGTTTTCTATTAAACTGGCCCATGCCTGCTGACATTTGACTGGTGTGTGCTAGGCTTTATTCTGACCACTCTGTCTGTACAAGATGTAATATTAATCTAGAGGCCAGAAGAAGGAACCACAGCACCCAACTAGGTTTTAGGCATCTGAAACATCTGAAAGTATGTTGAATTCTGAAGGTGTTTTCCGCAAGTGTAGTTTGCGAAGAGTGGAGAATTTTTGGTAGCCACAGCTAATGATTTCCTTAGTTCAGAGCCATACATCATACAGTACAGATCACTAAATAATACAAACTTTTTAGTATTATCATTTAAACTGTAGCTTCCATTCACATTGCTCATACTCAGAGGACACAGCGATCTCCAATCATGTAACATTCTGACCAGGACTCAAGTGATCAATGTGAAGGGAAGATGACTGTTACTGCCTGCACTGCCAGCTGAGTCCTTCCGGGTGTCCCTGTACTTGCATTTATGTGTGTATGTGTTCATAAAAAGTATTGTAGGCAATGCAATAACTAGCTTTACATCTGCTAGTACTGACAGAGAAAAAGCTAAGGCAATCGTGACTCCCAAAATTAGCTTTTTAACCTTGTGAAAAATCTGTGTAACTCAGGTGTTAAAATCACAGTGTAAAATGTGATACCTTAATAATGAATGAAACTTTCAACCATTAAATCTACTAAAACTTTTATTCCAAATGTTTTTGTCACTATGATAATAATGCTTGGGATGTCACTGTACTCAAATAAAATGTATGCAATTTTTCCCCCCACAAATAGAGCTTTCTTTTGGTGATATTTTATCACCACTGCGTTTTTTATTGTTTACAAAAAAAAACAAACAATATTTTTTTTACTTTCTGCTATTATAAACATCCAATAGAAAAATGTAAAAAATTTAATTTCTTTTACCCGGTTCACACTTCTGCGTGTGCCGGGTTCGCATGTCATGTCGGAGCGCACTGCTCTGACATGACATGCGATCAGCTGTGCGGTGCGAGTTTAGCCATACAGTTTGTATGGCTAAATTCGCACCGCACCCGCAGCAAAGACGCACAGGAGGCATTTTTGCTGCCGCATCAGGATCGGATCGCACAGCGGTTCACACTTGTGCGATCCGATCCTGTGCGAACTGCACGATCGCACTGCGATATGCGATCAAACTGGGGGTGTCGTTAAGATTACATTGACACCCCCAGCGGATCGCATATGGCAGTGTGAACTGCCGGGGGTGCGTGTGCGATGCGGGAACAGGCTGCGAATTCGCAGCCTTCCCGCATCGCAATAGTGTGAACCGAGCCTTAAAAAATTTAGGCCAATATGTATTCTGCGTTTGATGTTTTTGGTTAAAAAAAAAACAAAATCCCAATAAGCGTATATTGATTGGTTTATGTGATTTTTATAGCATCTGCAAACTATGAGATATGTAAGAATAGGAGGGATAGTGGCGCTGCCTATGAATATATCAAATTGGTGAGAATAATCTATCAGAAAATTTAAATTGAAATAACTTATTGCTCATGTATATAAATAAGTGACAAAAATCAGCAATCCTTGTGTAAATAATAATGCTCACAATAAATAAAAGTGCAGTATATAAGGTGCTATTATAAAGTGACATGTGCATAAATTTAAAAATAGCAAATAAATAGCGATGAGCAACAAATAGCAATCGACAGGTGTATCAAAATACATGCAAATATAAAGTGCTAGTGAGAAAGGTGCAGTAGTGTCTTATAGAAAACAGTTCAACCCTGTAATGTGATATCAGGGTGATATAAAGTGCCAACGGTAAACGGTATTCGGTATACACCGCAGAAAAAGTCCAGCATAAATAAACAGTCTATATGTCACATGCAGTGACCACAAGCAGGTATGTAATCCCCAATCCAATATATGTGACAACACTCTGGTGAATGATAAAAAAGGGGGGGGTGTAACTCCGTGATGAGTGGTGGGGTGCTGGGTGATCCTTTCTGGTAAGAGAGCCCACTTACCAGAAACACCCACCCCACACAGGGGTATATAGCGGGTGTATAAGTAAATCCAGCAGCCCAGTGATATCCAATTGCGTCCAGATGGGAACGTCCTACTGGAAACCTGGATGGTCCTAGTGTAAGGTATCCCTTCCTATGGCTCCTATTTAGGCTCCCAATAGCGGTATGTTCCAGAGTACCCACCGGTATCACTCGAGTGTATGTGCCAAAAAATAATGAACAAGGGACATAGTGTAATACCGTAAGGTATTTATTTCACACACATTTAAAGAGAGGTACTCACATTTGAGCAGAAATAAACAGTCATGTACAAATGGATCCGAACGCTGTGCGGTCCAAGCCTCGATCTCGTGTCAAAACCAGAAGTGTCGCGTCACTTCCGGTTTTGACACGAGATCGAGGCTTGGATCGCACAGCGTTCGGATCCATTTGTACATGCCTGTTTATTTCTGCTCAAATGTGAGTACCTCTCTTTAAATGTGTGTGAAATAAATACCTTACGACATTTTGTGGGAACCAGTGACACAGTGATCAGAGTTAAAAATATGCACTGTCACTGTACTAATGACACTGGCTGGGAAGGGGTTAAACATCCAGGGCAATAAAAGGGTTGTGTGCTTAACCAGTGTTTTTGTGTACACTGTTGCTGTTTTCACTGGGGAAAGAGATTGATTTTGGCCCCTGCTTTGCAGAGATACAGGATCGGTCACCTTCTCCCCTGTCAGAACTGAGATAAGCCTTGTTTACATAACTCAGTTCTCTGTGCTTTACTAACGATCAGCAGGTGCCGGAGGACATCGAGTCCCCCGGACCCACAGATTGGCTTCTGCTGTAAATTATCAGCAGTAAAAGTGCTATAGGGTGATCAGCAAGTGGTTAAACCATGCATTATATGATACAATAAACTGATGCATCAGGCGTCCTGTAAAGAAACTACATACCCCTCAATCCATGGGTCTCTCAGTGGAGCAAGTAAGAGCTACACAGTAATTAGATCTAACACAGACACACAGAGCTCAGTAATGCAGCTGATAATCACATTATCACCCCCACATTTGTGATGCAATACAGAAGTGTTGGCAAGGCATACATTGTACTCCATAGGGGTTGATTTACTCAAAATGGAGTGTGCAAAATCTGGTGCGGCTCTGCAAGAAACCAATTAGCTTCTTTTTTGTTTTTTTCAATGATTAATTGAGCATGCTGAAGTTAGAAACAGATTGGCTACCATGCACAGCGGCACCAGCTTTTGCACTCTCCAATGTTAGTAAATCAACCCCAGTGTGTGTGGGAACAGGAAGCTGTCCTGCCTTCTTGGCGCATAGGCACAGGCTAGCTGCAGTAATATAGGGACATAGAGGAATTGGTCTGCCATGACACTACAAACTGTAGCCACATCATGTATGTCCATCATTACAGGGTAAGGCAAACAAACAACACAAGCCATTTATGTATGCCAATACCTAGGTAAAACAACAAAAATGTAAAAAGGAATACAATGCCTTTACGTAGATTCAAGAGCAGCCTTTTTTAACCAGGCGTTCTATGGAGGGCAGCAGTGACTGATTGCCTACCACCAATGAAAGTGGCACTTTTTTTCTTTACTGACCACCAATGTGGAAGGTCACAACAATTTTCACTTTCTTACTTTTCCGGCCATTATTGTTATTATCCATTTAATTTCATGATCATGAAAAAAAAAAACAATTCTTCACTCTTATATGTTTAATTCTCTCCAACGTACTGATAATGCTGAATTACCATGGTCTAATAAAGTATTGGTTCCTTGAACCTCAAAAAATTTTTAACGGTTCCTTCAATGTAAAAAGTTTAAGAAGAAGGTGTAGGTAAATGATATTAGGGTATCAGAGCCTGATGATTAACTCTACGCCTTTCTCTGTTAAAAATAGCTAGACCTGATTTAACAAATTCTAGGCTTAGACTACAACATGGTCATCATATGCCAATTCAATGTAAAGTGATTTCAAAGCTGCATAACTGTATGCACCATTAAAAAATGTGTCATTTTCATTTATTATTTTTAAAGTATTATGATTTCTTTCATACCTTTCAATCAAATGATTTTTCTGCAACACATAAATAATCAGCAAACATGTGGGCAGAAAAAGACTGAGACTGATGTGAGAGAGGAATACATCTGACATACATTTGGGGAATCATAGAACTGATGTATTGTGTATTCCTGAGAGTGTACTGAACAGAAAAAAGCACAAATTTCGCTGTCTCTGTCCTCGGTGGGTGTAAACAAAGTATTTAATATGCAGAAAACATAATTAGCGTCTTGGTCTATTTCACTTGTTGTAGTGCCTGTGCAGCTGGACTCACGGGAAATGTAACAGCAGTATCTACATATTGCTATTAATTACAGACAATCGGATGGACAAGTTGTCACTAAGTGCCTGGCTCTGTGTATTGCCAGTGCCCCCCCCCCCTCCTCCCTCCGCACTTGTCTCCATTACTTTTCTCCTCCCTATTCAGAAGGTCAAACAAACAACATGTTGCTCTTATTTTCCACCAATTATCCCACAACAACAAGAGTTAAATTAAAGAGCGGTGAGTAAAAATACTGGCCAATTTAGTCTCTAATTATCATAGACATTAACAACCATATGTACTGTTTTATTGTGATTTGTTAATGCTATTTAGCTCATATTTTACATTTTATTTAGTTTTATTATTGAGCTACATGGAATAACTGTGAGCAAGAGTCCTAATATGCCATGCCCTAACCTAGCAGTCTGAGCCAAGTGGCCTTATTTAACGGGGCAGTACAAACAGCTAAGGCTATTTTCGGCGACTGGGCAGGTTCATTGTTGTGTAGTAGAACAGTCTGTAGATATGCAGTCTAGTGGCAGCGATGGAAGATCAGAGCCAAAGAAAACCAAGCAACACGACTTTAAGAAGAACAGTAGAAAGACCATCTTTAAGAATCAGAAGAGTCCTTTCATTGCCTTAAGACCAGAATACACTATCAAACAGGACTTTATTCATAGGCTTTTGTTTGTGTCAGAACTGTTTGCTCCCCAACAAATAAGTAAGTCAATAGAGATACAAAAAGCAGCCTAAAGCAGCTTTATGCAACTTAGACGTAGGTCAAATAAAAGTTGGTAGGATGTCAGAAGCACATATGAATGAACTCAGAATGATCTCAGAAGCATCTCTAACTGATCTCAAATACAAGCTGGATTTAAGCATGTTAGATTTGCCCCTCTGAAGAGGTCTAAAAGTGCTACCCCTGTTGTCTTGCAGGTTAAAGTGACCCTTGCCATTCCTTTTCTTATCTAACAGTAAATGGGCAAGTAGGCTGTTATAGGTTCTTCATTGCAACCCCTAGATAGCAGCTGTAACCTGTATAGCATGACATCATCCTTCATCATTATTATATTTCTATTGGTTGACATCTTAGCATGTGCTCTGCTTTGACAGTAGTATGTCAGTCAATAAAAAAAAAAATCCAATCAAAAGGAAAAGAAGGAATGAAGTCATTGTACTCAGTTAAACTTGCTGTACACATGCACAGTCTACAGTCCCACACGTTCAACTTCTAAATTTAAAGTCTATTTTACAATTATCTCCACAACTACTATTTAGGGTCTTCTAGAGAACTGTGACAGAAGATAGACTGCAACAAAAAAGCTAAAAGCTTCTATGTACATGTACTATTTGATTATGATGATGATCATACAGGATTTATATAGAGCCAACAGTTTGGTGGGGCAGTGCTTTACAATATAAATGGAGGCAGTACAGTTTAATACAATTCAAAAAAAGAGGGTTAGGTGGACCCCGTTTGTGAGAGTTTATACTCTTGGGATAGCAAAAGGTATAGCAAGGGTCCCTGTAAAGGATGGATCTCTAAAGTCTAAAAGATAGAAACCCTAACAAAAGATAAAGGAAAATGGAAGTCTTTGAGCTATGGAAACTAACCCAAACTGTCACAAGTTAGCCTGTAGTTTTGTTTGCATCTCTTACCTCCTTGCTGCTAGTGCCTCTATCTTGCCTTCCTTCACATGTTGTGTTTGGCTTCTCTTTTCTCCTATGGGCGTTGCCTGCTCCACTGTGGGTTATATCCTTTTCCTGTCTATTACTTCCTGGGTCACCTCCCTGTGTGCTTCCCTATATATACACATGCTCAGTGCACTGCTCCTTGCTTGAGCAACATCACTGTTCTCTGAGCTCCCATCCTTGTACCCCTTGGCTATTGTATCTGATTTCCTGTGTACCGACCCGGTTTCGTTTCTCCGTCTATGTTCGTCTGCTGCGTGTCCTGACCTCGGCTTGTCTCTTGAATATCCTTATAGTCTCCTGTTTACTCTGCACATGCCAGCGGTCTCCACATCCTCAGCTGGGCCTACCTGGGGGCCGCGACCTGGTTCCAGTCTGCTGCAAGTCCATCCCCACCATCAGGGGCCCTGGTGAAGAAGAAGGCTGGGGTTTAGACTCCGCGCCAAGGTTGTAGGTTGTCATAGACTTAATAAACTTACCTCAGAGAATAAGAGCCAAAAACCTACATTTAATGAAAACTTGACAAATAGTCAACCTAGAAGCTCAAAATGTGCTTAGTCTTGCTGCTAACACTGAGAAATTGTTAGAAATGATAAAGAAATATGTTAGGCATCTCATCTCTACAGGAAATTAGATAGAAGGGAGTTGGAATAATGAAATCATTAGAATACATGAAATTCTACAGTGGGGCTCATGAACGAAATATTTGCTAGTACATGTGGATTGTAAACAATCAATTTAATTACTTAGAGTGAATGAATATGCCCACTTAAGGGTCCATTTATAAATGTTTTCACACCACATTTAAATTACTTTCACACTTTTTTTAATGAGATTCCATTGGAAAAAAATGTGAATCCCAAGTGGAAGTTGTGTGAATCTTTTGTAAAATCATTATAATTAGGCTGTAGTCAGAGGAAAGGTTTTTAAATACTTCATAATTGGTGTGCAGGTACTTATAGAATAAGGAAAGACAATATCAAAGATATAGAAGGAAAGACAATATCAAAGATATTGTGAGACAAATCCAACCCCTTTCACCGCTCACAGCCCAGCCTATATGCTGCTTTATTTACTGCAATCATCCAGTTGCTGAGGCCCTGAAGTCCACTCCACTACTCCACTGTACTCCACCATCCAAATAACAGGCCACACAATGAAGAATACTGTAAGTAGTACATATTTTGAAATAAACAGTAGGTATATGCAGTTAACTAATCAAAGAAACACAAAGGGACATGGTGCTTAACACTTCTGTTAATGGAATATAGAAGAAAGTATCACAGTCCTGTGCTGTTTACAGTCCCCCTGGAGTAAATGGAAACAAACGTAAAGTCTACTTGCAGCACACTGGCAATTGTGGAACATCCATACAACATCACTGGTAAGTATATAATGATGGAACCTCAAACCCAAAGTCCAGTTGAATAGAAAACCATTGATTGAAAAACCAAAGGAAGACAGGACAGTCAATAAAACATGATCACAACCAACTTCCACATAGACCAGTATCTCAGCATTTGGTGTACTAAAGATGGCAATGAAACTTCCACATACCAATCCTTGTGACTAAGAAAGGGGGAGGGAAGGAAAAACGCTGACACTCCAAGAAGGGAGGAGCCATTTCAGGCCATCGATCTAGAGGAACGGGAAACCCACCAACAATATGGCCGCTCTGTGTATCCTGGAGGGACTGGAGATGACGTCATCAGCAGAGCCATGGGTCAAAAGTGATGGCAGCGCTGGCCCATCAGATGTAACAGGAGGGAAAATGGACCAAAAAACATTCTCACATCGGATAAGATGTTTTGAAGCTTCAGGCTTTCACATACTGTGACCAGAGCAGTACATTGTTATCATAGTGTCACTGAACTAATCTGGGGAGGTTATTTTCTTTTTTGTACACGCTATGATTGCTTGCAACAGTGATAATAACTGTTATAAGCAACCATCTTTCCAGTGTGTACTATTGTAAACTTGTGATTGGCCACAGCTATCACACGGTACCAATGCACTGTGATTGGCCCTGTCTGTGACAAATCACAAAGAATAACACCATAGTACACAATGAATGGTATGAATGGAAGCCATTCATTGTGAACAGTTGCCATGTGATCTGCTGTAATTGGTCACAGCGATCACATGGTATTCACAACGGCCCGGTACACTGATTTGTCATCTGCCATGCCCGGTGGACACAGTGGTTGACAGATCACGCCAGAGCATGGCTCAATCCTAGGAGGATGTCACATGGCATTCTATTACAGTATGTCTTCTGGAAAGAGGTTAGCATTCACCTGGTTTGTTAGTGGGTTAAGAATGAAGTTCGGGTTTACCACTACCACAGGTTCAAGGCAAACCCTACGGGTTTGATATTCACAGTTCTAGCATAATTTTGAGCACATTAACATGGGAGAATTTTTTTAAATCTACATTGTATTTGAACTTAGAAGGGGCAATAAGGGAGCTTTTGAATAAGCTTTTGAACTTTTACCAGCAAGCTTAGAAGAGCAATGAGGGGTTTGTTTTTTTTTGTTTTGGATAAGCCAGTCACCTCCCTATAAAAGGAGGTTCAGAGCAGCCATGGGGATAGCTTAGGATCAGTTAAAGCTCATCTTTACTGCATCTGAGCACCACAAACCAAAATCCAGAAGACTCCTGGGATGCATGAGCACTGAAAATCAATGTTGATTGGTAGAGTAAAGTTCCAATTTAAATAACTGTACTTTAATTCTGATTGCTACCTCTTTGGGTGGTTAACTATTTTCTGCCTTTTCTCTTATTATTGGGTGTGTTTTTTTTTTACTATTTTTTATATTATTGTGTGCTTGATATTAGGTCAGTAGTCACTTTTAGCTGCTGGCTTGTCGATAGTAAACTTTCAAATTTTTTTGGCAATGCTTCCCATGCATGAGAATTATTATTATTCAGGAATTTTATAGTGTCAACAGTTTGTGCAATGCTTTACAATGTAGAGATATAGTAAAGTTACAATACAATACAAGAGGGTTAGTAAGGTCCTACTCATGAGAGCTTACAATCTAATAGGACGGGGTGAGTGGTACAAAAGGTAATAACGGTGAGGGATGAGCTAATGGAAGACTTGCTATAAGTGTAGGTCATTAAATACCTCATGAAGCCTAACTGGAAAACTCTCAGAGGTTGCACCTTCCTAACCTGCCCTATTGCTAGGATGTTGCTAAGACATGCCCAGATGTTACTATTCATATCTGTCATCACAGGAGCGCACTCTTTCTCTGATTCAAAACCCCATCACACGCTAA
Organism: Pelophylax lessonae; assembly: GCF_965119305.1. Taxonomy (NCBI): domain Eukaryota; kingdom Metazoa; phylum Chordata; class Amphibia; order Anura; family Ranidae; genus Pelophylax; species Pelophylax lessonae. The sequence goes on from NC_138771.1 coordinate 438,641,178, forward strand.
TATAGTGTAAACAATTGCGACACTCATATTTTATTTGAATGTTATTAAAAATTACCTTTCCTTTTCAATCTGCAGCATCTGTATTTTCTGAAAATGAAAAGCAATATGGCTACCTGGAGCTGTTCTGTACACAGAATGTGCACAGAACGCCCCCCCAGTCAGATTTCAGACATCCCATGCAACTAAAATGTCATGAACAGGGAATTATCCCAAGAGGACTAAAAGACAAGGTTTTATAAGCGGAACACCGTCATAGCGATTGTTTTTTTTTTTTTTTTTTTCTCGTTCAAAGTATTTTATTAGAGTTATGTACATACATATAGATTCAACAGAAGTGTAAAAAGGATACAACAAAAAATGTAAAGAAGATAGAGTCCAAATACAGAGTGGGCAAATGGTATACAAGATATAGAGAGAGTCAATGAGCGATAATGAACAGTTAATAAGTATAATAAATAATGTAGAAGTGGAAGTCAATGGGGTTGCAATAATAGGAATAGTGTGTCCGTGTCCTCCCTATGGGTCACCCCTAATGGGTTCAAGCTGTGACCCAGAAGGAGAACATGTAATAGGAACCTTCCACAAATAAAGGATCTTCAAAAAAAGATCTTCATAGCAGGTAATGAAAATCAACCAGACCCACTGTCATTAACAGAGCTTTGTGCTGTTTACAGTCACAGAGCTGTGTTCGGGAAAGATCTGAGCTGATTGCCAGGTGCTGGTGGACAATCATTGGCTGGCACCCAGTGATCGGCATGTGCTGTGACACCTCCTACCCAGAAAAGCAGAATCATGTATATATACGTGATTCTGCGCAACCGGCCTACACAGTAGTAGTAAAACTATAGCGGAAGTTCAGAAAGTGGTTAAAGAAAGAATGAATACACATTGGCATGAACTCACTAAGTGCCTTACTGTGGCATATATAGTGGGTCTATGTCCACAAATGATAGCACAGAGAGCACAAAATTGGGGCAACATGTTGATGCAATCAGAATTCATAAGGAAGTTATCAACATATCTTAATATTAAAGGCATGTTCCCATGCAGCCATTGTCAATTGTGTCTAATTCTGGAGGTGTTCACCAACAGCTTCATAGAATTCTCCACTACAAGAGTGATATATAGCTTGGAATGCCCATGTGGGAAATTGTATGTTGGTAACATAAAACGCCACATGAGAATCCGCATTGTTGAACACCTTTGGGACATAAAGGACAAGGAAGCAGATAGCCACTTGGCCAAACACTTTGCCCTTCTCATAGGGCAAAAGCGAAAGGCTTAAAAGTTAAAGGAATATACAGTATGTATTGAATCTTTCCTTGAGATAGGGAGATTTTAACACAGTCAATTTAGCCTCATTCACAGGGGCATCTACACAGAACTCAACTTCCAGGTTTTCCGGAAAGATTTAAGAATAGCACTAATAAAATATTGAAATTCTGTATCTCTTGACAATTTAACCAGCTTTGAAGATAATCCTGCTGGTGTACAGGGTGTCACTGTTAAATCTTTGAAGTTTATAACAAATTATAGTCTTCATTTACTGAAGTGTGAGATGTTTTTTAATACAGGAATCTCCAATTCTTTTTAGGCCACTGTTCATGTTTTTGTTTTTATATAGTATTCTATTATGTTGTGATAGGTTATATTATTATATATTTAGTTTATATATATATATATATATATATATATATATATATATATATATATATATATATATATAGATATATATATATATATTTATTTATATATAGTTATTATTGTTATAGGTTTAATTCGAACATGCACAGTGACTCTTTATGTCATGTCTTTGAGTAAAGATATTTGAAATATTATATAAGAATGTATAAGAGGACCAGTCCATAAGAAGGTGAATAAGTTCTTTCCATAAGATCTAAGTTTGCACCATGTGCAATCCAACTATTCAAGTTGTCAAAAATAATATAATATTGCAGTGAGAGGAGCTTGTGTGTATCTGGTCTTTCTGGCTGTGGGAAAGTGACCAAACTAAAAGTAAGTTCTGAGGGCTGAAAGATTTTACATGGTCATTGGATATTGTAACATATCACTTTCTAATGGCCAATGGGCAGTAGACTGATGGAAGGGAGCTGTTGTGTACTTGCAATGGAGAGCCAACAGGATAAAGGGTGTTGGATGTACAGAATAAAGCAAACCGAATAAGCTGGCAGCGTGATATCCGAGCCTCGGTTCTAAGTTAGCACATTGATAGGATAGACCCATTCAAGTGCCCTGGAGGGCGGTTTCCCCTGATAGCAGAATTGCTTTAAAGCACAGGAGTACTGATGCTGCACTTTACATCCTAACAAAGCCAACTACACTGTACGGTAAAACATGTTGACATCAGAGCTTTTTGACCTCACATGGGCCATGCCTCCTAATTTGTTTGATACATTTGACTTTCCAGTCAGTTCAGCAGAATGTTTACAGAGCATGTATTAGCACACAAGAGGTTACAGAGACCATTGAGTGGATGGATACAACAGCACCATAAATCTCCAAGGAACCCATGCACTTTAGGTGTTAAGAAAGATCACAGTTTGTGAGTAAAGCTGTTGGCGCTACCTTTCGGCAAAAATGCAGGCAGATTTTGAGCAGTGCCGGCTGAACTGCCATAACTTGTTGTAAACTCTGTTAATTTTTTTTTTTTTTTTTTACAACCTGTAATGCATCGCATACTAGCTCATTATGAAATACTTACCTTAGAACGAGCCCCCGCCGTGCCGTCCGCTTACCTCTATGACGGGCGACATGTCCAGTTGCCCCGTCTTCTGGGGTCGCGGCATCCGGCCATCTGATTGGCCGGAGCCGCGGTGACATCACTCCCACGCACGCGCGCAGAGCCGACAGTCACGGCACGGGTCTCTGAAGAAACGGCACCAGCGGCTGTTCCTTCAGAGCGCATGCGCCAGTGACGTCACTGGCTGCATGTAAGGTAAGTATCTCCTAAACGGTACATGTTTAGGAGATATTTACAGTACCTATAGGTAAGCCTTATCATAGGCTTACCTATAGGTAAAAGTGTCAGAGGAGGGTTTACTTCCTCTTTAACCCAGATAGGTCTCTTGTGCTGTGAGAATACATGCTTGCTTATGCTCACTTCCTTGATGCTCACTTCCTTGATGTCTGCTTGCATGACTTACCTCTGCCTTCGCTTCATAGATCTGCTGCACGGCTGTTACCTAATACCTGCTGTATAATATATGATATCAGACATTTCTCTAGAAGTTTGATTAGAGGACTATATCTTTCGACATAGCAAGTAGTTACTTCAATTAACCAGCAATTAAATATCTATGAACTGTGTAAAAGAGGGCATTAAGTATCAAAATGAGAATGCAATAGGAGACACACACAAGAGTGTCCCATATATTTAGCAGTACCACACATAGTTTGCTGATATAGCTAATACAATTGTTTTGTTCTTCTAGAAGAGGCTTATATACACATGACAACCATAGAAAAGATCATAAGTCTGTGGCGCTACCTAATATAACATATATCATTACCAGATAAAGTATACAACAGTTAGATCAGGGGTGTCAAACTCAATTTAATAGTGGGCTGCTTCAGCATTATGGTTGCCTTCATAGGGCTGACTGTATCTGTAAGACTAGATGTCCAGAGCACCTTACTCCCCCTTAGATCAAATATCAAGAGCCCCCCCTCCCCCCGCTATAAGAAATCAAAAGTCCCCAACTCTCCCTTACATCACAGTACACCCCCTTTAGCTTGGCTGCTGCCTGGAAGAAGCTGTGGATGGAGCTGGAAAGCAAAAAGTACAGGGTCTGGAGTTTGCTGAATGCTGGGACCAGGGGAGGCAGAGACAAGGGAGTAATGCAGCTGCACAGAATCTGTATGAGGAGTTCTGTCTTCCTCTTTGCTGCCAAATGCTGAGACAAGGTAGAGACAAAGATGAGGGGGTTGCTGCAGCTGCAGGACAGGTGCAAGGACCACATTGTAAACATAAACAAAAAAGAAGGGCGCACCAGCCTAGCGCATTATCCTCAGTAGCTTTTATTGATAAAATGTTAAACAGTGGCTACTCACAAACATGCAATGTAAACCAGCATATCTACTCCATCGAACAACGTCTATGATGTAAGAGTCCAATGTCTCGTAAAGGTGAAAGGCTAACATGTTCTTCCTCACAGCCTCTAAATGCGTTAGCCTTTCACCTTTACGAGACATTGGACTCTTACATCATAGATGTTGTTCGATGGAGTTGATATGCTGGTTTACATCGCATGTTTGTGAGTAGCCACTTTTTAATATTTTATCAATAAAAGCCTACTGAAGATAATGCGCTAGGCTGGTGAGCCCTTCTTTTTTGTTTATGTTTACAGTGTTTTGTCGACCACCCCGGTCATAGAGGGCAGCAAGGCTTAGCCATTAGTGGATGCCAAGTGAGAGTCACGGGATAGAGGCAGCCTGAGAACCTGATTCTGAGCGCAGGAGTAAGGTGCCAAGCATCGTAATTTTCTTGCAAGGACCACATTAAATGGCCTGGAGTGCCACATTCGGCCCGTGGTCCTTGTGTTTGGCACATGTAAGTTAGATGAATCAAATGTAAAGTGCTCGATAATGCATTGAATTAATGTACAAAAATTGCAATAAAGTGCTCTGTGCTGTAAAATCATTAAACAGTCCACATTCAGTAAAAGTTCATATGCTATAAAGGGATCCATGTTAAATTCGATAAATAATCCAGCTCTTGAAAAAGGTTCCTGCACTACTTTTTTGTGATTTCATTGCGACTTTCATTGACTTATGTTAAATAAAGTTGCAAGCCGCAATTAAATGGCGCATGAAAATCGTACTGATCGGGCGGCTTGGAAATCTCGTTGAAGTAGCGTGATTTCTAAGCTGCAATGGTGTGAGCCAGGGCTAAAACGTGTAATGCTCTTTTCATTTGTTTTATTGAGAAAAATCTAAAATAGTGTTGGGAAATTACTTTAAAAAAGCAGGAACATAATTTTCTTTAAAATCAGAGCCAATGCAATATGCATGTAAAAGACATGCAAATCACAGATATTTTCAAACAAATGGGTGTAAATCCACTTGTACAGTATTAGGTTATCGAAGAAACTCGGGAGGCGGTAAACAAACTAATTAAAGATAGGGAAAAAAATAAGGCTTCGGTCAAGGATACAATTACAGTAGAAATGGTAATAAAAAGTGGCAAATGGCTGTGAAAATTGATCTACTTGCTTATTAGTAGACTATGTGTGGAACAGGAGACTCCACAGACAAGGCTTTATAAAGATATTAAAAGACCTTGGGAACCCTGGAGTGAGAAGAACTCAGCATGGTTAAAGAAACCTTCTCACCAACTTAAAAAATGCTGGTATAAGCAAAGAAAATCTAACCTTTAAAATGCTTATTTGACATGTTTTTTCTTTCCATAATTTTTTTTTTTTTAATTAACTGGCAATGTGGCTCTTAACTTGCCTGGAAATTTGATGCTCCATGTGCCTGTCTATGTTGTAACATTGTTGCTGTTTGTGCCTTTTGTATATTCCTCTGCCCCCACCCATGCTTTGTTTCTTGTTAGAGGTACCTAGCAAGAAACTCCCTGCTTCACTCTGCAGTTTAGTTTTACTTTCCAAGCAGATACAAGGCTTAGAAAAGATATTGTCTGTTTTCACTTCAAAACTGGAAAAAACATCTGCTGTATTGCACTCATGTGGAATTCAACTTCTGTGTCTAATTGAAGGGTTAAGTGGCCTGTGAATTCTGCCAAGTCAGCAAGTGGCTAAAGAGTAGGGATGGGCCAAACCCCCCCTGTTCGAGTCGCAGCAGAACTCCAGAACAGGGGAAATGTTTCAACCTGAATGGGGAACCCCATTGAAGTCTATGAGAGTCGAACAGGAAAAGGTGTATGTTTAGTAAACTGAGAAGTTTTCTCTCAGTTCAATTCTCGGCAGTTCTCAGAGAAAAAATATCTCCTCTGGCACCCAGTTTAGAAGGCGGAGAACTTCACTTCTCACAGGGTGATCAGAGGAGAAGTTTTTTCTCTGAGAACTGCCGTGATCTCTGTATAACTGGGTGGACTGCTTGTAATCTCACGAGATTTTGTGAGATTACAGGCACTGCTAAGTTTAAAAAGTGAAACTAAAGTTTAAAAGAACTCGTAATGACATGTTCTGACACATGAAAACATATATATACACACACATGCACGGTATATATACATACAGTATATAAATATATATATATACACATACACACACACACACACACATATATATATATATATATATATATATATATACACATACATACAGTACATACATACATACATGCCAATCTGTATGCAATTGCACTGTGTGTTGGCAGATTGCATGCAGATTGTACACCAGACCACAGGCTATCGTTTGTGGTGTGTGGGTGTGGGGACAGTGGGAAGAGTGATCAACACAGGGGTTCTGGCTTGTAGGATAGCTGGAGGAATCCTAGTAGTGTGTGGTAATTGCTAGACTGCTCCCCAACCCTTAGAGTGCATCAGATTGTATGTAAGATTTGTATCTGCCTGTGTGTGGTCAGCCAGCTGGATTGGACTGGAGTCTCCCTCTAGTGGTGACCGAAGGCAGTGCAGGCTGTGAAAGTATTGCAGCCAATCTAATTACTTAAGCCCCGTACACACGTACCGATCGTCGGCCGAACGATCGGCCGTCTTTTGTCCCCGGGCTGTCATGTCCGCTGAAAAGTGCAAAAGACTGCACACGAATTTTGTCCGCCGACTGCAGAAGTGATGTCATGTGATGGTTAACTTTCCCTGTGTTTTTTCTTTTATGAGCATGCCCAGTCTTGCAAATCTGCTGTCTGTCGGCCGAATTCTGTACTGACTGGCGAACAATCAGCCGTTCTGGTGTCGGCATACAAACATTTTAATGCTTGCACGACAGATTCTGTTCGGCCGAAAGTGCGCTGTCGGCTGTCGGAAGCATCATACTAACAAGCCTACATTTGGTCGATCGGTCGTCTGCCGAATCTTTTCTGCGACAATCGGTACGTGTGTACGAGCCTTTAGTAGGAATTTTCTTTATTTCCGTTATCCCCTTATACTGCCCAGTCACGATTCATCACGTCTCGTTTAGCTAGTCGCCGTGGGCGTGGTTGAATCGTGACAGATTGGTTTCCTCCCACACTCCAAAGACATGCTGGTAGGTTAATTGGATCCTGTATAAAAAATTGGCCCTGCTGTGTATGTATGTGAGTGATGCCTCGTACACACGTACCGATCGTCGGCCGTAAATATTCGGCCTATGACCGATCGGCCGATTGTATGCTTGTTAGTATGATGCTTTCGACAGCCGACAGCGCATTTTCGGCCGAACAGAATCTGTCCTGCAGGCATTAAAATTTTTGTTGGCCAACACCAGAACGGCCGATTGTTCGCCAGTCAGTACAGAATTCGGCCGACAAACAGCAGATTAGCAAGACTGGGCATGCTCAGAGAAGAAAAAACACACGGAAAGTTATTCATCACATGACATCACTTCTGCAGTCGGCTGTTGTTGGCTGACAAAATTCATGTGCAGTCTTTTGCAGTTTTCAGCGGACACGACAGCCCTGGACAAAAGACGGCCGATCGGTACATGTGTACGAGGCATTAGGGACCTTAGATTGTAAGCTCCTTGAGGGCAGGGACTGATGTGAATGTGCAATGTATATGTAAAGCGCTGCGTAAATTGACTGTGCTATATAAGTACCTGAAATAAAAAAAAAATATATATATATATATACATACATACACACCAGTACATACAGTATATATATATATATATATATATATATATATATATATATATATATATATATATATATATATATATATACACACACACACACACAGATATATATGTGATTGTATAGTTAATGTGTTTCTAACCTGCTGTTGATGTATATTTCACTGCAGTAGGGAGAGTTTTTACTTTCACTTTTGGGCACTGGGACATTCACAGCAGAGATCTCCTATTTCTTCCTGCTATCTCCACCTCTGAGCTGGAGAAGTAGGAAGAGGAGATCTTCAAAGAGAAGCACAGTGATAAGGTGACATCATGTGTTTCTAAACTGGCCGTTTCTATTGCAGTGAATGCAAGCTGTTTGTGTACTGAGATGAGAAGAGAAGACTATGTTCTCCACTACTCTTCTCAGTATTTTAAACCTGCAATGCTCTGAGACAAGCCGTGATCATCCAGATCTCAGCTTATCTCAGTTTACTAAACGTACACCAAAATCAGAAGTGCCCATTTAGAAGGCTTACATGCAAGTAATTGGCCATAAAAGGGATATGGGGGCCTGGGTAATGCCCTGAGGGACATGTATCAATAAAACATTTTTTTTTTTTGCAATTTGTTTTTTTTTTTTAGGGGCATTGATTTTAATTATGCTCAACGTGCCTAACTCCTGTAAATTTATAAAAGAGTCTCCACAGTGGGAGCACATGCATTCTAATGGATAGAAAAGGGGCAGGTGGGCCTGGAGGTAGCCCAGACCTCCTTAAAGGCGCAGGGATACCCTAAGCACCTAGCACAATGACAGCAAAGGCGTCCAGTGTGTCCCCTCACCAGTATACATCAACAACAAACAAAATGGCCCCTGCCTCCATCTATAACTGGCCTTCATAGCAAAGAGCACATGGAAGGGCTGCTTCAGTTGGTAAGCACACTGGTTGGTGGGTTGAGCTGGGAAATTTTCTGGTTTTGTTTTGCATGTACAGCTCTTCCATGTGCTCCTTTCAGCGCTGTCACACTTTAAATGATAATTGCGCGGTTATTTATCATTTTTTTCAAACAAATAGAGCTTACTTTTGGTGGTATTTAATCACTACTGGGGATTTTATTTTTTGCTAAACAAACAAAGACCGAAAATTTTGAAAAAAAAAAAACAGTTTTATAGTTTATTATAAAATTTTGCAAACAGGTAATTTTTTTCCTTCATTGATGTGCGCTGATGAGGCGCAACTGATGGGCCTTGATAGGCACTGATAGCCTGCACTGATGGGCACTGATAGGTGACACTGATGGGCACTGATAAGGTGGCACTGATGGGCACTGATAAGGCAGCACTGATAAGGTGGCACTGGTGGGTACTGATAGGTGAAACTGATGGGTGGCACCAATGGGCAGCACTGAAGGGCCCTGGTAGGTGGCACTGATGCGGCACTCATGGGCACTAATAGGTGGCACTGATAGGTAGCACTGATGGATGGCACTGATGGGCAATGATAGGCACTGGTAGGTGACACTGATAGGCAGCACTGATGATGGGGCACTGATAGGTGGCACTGATGGGCACTGATAGGTGGCACTGACCTGCACTGGCAGGTGGCGCTGGTGGGCACTGGTAGGTGGCACAGATGCTCCTTCTCTTCGGGACCGATGTCCCTCTGATAGCAGCTGGCGATCGGCTTTTTTTTCTCTTCACGCTGACAGCTGGTCACCCGCTGCTGTTTACATCACGTGATCAGCTGTCATTGGCTGACAGCTGATCATGTGGTAAGGGGTGAGGGACTCGCTGATCACAGAGCAAGCCGCTCGTGCTTTGCAGGGAGCACGCAGGCAGCTCATGCATGGGAGGACATACAACTCCTAACAATTAAGGTCCGCGCTGTAGCCGTCTCCGCCATAGCCCATACGGGAAAAAGTTAAACTTAGACAGGGGGAGGGTAGGTGAGAGCCTTCTGAGGCTGCCGTGGAGCAGGAGGAGTGTCTTTTAACAGGGCAGAAAGCGCGAGCTATGCATGCTTGCCAAAACTGAGCCAATCCGACACCTGTTGCTACCTGAGACACCTGCTGTAATCACCAGTGGCAACCTGTAACGGGCAGGGACAGGGGGAGAGAGATAACCACTCCCATTTGTGCTTTCCCATGCGGGTCCCGCTGAGGGCTAAGGACCTGGCCATTCTCTTAGACATCCAGGGCTGCACACCACCCAGATCAGCATAATTCTCTGGTGAGTACAGGTAGGTGTTTTCATTCAGCTGTGGATAGGAAGCCTGTACAAAACAATGACTGGCTAACACTGTCTAGGGCTGTCTGCCATTCACAAGGAACAATTGCATGCGATTAGGGACAGATGAACATCCCTGTACACAGACAATTTGTGTCCAGGATCACCCATCTGTCCCTAACTGCAGGTAATTGCTCCGTGGAGACATTTCCCCTACACTAATGATCAGTGGAGAATGGCCCCCACGTGTTCTTGGTAAGTGGTGCAGGACCCTCTTACACTGATAGTCGGTATAGTGTCCTCTTACATTGGTGGTCATTAGTTACTTACTTCAGAAAGGAGAGTCTTATGGCACTTTTCCACTGCAAGTACCGGCTAGTACCGGCTCGGCTCTACTCGGCCCTGCTTGGCCCTGCTTGGCCCGGTTTGCTTTTCCACTGCGGTACCGCATGGTATAGTGTCGGAACGGTTCGGTACGGTACGGTATAGGTTTGCTTTTCCATTAAAGTAGTACTAAAGTTAAGTGGGTGGGATAACAATGGGGTGGGTGTGATTCTCTGACCAATCAGTGGCTAGTAGTGACTGCATGCAAAGGATTGTGGGATATGGTACCAGTTTGGTACCTGTTGGAACCACAATCGAGTAGGTACTGTTTTATTCTATTCAAAATTTGAACTTTGGAAGATAGTAATCTTTTTTTCTGTTCTATTGTATTCTATTCTATTCTATTGTTTTTTTCTCTATTCTAGTCTATTCTTTTATGTTCTAGTCTATTCTATTCTTCTATATGCTATTCTATTCTATTCAGTCAAATTCATTCTATTCAAATTTTGGGAAATGGTTATATTCTTTCTATTCTATTGTTTTTTTTTTTTTTATTCTATTCTTTTCTATTCAATTTTGAATTTATTCTATTCGAAATGAGAATTTATAATCTTTCTATTTAATTATATTCTGTTCTTTTTTGCTATTCTATTATTTTATATTATATTATATTCTTTTTTCTTTTCTATTCTATTCTTTTCTAGTGTAATCAAATTCGAATTTCAGAAGATGGTTATATTCTTTTTTAATTTTTTCTATCCTTTTCCTTTTTTTCTATTCTATTTTGTTTTGTTCTTTTATTTTCTAATCTATTTTGTTCTGTTTTACCATATTATTTTCTATTCTATTCTTTTATTTTCTATTCTAGCTTTTTATTTTCTATTTTTTTTCTATTATTTTATTTTCTATTCTGTTCTGTTTTACTCTATTATAATATATACTTTTATTTTCTATTCAATTTTTTTCTGTTATATTCCTTTATTTTCTATTCTATTTTATTCTCTCCAGAACTTCTAATTCGAATTTGATTCAAAAACGATTAAAATTTTAAAACTATTCAAATTCAAAAACTACTCGAATTTGATTCTAAAACTATTCAAATTCGAATTTCATCCAAAATTTTGTTTAGTTTTTTCAGATTCATGTAAATTCGTTACTATTGTAATTTGGAAGTACGGATAACAAAAAATTTGTCAGAATTTCAATTTGGAACAAAACTAACCGCACATGTCTAATAATAATGTTTTTTGGGCACAAGCACAATTATTTACAGGTAATATGCTATTATTTAGTTATTTTTTTCGAAAGAAGACACAAGTTGTTTTTTGGGACTTTATTTAACAATGGTTATGATGAACAATTGAAATGTATTCACAATGATATTATATGCACATGAAAGTATATAAATAGTGGTTGCACTGCACATCAGTAAATACTGTGAGTGGGGAGTATTATTTATTTTTATTTTTTTTGTCCTTACACATATAGATTGGGTAAACGGTGAGGATTTTACTAGTTTTATTACATCAGAACTATGCAGAAACTGCAGGTGTTTTGGTTCACGCTGCCCATTAGTGCCTGCCCTTAACATTACAGATTTTTTTCCTATACATAAAATAGGGATTGAACAACATTTACAAATTATAGGAATACAAATCTATCAAGAACAAAATACAAGAATTTTCCAAAAATACTCGTGAAAGGAAATCAGTCATGAGAAAAATGAAAGCTGCCATTGCTCACCAATTTCTTTTGAAAATGCAAGTGGACTGGCTGTGCCTCTACCCACATCAGAACAAGACAACAGTCCTCCAGCTCTAGAAGATTTTACCCCCTTCCTGACCTGGCCATTTTTTTGCGATATGGCACTGCGTTGATTTAACTGAGAATTGAGCGGTCGTGCAACGCTGTACCCAAAATAAAATTGATGTATTTTTTCCCCCACAAATAGAGCTTTCTTTTGGTGGTATTTCATCACCTCTGCGTTTTTATTTTTTGAGCTATAAAGAAAAAAAAAACTATATTTTTTATTTTCTGCTACAAAACATATAACAGGAAAAAAAGGGAATTGGGACTTTATATGAAGCATATGAAACATGACTGGATATATGATCAAAATATGATGATGTATTCATTGAGTAAAAAGAAGATAAAATAGCACATTGTAATTATTACATACATGCATGTTTGGTGAATTCATATATATACACATCGTTACCATGATCCATTTTACATTTCATGTATGTACAATCACCGAGGTCATCACAACACACTGCGACATATGACATAGGCCAATTGGTATTTTGTAACATATAATGGTTGATATGACAAAAATATCATAATGGAATCTAAAAAAAAGAAAATGTAGCAAAACGTAGATGTAAAAGAACAGCTACATCCAAAAAGCTTGACGCGCTTCCTGGATTTGCTCCACTTCCTCAGGAGCTGATGCATGATACCTATCTGGAAAAAAAAAAAAAAAATATATATATATATATATATATATATATATATATATATATATAAACACCAATCGGTACAATGATAGCCCCAAATGGCAGGGTGGGGAAGCAGTATGAGAGAACGCAAAGAAGGGAATATCCCTCCCTACATACTTACAAACAGGGCTTCAAGTTCAAATGTGCAGTACAAGAAAGAGGGGGCCTCTTAGGGAGTCTGACCCGGAAGCTGTGGTCATGCAAAAAGAAGGGGAAAATGCACACATGAACATACGCATAGCCCCAAAGGGGTAGGGGTCTCCATGTTGTAATCTGGCGCAAAACAGGTTCAAGATTTCTCTAACAATAATAAATGATATGTAACTATAAAGTTGATTGTAGCTGTTAACATGGATAGATAAGACTCATAACCAATGGAGACTATGGAGAAAGAGAAACGGTGAGTGAAAAGTGCTAGCAATAACCCATAACTTGGGTGTACAGAAAGAATAAAGCCATGATATATTGAAGTATTGCATACACCCACCATCCAGATGTCCCTAATGGGGGAACAAGAGGGAAACAAGAATCACGTGAAGACTAAATCAAGTGCAAAAGGGAGTGAGAAATTGAGTATGGTGCAAGGCCTACCGAACCAGTGAGGCAGATAGGAAGAAAAGGAGACAAATAGCTAAGAGGACATAAAGGCAGAGAAGCTACAAAAGTGATTACCTTATTCAGGCACTAAAAGTCAAAATGCACGTGTGCAGTGTGTTGTGTCTGAGAAAACCTGACAGGACTGTCTATCCTCACTCAGAATGTTATATGCATCAGGTGTAACCGCGGGTGCCACTCAACACCACACTGGCGTGGCCAATAAGGAGAGGCGTCGCCACCTATAATTTGCGTCCAACCCCCCCCCCCCTCTGCAAGGCAACCAAGATGTAAAAAAGAACCACACTGGCGACTTGATGCTCCAAGAGTGGGTGTCAAGCGCGCAGCGAGAGGCATGGTGCCGATGCGCATCGGGAAAATCACCCACCCAATCCCCCACATCAACGATGGGCGGAGGGGAGAGGGAGGGCAGCCAGTATGCATTGCAGCTCCCAGGTACAGACAACAAACAGCTAGCCCCACAGAATCTGTTCGCATAAGAATGAACCTGTTGATGGAACCATGTGTGTAAAACAAGGTGATAAGTAAATGTATTTACCAATAATTCCTATAAGTCCTTTGAGTAACTACAGACCAAAAGTGATAATAAGGTCTGCCATCAATAGTAAAAATATACCCCCCCCCCCCTAATATAAAATAACCCCCCCCCCCTTTATCAAATTTGCTATAAAAAATACCCAATAAAAAAAAATTCAAATCTATTTTTTTCATCACTTTAGGCCAATATGTATTCTGCTACATATTTTTGGGGGAAAAAAATCCTAATAAGTGTATATTGATTGGTTTGCACAAAAGATATGGTGTCTACAAACTATGGGATACATTTATGGTCTTTTTTTTTATTGTTTTTATTAGTAATGGCGGTGATGAGCAATTTTTAGCGGGACTGCGACATTGCGGTGGACAAGTCTGCCCGTGACACTTTTGGGGACCAGTGACACCAATACAGTGATCAGTGCTAAAAAAAATGCACTGTTACTGTATAAATGACACTGGAAGGAAAGGGGTTAACACCAGGGGCGATCAAGGAGTTAAGTGTGCTCCTAGGGAGTGCTTTCTAACTGTAGGGGGAGTGGATGCACTAGAGGAAAAGAGAGCTCTGTGTTTCAGCTTGTGTTTCAGCTTAGCTCCTAGCAGAGTCTCAAGAACATGGAAGGGATTCCAGGAGACAGGCAGTTACTCTAGGAGAGCTGGACTGGGCCTTAGAAGGTCCTTAATCCACCAGCAGGACCGGTGTCTGCTCCTTTGTGCAAGGAGGAACAGGATGAGCATTGTCAGAGCCCTACAAAATGACCTCAAGCAGGTCATTGCTGTGAATGTCTCTGACCAAACAATCAGAAAAATAATTCATGAGGATGACCTCTAGTGGGCCCTGTGCTCACTGCCCGACACTGTGGAGCTAGATTGGCATTTGCCATTGAACACCATAATTGGCAGGTCCGCCACTGGCACTCTCATCTGTGAGCTCTTCACAGATGAGAGCAGGATTACCCTGAGACCAGATGTGACAGATGTGAAAGTGTCTGGAGAAGCTGTGGAGAACGTTATGCTGCCTGTAACATCGTTCAGTATGACCGGTTTGATGGTGATTCAGTGATGGTTTGGGGAGGCATATCCATGGAGCGACGCATAGACTTCTTCAGTGTAGACAGCGGCACCCTGACTGCCATTACGTATTGGGATGAAATCCTTGGACCCATTGTCAGAGCCTACGCTGGTGCAGTGGGTCCTGGGTTCTTCCTGGTGCATGACAATGCCCGGCCTCATGTGGCTAGAGTATGCAGCCAGTTCCTGGAGGATGAAGGAAATTATACCATTGAATGGCCCCCATGCTCGCCTGACCTAAATCCAATAGAACACCTCTGGGACATTAAGTTTTGGTCCATCTGCCGCAGCAAGGTTGCACCTCTGTTCAGGAGCTCCCCACTCTAGATCTGTGAGGAAATACCCAAGGACACCATCCGTTAGGAGCATGCCCCAATGTTGTCAGGCATGCATAGAAGCATGTGGGGGTCATACAAACTACTGAGTACCATTTTGAGTTGCTGATCTGTAGGTTGATAATTTTAATTTCTATCAAACAATCTGGAATCCTTTCATTCCTAACACATTACCAAGTCCCTATCAGTATAGATATCCAGCATGATATTTTTCCCCATTAAGATCTGATGTGTTTTCAAAGTGTTCCTTTCATTTTTTTGAGCAGAGTATTTCCAAGCTGATTTCAGTCTACATTTAGGAATTTAGAGGCAGGAGTGCGGGTGTGAATGAGGACTAACTTCCATTCAAATGGAATGGATGCAGAAAATATGCCGTATATCATACAAGGTTTATATAGCCACCCAGTTTCATTGTGTGCTTTTAATAGCACACATCTAATACCAACTCAGTCTTGTGACACAAAAAAGTCTGAACATCATCTGCTAGAAAAGGGACCAAAATATGCTTCTACAAAATAACAGATTTGTTTGTTTTGTTCTTACAGTCCATTTTCCCTCCACAGTTTCTCTAAAAAGAATAAAAAATCAGACTTTTTTTGGCTGTGTGTTTAAGTAGAAAAGCAACAAGGATGTAGAGACATCTGCCAGTAGCTTCCAGACTGAGGGAGTAAGCAGAAACATTCAAAGCAAGACGCCAGGGGTGGAACAGATTGTTAGTCCAAAAATAAAACACATACCTCCTGCAGATTCTGGTCCATGGCAGAAGGTGGAAGTTGGACACTTTTCCATGGTACGGAGCAGGAATTCTCCCCAAGGTAAGTGGACCAGAAAAGTCCACTATGATAAATCTAGATTTCTGCGCCATGTGAACAAAAACTTATACCAAATTTTAACCACTTGCCAACTGCTCACTAGAGCTCTACTGCTGCAAAGTTGTTCGTTATCGTCTAGCGGCGTAGACCTACGTCGCCAGAAACTCCTCTTTCTCGCGCCGCCGGAGCCTCACTCCCACTGTATTCAGTCACAGCGGGATCTGGGCCAGGGGAGGAGCAGCGGCGGTCGCCGCTGCTCTTCCCCAATCGTCGGGGAATCGAGTGTGTGTGTAAACACAAGCGGGTGGATCTCCTAAGTGACAGGCAGGGTCAGATTGCAGGGTTCAGCATAGCTGAACATTCGATCTGTCCTTGTGTCACATAGTCCCCTCCCCCCACACACGTCAGTAAGCACCAGGCATACATGAACCCCTCCCTCTCCAATAAAATTAACCCCTTCCCTGCCAGTGTCATTTTTACAGTAACAGTGTAAATATATAGCACTGATTACTGCAGTAATGTCACTGGTACCCCCAAAAGTGTCAAAAATGTCAGTAAAGGGTCCGATCTGTCCGCTGCAATGTCGCAGTTCCGCAAAAAAAAATCGCAGATCGACGCCATTACTCGTTTAAAAAAAAAACACCAAAAATGACAGAAATCTTTCCCTTAGTTAGTAAACGCAATAACTTTTGCGCAAACCAATCAAAATACGCTTTTTGCGATTTTTTTTACCAAACATAGGTAGCATAAAACAAATTGGCCGAAAATGTTAAAAAATTTTGATTTTTACATTTTTTTTGGGGGGGAATTTCATATAAAAAAAAGGGAAAAATATTGCTATTTTTGCAAAATTTACGCTCTTTTTTTGTTTATAGCGCGTGATCAAAAAATCGCACAGGTGATCAAATACCGCCAAAAGAAAGCTCTGTTTGTGGGAAAAAAAGGACGCCAAATTCGTTTAGGTACAGCGTCGCACGACCGCGCAATTGTCCGTTAAATTCACGCAGTGCCGAATCGCAAAATACCCCATGGTCAGGAAGGGGGTAAAATCTTCCGGGGCTTAAGTGGTTAAACAGCTGTTGCCACAAGATGCAAAAAGCAACTTGAAGATTGCACAATTGACGATTGCACAATAGACCTCTAACAGGAACAGTGTTATTCACCCAATCCAAACAATTTTTTAAAATAAACCAGTGACAAGCATAAACTTATAAACACAGAACCACTGCAAAAGTAATCATTTAGAATTGTTATTAGTAAAATCAAAGTTCACAAGACGTCCACACTTCCAGTGCTCAGTGTTGCATGCTGACATTCATACCATGTGTGTGTACATATGCTGGGTGATAATACTTTGGATCCTTCTATAATGCTTGCTTCCAAGAGATGCCCCCCTTTTTTTTCTCCCACACTCACCAGAGAAACTGGACCCTCTTGCATGAACAAATGAGTCAGAAGTGCGCCTGGATCTCCCAGAAGTCTCTTGAATCCAATGTCCTCCAATTGAGTCCCTAGGATGGCTCCAATAATTCCATATAACAATCTTAGGTATGTAAACCAGGCTCACAGAAAACATGGAAACGTTTTCAATGGTATTGTTATTAAAAGCCAAAAGAAATATACTTACAGCATTAATAGTACAGATTCTCTGTAACCAGGAAGTGTCACCGCAGCATGTGTTCCAAATACCAGAAGTGGTGTCACTGGAAACCCCTCCCAACGCGTTTCATCATTATTAGTGGACGTCCTCAGAAGCAGATGTTACTGGCACCAACTGCACTGATTTAATATGGTAAAACTCTGCCTACTGCACACATTGGTTTAACCACTTAAGCCCCGGAAGATTTTACCCCCTTCCTGACCAGGGGGTATTTTGCGATTCGGCACTTCGTGACTTTAACGGACAATTGCGCGGTCGTGCGACGCTGTACCTAAACGAATTTGACGTCCTTTTTTTCCCACAAACAGAGCTTTCTTTTGGTGGTATTTGATCACCTGTGCGATTTTTTGATCACGCGCTATAAACAAAAAAAGAGCGTCAATTTTGCAAAAATAACAATATTTTTCACATTTTTTTATATGAAATTCCCCCCAAAAAAAAAAGTAAAAATCAAAATTTTTTAAAATTTTCGGCCAATTTGTTTTATGCTACATATGTTTGGTAAAAAAAAAATCGCAAAAAGCGTATTTTGATTGGTTTGCGCAAAAGTTATCGCGTTTACTAACAAAGGGAAAGATTTTTGTCATTTTTGTTGTTTTTTTTTTAACGCGTAATGGCGGCGATCTGCGATTTTTTTTGCGGTACTGCGACATTGGGGCGGACAGATCGGACCCTTGACTGACATTTGTGACACTTTTGGGGTTACCAGTGACATTTCTACAGTAATCAGTGCTATACATATGCACTGTTACTGTAAAAATACACTGGTTGTGAAGGGGTTAACTTTATTTGGGAGGGAGGGGCTGTGTGTATCCCTAGGGGCGTGCTTTCTACTGTGATTGGCTGTGGCTTGAGCTGTAAGGACACTGATCAACGGATCTACATACTAGATCCGTTTGATCAGTGTCTTTACAGCGAGGAGAATGACAGGTGGCTTGTTTACACAAGCTGCCTGACATTCTCCCTCTCCCCCGCCGATCGCCGAGTGACCGGCGGACATCGGGTCCGCTGGTCACACGCGCGGGGGGGTCCGTGACCACGCGGGAGCGCGCCTCCGGGGGCGCGCGCTCGCTCCCTAGACCCTCACAAGCTAGTGACGTAGCCCTACGTCACTTTGCCTGTGAGGGGCTGACTGCCGACGTAGATCGGCGTTAGGCAGTCGGCAAGTGGTTAATAGACTTCCTTTTGTGTAATAGGCTGGAACTCCACCTACTACGCACTGTAATCTATTTAGCTTGCTACCACGTTCAAAGACTGGAGCACAACCCACTATACCCACTATACCCTATAAACTAATGAGCTTCCTGTCACGGCCATGGTATTTCCTTAAAACTATCTAAAGTTATGAACTTTATTTAAATATACATATCATTCCTTTCCTGAGGCTATAAAACAATAAAAATACTTGTGGACAGCGTTCCCTGAAAAGTTTATCTTTATTTTAGGTACCTTTATAGTGCTGTCAATTTTTGCAGCGCTTTACATATACATTGTACATTCACATCAGTCCCTGCCCTCAAGGAGCTTACAAGTCAAGGTCCCCAAATTACATTCACATAGTAAGGCCAATTTTAGACAGGATCCATTTAACCCACCAGCATGTCTTTGGAGTGTGGAAGGAAACTGAAGGAATCCCACGCAAGCACAGGGAGAACATGCAAACTCTAGGCAGGTAGTATGGTTGGGATTTCGAACCAGTGACCCTTTTAGTGCTAGGTGAAAGTGCTAACCACTACACCACGGTGCCGCCCAGTTGAAGCTATTATAGCTGCAAAGGGTGGGCCAACTCAATATTGAATCCTACGGACTAAGACTGGGATGCAATTAAAGTTCATGTGCTTAAAGGCAGGCGTCCCAATACTTTATTAGTTTATATAAAATGTTAAAATCCATATAGGATGTATAAAAAGTATTTAAAAAATGTGTGTGCATATATATATATATATATATATATATACCGGTATATATTTATATATTTATATATATATTTATATTGTGACGGTATGCGAGGTGACAGGCTAGGTTCCGGTCCAGAGATTGTGTGTCACCTGAGTCCATGCTCAGGTGGACTTTAAATGAACAGGAAGACAGCACAGGAATGCTCTGGCCTGAGACTCAGAAGGAAATCTGAGAGAGGAGCTATGTTTTGGAGAAAAGGTTTGCTTTACCTTATGTTTTGTGGGTGATGGAGACCAGCCCCACACTGTATAGTGACGACTGCTGTATAGTTTAGCGCCGGACGGCAAGGATTTACTTTACTGTTTTGTTGTTTTTTCATATTTGCAAACCTCTGCTAAATAAAGCTAGCAACCCATCAGACTTTAAAGAAATTCCCTGCATGCTGGCCTTATTTTCCTGGAAAAGGTGATCCCTGTGAGCTAATCTCCCACAATACATATATATATACAGTATCTCACATAAGTTAGTACACCCCTCACATTTTTGTAAATATTTAATTATATCTTTTCATGTGACAACACTGAAGAAATGACACTTTGCTACAATGTAAAGTAGTGAGTGTACAGCTTGTATAACAGTGTAAATTTGCTGTCCCCTCAAAATAACTCAACACACAGCCATTAATGTCTAAACCGCTGGAAACAAAAGTGAGTACACCCCTAAGTTAAAATGTCCAAATTGGGCCAAAAGTGTCAATATTTTCTCTGGCCACCATTATTTTCCAGCACTGCCTTAACCTTCCTGGGCATGGATTTCACCAGAGCTTCACAGGTTACCACTGGAGTCCTTTTCCACTCCTCCATGACGACATCATGGAGCTGGTGGATGTTAGAGACCTCGCGCTCCTCCACCTTCCGTTTGAGGATGCCCCACAGGTGCTCAATAGGGTTTCGGTCTGGAGACATGCTTGGCAAGTTCATCACCTTTACCCTCAGCTTCTTTAGCCAGGCAGTGGTCATCTTGGAGGTGTGTTGGGATTGTTATCATGTTGAAATACTGCCCTGCGGCCCAGTCTCTGAAGTGAGGGGATCATGCTCTGCTTCAGTATGTCACAGTATGTGTTGGCATTCATGGTTCCCTCAATGAACTGTAGCTCCCCAGTACCGGCAGCACTCATGCAGCCCCGGACCATGACACTCCCACCACCATGCTTGACTGTGGGCAAGACACACTTGTCTTTGTACTCCTCACCTGGTTGCTGCCACACACGCTTGACACCATCTGAACCAAATAAGTTTATCTTTGGTCTCATCAGACCACAGAACATGGTTCCAGTAATCCATGTCCTTAGTCTGCTTGTCTTCACCAAACTGTTTGCGGGCTTTCTTGTGCATCATCTTTAGAAGAGGCTTCCTTCTGGGACGACAGCCATGCAGATCAATTTGATGCAGTGTGCGGCGTATGGTCTGAGCACTAACAGGCTGACCCCCCCACCCTTCAACCTCTGCAGCAATGCTGGCAGTACTCAGACGTCTATTTCCCAAAGACAACCTCTGGATATGATGTTGAGCACGTGCACTCAACTTCTTTGGTCGACCATGGCGGGGCCTGTTCTGAGTGGAACTTATCCTGTTAAACCACTGTATGGTCTTGGCCACTGTGCTGTAGCTCAGTTTCAGGGTCTTGGCACTCTTCTTATAGCCTAGGCCATCTTTTTTTTTTCAGATCCTCAGAGAGTTCTTTGCCATGAGAAGCCATGTTGAACTTCCAGTGACCAGTATGAGAGAGTGAGAGCGATAACACCAAATTTAACACACCTGTTCCCCATTCACACCTGAGACCCTGCAACACTAAGAAGTCACATGACACTATAGGAAAGGGAGGGTTAATTGGGCTTAATTTGGACATTTTCACTTAGTGTACTCACTTTTGTTGCCAGCGGTTTAGACATTAATGGCTGTGTGTTGAGTTATTTTGAGGGGACAGCACATTTACACTGTTATATAAGCTGTCCACTCACTACATTGTAGCAAAGTGTCATTTCTTCAGGTGTTGTCACATGAAAAGATATAATTAAAATATTTACAAAAATGTGAGGGGTGTACTCACTTTTGTGAGATACTGTGTGTATGTATGTGTATATATATATATATATATATATATATATATATATATATATATATACACACACACATGTAGCAATGCCCCCTTGAGGACTGCTGGATATTATGGTCTCAGGTCCCCCTGGGTTACTGTTAGCAACACTGGCATTCACAAATTAACACTTTACTTCTTGGCTCAGTCAATGAACAGTCCAGGGGTATGTGTTTTTGGTGTTTTATTTTAAATAGGGATGGGAGAAGGGAAGAGTGGGATACTCCAAATTAAACTATTCACAATGGATGAGGACTCCTGCCTGAAGATGCAGCCCGGCTGCAGATTCACCTTGCCACTAGATGAATTTAGGTTAAGTCTCTGTACAGACGACTTATTTGGGTAGATTATCTTCAGGATACCCACCTAGTATCCTCTTTCACTCCACAGACTGACACCCGTCCTCTGACTATCCTACACCGGGGTGGCCCCCCTCAGATCAGGCCCCTAGACAGATCAGGCCCCTAGACATGATCCCCTGTACTCACTATACTGTTTTTTGAGGTTCTACGGTGTCTCTACCCCTCCAGTAAGTTCTCCTGGACCTCTGGGTTCAGTTCCTTTCCTCTGGTCCCCAGGCTCACTGCCTGTGACAACGTGCCACTGCTACAGAGGAGGAGGCAGCTGCCACCTTCCCTCCGAGACTCAGCTCACCAGCCAAAGACCCCGCAGCACACGCGTGCCTGGTTTTTATACAGTATCCCCTAATGCACTGAGACAGTCTCTACCTATCATAGAGACTGTATCAAAGCCTGTGTACCCATTGTTCAGGTTTGCTCCCACTGTCCAACATGCCTCTTTATTGGGCCAGTGTGAAACACTATCTAGACCCAATGAATCACACAATGAGCACACTGAGCAGACCTAACTCACCGATCTTGCTCTCTGGTAGGCAGAAAGCAATATAGATTTTCCTGCTGCTCCTCTGATAGGCAGACAGAGCCAAAATTATACTCTCTCATTAGCACCTACCTAGGAGGGTGCTACACTCGCCCCCCGCCAAACCGAGCCATGTCCTCACTGACTCTGGATAGCCGCCCCTACAAAAATTCTTTCACCAAAAATTTCTATGGAGTATCCCACAAACTTGCAAAGGGGGAAAAGGGAAATAACAAATGTACAAGGCCATGGGGCATACCCCATATGTGGCCAGTAGATATAATAAATGATGTGAAAAAATATATATATCTGCTGTACAAATAATCACATGGTTATTTACACACAGTAGGTGCATTTAAATTAATGCACCTCCCGCCAAACAAAAATCTGCTTGGACAGGTAAAGAACATTATCCTGTCTAACTAACTAGATACAATATGTACATTGCATAAAATGATGGAGGGCCTAGCCAGACCCCGAAAACCAAAGCAAGCCTGCAAAGGAATTTAGATAAAGCACGGGTTAATGCATAACTACTTACACCAGTAAGGCTTCTTTCACACGGTCCGCCTCCGCAGGCGGATCCGTGTTGCTCAGCGGGGATCGATCCGCGATCCCCGCTGAGCCGGGCGGATGACAGCTCCGTCTCCGCTTGCAGAGTGGAGAGGGAGGTGTCTCAGCACCCGCTGCCCTCTATGGGGGATCGGAGGAGAGCGGACCGCTTGTCCGCTCTCATCAGATCCGCTCCGCTCCGATTACTGAACGGATGGAAAAATAGGGTTTCCATCCGTCCAGATTTCAGCACAGGATCGGATGCGGATGGCAGCGGGTGTCAGCGGAGGTGACCTCCGCTGACACCCGCTGCCCTATAGAGCTGCATGGAGGATCCGATCAGATCCGCCTAAAAAACTGACAGGCGGATCTGATCGGACCGCCCGTGTGAAAGAGCCCTTAGACTATCCTCTCCTCAGAGGCGAACAGGTAACAGGTAACAATTAAACGCTGCCAAGCTAACTATCTATCTAATTTCTGTGAACCATTCTTAGTGACTAGATGATAGGCACAGTCTTGTCTCAGCACTAGGGCACTGACTCTCCTCCTATCACATTCAGACTTAAAAGTTCAGAACCAAGACATGCAGTGTCCTCTTCTGTAACACCGAGGCAACATGTCTTCTTCTGTGACAAGCTATTTTGCTGGGGCCTGAGCAAACTTATCCAACTTGTGGGTGTTATAATTCCCTTCGAGGGGTCTCTCAATCTGGCATCCCCTCCTCTGAAGAGACAATGAGCCACTACCTCCTTCTGCTAGGTAGCAACTCCCACAAAGTTCTCTCAACTGGCCCACTGGCCCAACAGGTTCTTCACAAAGTATCCTTTGAACAAAGTATCTTTATGAAGAAATCCTCTTCTGTTCTCGGGCCCGTTGGCCCAAGTCACTTGGCAAAGTGTCCCTTAACTTGTTCCACTAAGTGATTCTGGCCCGATGGCCCAAAGGATCTTAATAGAGCATGTGGTGAAGCTAACTTCCGATAGTGACTGAAGCATGACATTAGGTGACTACTTAAGTCCTTTTGAACAGAAAGTCCATTGTGTGTTAGAGGGTTGGCCCTCTTTGATGGTACTGACTGGTACAATATAGTGTGTGTGTGTGCGTGTATGTGTATATATATATATATATATATATATATATATACAGTCAGGTCCATAAATATTGGGACAAAACAATAAGGTGACACCACCCTTCTCCTGCGCTTAGAATCCAAGCTCCCCGACCACACACCACGGGACTTACAGCTGGCGTCTTGGATAGCTAGGTCTTGCAGCCCAAAAAGGACTGGGGTAGTCCAACAGTACTACAGGCAAAAAGGAACAAAGAAAGGGCGCATCATCCTCAATAATAGGCTTTATTTATGCAACATATAAAATGGCTACTCACAAACACAGGTGTTAAAATGATCATAACAAGCTCAGTTGCTCCAGTGTCAGGAATAGTCCATATAAAAGTCCATAATCCAATGAGATGACGGCTGACGCATTTCGAGGCTCAGCCTCTTCCTCAGAGCCACTGTGTCATGACCTACTCATAAGTTTAAATAGTAATGCATTGCTCAAATCCCTCCCTCAGATCTCAGGAGCCCCTCCCTCTAGGGGTGTGGCAGAAGTACTACACCCCTCCCTCTTGCAGCACTGCCACTCAACCCATAAATATTGGGACATCGACACAATTCTAATCTTTTTGGCTCTATACACAACCACAATGGATTTGAAATGAAACAAAAAAAGATGTGCTTTAACTGCAGACGTTAGCTTTAATTGAGGGTATTTACATCCAAATCAGATGAAAGGTGTAGGAATTACAACAGTTTGTATATGTACCTCCCACTTTTTAAGGGACCAAAAGTAATGGAACAGATTAACAATCATAAATCAAACTTTCACTTTTTTAATACTTGGGTGCAAATCCTTTGCAGTCAATTACAGCCTGAAGTTTGGAACGCATAGACATCACCAGACTCTGGGTTTCATCCCTGGTGATGCTCTGCCAGGCCTCTACTGCAACTGTCTTCAGTTCCTGCTTGTTCTTGGGGCATTTTCCCTTCAGTTTTGTCTTCAGCAAGTGAAATGCATGCTCAATCGGATTCAGGTCAGGTGATTGACTTGTCCATTGCATAACATTCCACTTCTTTACCTAACGGCGCTATATAAATACCTGTGATAAATGAATAAAACAAACTAGTCTCTCGGTTCCCTATCAGGGAGGCAATCTCTCAATTCACAGCTAAGTGAGGCTGGGGATACAGCCCTGTGCGGGAAGCTGTCACATACAACTGCGGTCTTCAACCTCCCCGGCACCAGGAACTGGCCTCAAAGAATAGAGCTCCTCCAGGGACTGAGGTGGGGGTGTTGGTTTGCAGCCCAATTGTCACCTGGCACTCTGTGCAGCCAAACCTCTGTTCCTGCAACCCATATTCCCTGCATGCACAGCCCACAGCAGGGACTGCTCTCTCAAGAGAATCCAATATTCGGTAGCTTGCTGCAGGCTGGGCCATGTGACAGGGGGTGGGCGAGTGAGCAAGGCTTGACTTGTATTTGCGGCCGCTAGCGTTACCGCCTGGGCTTCGCCTCCTATCAGGTCAGTCGCAGTGTTCACCATACCACCATGGAAATGATAATTAGTTTAAACTTGGATGCAAAGATTTATTTAGTCCATTTGACTTTGAATGGTGAAAAGCTAGGTTTTTGTCACTTAATGAGGATTCTGGTGTGTAGTGAAGTATGCTGCTGCTGTATACAGTTGTAACTGCAAGAAAAGGTGGGGCCTCCTTCATTTCCATCTCTTTTTGCAGAGGCAGTGGAGCATTGACCCTAAACATAGCCGCCATGCCCTGTAATGGGGAGGTGTGAGCATACACTGGTGGGCTACTGGATAAAGCAGTTTCTTCCAGTTGCAGCTGTAAGACTGAGACTCTGGTTGAAGTTTTTGCAGCTGGCTGCTTGGTAGATTGACCGGAGTCAGGTTTCTTTCCAGTTGTAGATCTGTCAAGGGCTCCGCAGAAAGCCGTCGACCCGACAAGAGGTGAGACTAGGCTGCAATGCGAGCAGCTGCAAATACAAATCAAACCTCCCTCGCTTGCCACCCACCCCACTGCCACCCAGCCTGGTCCCTATTCGGCAACGTCCTGGCGCCGGTCCATGGCCCGGAGGTTGGGCTACTCTGACATACAGTATATGACAGCTTTCCAGCACTGGTCCGACCAACTCGGAGTACAGGCATTCCGCTTTACACCAGCTCAATTGCTCCTAATTACTGTCAGTCTTCTAAACTGAGAACTGGTGGTAACTTTTTAATAATTTGTTGCTGCCATAGATTGCATTTTTTAAAGTGGCGTTAGTAAAAACCACCTGAATTTGCCGCATGGGTCGGTAATGTTACTAACACTGGAGCAAATGCCTCCCTAGTTTAGGTGTAGGTAGTTCTTAAAGTAGAACTATAGGAACATTTTTTTTTTTTCATTTTGGATAGAGTAAAGGAGGGTATTTTTTTTTGCTGTCTGTGTCCCATTGCGGAGATTTCCCTTCACTTCCTGTCCCATACCAAAACAGGAAAGGAGAGGAAATCTCTGCAAATTAGGGTAATTCCTTGGGGACCCCCAGATCACCAGAATTAATGTCCCTATTGGAAAATTTCCCCTCTACTACTTTTCTGGGGACAACCCAAAAATTTGAATTTTTTTTATCTTTCACTTTCAATAATGGTAAACAGAATAAATAGGGAGGGTGAATCTTTCTAACGGGGACACAGACAGCAATAAAAACTGACAGCAGTTCTAATCCCTGTCCACTCTATCCAAAACGAATAAAAAATAAAAAAATAAAAAAGTTTTGCCTTTAGTTATAGTTTAACCGCTTGCCGACCGCCGCACGACTATTTACTGCGGCGGTCAGCCCCTCACAGGCAAAGCGACGTAGTACTACGTCGCTAGCCTGTGAGGGTCTCAGGAGCGAGCTCGCACCGCCGGAGGCACGCTCCCGCCCGGTCACGGACCCCCCCCCCCCCACGCACGTGACCGGCAGACCCGATCGTCCGCCGGTCACTCGCGATCGTCGGTGGAGAGGGAGAAAGGCAGGGGGCTAATGTAAACAAAGCTGCCTGTCATTCTCCCCTGTGTAGAAATAGTGATCATACGGTTCTACTATGTAGGACCGTTGATCACTGTTCCTACACCTCAAGCCACAGCCAATCACAGTTAGAAGCACGCCCCTAGGGACACACATAGCCCCTCCCTCTCAAAAAAAGTTAACCCCTTCACTGCCAGTGTAATTTTACAGTAACAGTGCATATTTATAGCACTGATTACTGTAGTAATGTCACTGGTAACCCCAAAAGTGTCAAAAATGTCAGTTAAGGCTCCGATCTGTCCGCCGCAATGTCGCAGTACCGCAAAAAAAATCGCAGATCGCCGCCATTACGCGTTAAAAAAAACAACAAAAATTACAAAAATCTTTCCCTTAGATAGTAAACGCGATAACTTTTGCGCAAACCAATCAAAATACGCTTTTTGCGTTTTTGTTTTTTTTATTACCAAAGATATGTAGCATAAAACAAATTGGCCGAAAATGTTAAAAAATTTTGATTTTTACATTTTTTTGGGGGGAAATTTCATGTAAAAAAAATGTGAAAAAAAATTGTTATTTTTGCAAAATTGACGCTCTTTTTTTGTTTATAGCGCATGATCAAAAAATCTCACAGGTGATCAAATACCACCAAAAGAAAGTTTGTTTCGGTACAGCGTCGCACGACCGCGCAATTGTCCGTTAAAGTCACGCAGTGCCGAATCGCAAAATAGGCCCTGGTCAGGAAGGGGGTAAAATCTTCCAGGGCTTAAGTGGTTAAAGCGTAACTCCACTTTGCTGAGAAAAACACATTCCCCTCTGGGTAATCTCTGTACATCGCAGGGATATTAACAAACTTTGTTGTAGATTCATTCCTACCTTTTGTTATTCTAAAGAAATCCCTGTTTGTTCCTCTGTGCCCCTGTGCTGGGTGGGTCTAATGGGAGTGATTTCATAATTATCTATCAGCTGTGACAGCTGCAGAGCTCTAATAAGGAAAGCTGCTGGGCCTGCATCCCTTTTAGATGTGTTCCTTCTGGGAGTTTCTCACCAAAAATGAAATTTTTGTTGCAGGGGATGCCAGAAATCTGACTTGTATCTTAAGCAGACTTCTGGGAAAATTGGTGAGCCAATCACACAAGCAGGAAATGATGTTTCTGGGGTGTGGTCAGTACACATTCTGTGTACAGGACAGCTCCAGGTAGTCATATTGCACTGCATTTTCAGTAAATTACAACAGCTGCAGATTGAAAAGGAAAGGTCATTTTTAATAACATTCAATTACAATATGATTTGTGTCGCAATTGTATACGCTGTATTGTTTTTTTTTTTTTATTTGCTAATTTTTTTCCCCCACAAAAGTGGAGTTATCCTTTAAGGATTCTACCCCCAGAATTCTGCTGCTAAGGCTATATTGAATTCCCCTGCATGTCTTCAACATCTCTTTTCCAAACTGTTGTTTTTTTATTTACATCTCAAGCAAATCTTTTGTCATCGCAGATAAAAGCATCAGAATGGCCCTAGGCCATCCCCAGCAATTCAAATCAGGTGGTCATTTCAGTGTTTGCATTAAGCATATCATAGCTTATTCCCTTCTTATCTGAAAGTGTTGCCAGTTTTGGATATGCCCTCAGATGCTTTCCTTCTCTTCCTTTGAAGCCTGTACTAATGCATCTCTAATTCCTGCTTATCTCTTAGTCCTGTCGCACACTTGTCTGCCAGACATAATTTCTCGATTTCTTTTTTTTTTTCTCTTTTCTTCCTTTCTCGCCACCCCCCTCTCACTTCTCCCCATGTGCCTAGTCCTTACTGTAAGCTTCCCTCATGCATCCTGAAAAATCCTCTCTCAGCCCACCGCCCAGCTGCTCCCGCTGACAGCAGAGAAGCCTCCAGAGTCCTCCTGTTAATTCAGCACAAATAGTTCTCTGGTTCTGGCGAGCGCTCTGCTCAGCTCCTGTTGGCATTTCTCAGAAAGTGTGAGCACAGGTTTCCAAAACGGAGAAATGTTTCCTTAGACATAGCTTGGGCACATTCTATGGGGAGATCAGTTGGAGAAGTAAACACTGTTTGCTAATTACTTAATCTTGGGCTATATATGTGTTGCTTTTTCGGCCTAAATGCTTACAATACAGTGGCACTGTTAGTTGTGTGCTTTCTAATGGCAGGTAACCCTTTGTAACACGGCCAAGCAGGCTCAGAAGCTAAACCAGGGCTGCAAAAAATCGAATCCAATTGTCCAGCAAGATTGAAAATAAAAAATAAGGTTAACTGACACCTAGGAGTTATTTATTCAAGGCAAATAGACTGTTCCTTTCGCAAGGAAAGTCGCCCTTTGCAAAGCAAATGTAGCGCTTCCCCCACAGGAGCCGCTTGAATAATTGTGCCCGGGTCTCCTACTGATTATTCCACAGCCAGTTACATGGTATTTTCACACAGCCAGGTGTACACACTCTTCCGCTCGTTCAATACCCAGTCTAGGGAATGTGTTTTTGTATTTTATTTGGAGAACTTGAATAGGAGAATGGAATTAGTAGGATACTCCAAAATAACTATTCACAATAGAACCGTGTAGCAGACTATCAGTAGCACTTTGCAGGAGGCTGTACAGAATAAGGCCCCTTTCACACAGGCGGACCGTTCAGATCCGGCTGTCCGTTTTTTTGGCGGATCTGAGCGGTCACCCCCATGCATTCCTATGGGGCTTCGGATGGGAGCGGAGACATGTCCGCTGACATCCGTCCTGATCCGTGAAATCTGGAGGGATGGAAACCCTATTTTCCATCCGTCCAGCGGATCGGACGGGATCGGATGAGAACGGACCAACGGTCCGTTCCCATCCGATTTCCCCCATAGAGATGCATGGGGAACTGACAGCTGTGTCTCCGCACACAGCGCGGAGACACAGCTGTCATCCTTCTGCTCAGCGGGGGATCGGCGGCTCGATCCCTCGCTGAGAAAAGCAGAGTCCGTTTGACGGGCAGTGTGTGTGAAAGAGCCCTTAACCTTCCTAGTGGTATTCCCGAGCGTGGCTCGGGGTTAAATTTCAGAGCCAAAAGCGGTAACCCCGAGCCACACTCGGGGTACCGCCAGAAGCATTGCTGGATCCTGTAAAAGAGGTTACTTACCTTGTCACCGGGATCCAGCGATGTGTCCGGCGGTGTGTAGCGGCGGTTCTTCCTCCCGATCGTCTCCGTGCCCTGGCTTCCGTCTCCTGCGACGTGATGTTCACAGGGGGGTGGAACCGGCGGCAAATACAAATGTAAAAACATACCAAACACACTGATACCATTCAAAATAAAATAAAATCACATTACATTGCCCCCCAGTGCCCTTTCCTGCAGTTTTACTGTACTTTTTATGTAAATATATATATATATATATATATATACACACAGTATAAATATATATATATATATATATATATATACATATACATATACGTGTGTGTGTGTATATATATATATATATATATATATATACTTAATTCTTGTGAATGAGCAGCCCAAACCAACTGTATACATTATATATATATATATATATATATATATATATATATATATATATATAATATATGTATACATAATATATGTATGTATATATATATATATATATATATATATATATATAATGTATACAGTTGGTTTGGGCTGCTCATTCACAAGAATTACATGCAAAATAATGGTACCGCTTTCAGCACCTAAAATCCAAAAGAATCATACCGCCAGGGAGGTTAAGCAAGTCCCTTTGTAGCAGAAGGAATCTAGTGGACTTTGCTTCTTCAAGACTCTAGCCCAGTGTTTCTCAACTCCGGTCCTCAGGGCCCACTAACAGGCCAGGTTTGCAAGAAAACTGAAATACATCACAGGTGATGCCATTTGCTGCTCAGTGATTGCAGTACTCTAGTCTGCATCTCCCCAAGGTAATACTTAAAATCTGGCCTGTTAGTGTGCCTTAAGTACCTGAGTTGAGAAACAATGCTCTAGCCAGTGTCCCCTTTACATATTTAACATGGTTAGTGAGATTGAAAAAAGACACCAGTCCATCCAGTTCAACCTATGATGAGTGTGTGTGTTTGCTGTTAACCGTACATTGTATACCCCTGTATGTTGTGGTCTTTAAGGTGCCCATCTAATAGTTCTTTGAAACTATCGATGCTCCCTGCTGATACCATTGCTTGTGGAAAAGAATTCCACATCCTTACCGCTCTGACAGTATAGAACCCCTTACGCAGTTTAAGGTTAAACTGCTTTTCTTCTAGTTTTAGTGAGTGGCCCTGGGTCTTATTGAATTCCCTTTCTCTAAAAAGTTTGTTCCCTAAGCTAGGGTCACCAGTATGGTATTTGTACATTGATATCATATCCCCTCTCAAGCGTCTCTTCTCCAGAGAGAATAAGTTCAGTGCTTGTATTCTTTCCCCATGGCTGATGTCCTCTATTCCCCTTATTATTTTTGTTGCCCTTCTCTGGACTCTCTCCAGTTCCAGCACATCCTTCCTGAGGACCGGTGCCCAGAACTGGACGGCATACTCAAGACGTGGCCCGGACCAGAGTCTTGTAGAGTTGGAGAATAATCGCTCCCACTCTATAAGAGTGGGTGTTAGCTTACACCCAGCATGCTGACTTCTAGCAGCAAGAAGGGGATTTTAGCAACAACAGCCTCTAGGATCCCTTTAGGGCAGTGATGGTGAACCTTGGCACCCCAGATGTTTTGGAACTACATTTCTCATGATGCTCATGCACTCTGCAGTGTAGTTGAGCATCATGGGAAATATAGTTCCAAAACATCTGGGGTGCCAAGGTTCACCATCACTGCTTTAGGGGCTCTGTACTCACAAGGCCCTGGCCACAGGTCAGCTTCCTCCATGATACCATACAGAATCCGTGGACATTCTCCCTCAGTCAGCTTGCAAGAGAACCATGGGTTTCAGCTGCAGTGTTTCAGGCCCTGAGGTCTCCGTCCTGAGGCATGGCAGCCTGTGCTGGGGAGAAGCAGCAGCCCCCTGCTCACCTGGACCTCTTTCCAGAGGAAGACTGAACTGGACCACGAGCCCATGTGCTCTTCAGATATAAATACAGTCACCCAGCATGCCTCGGGGCACATCCCCTTCTAATTGGCCAGGGCTGTACAAACATCCATGCTCTCATCTGCTAGGTTTCCATCCACTGTCCAATATACTCTATAGCTATTGGATCAGTTCCAGACAGCATGAGCAGCACCAGAGCACACTGAGCAGCCTCTGCTAAGCAATCACAGCTCTCTGTTAAGCAGACAGCATATAAATTTGCCTAGGTGTCTCCCTGTTAGGCAGAGACACCAAAAACTATATACACTTACTCTAGCACCTAACTAGGAAGGCGCTACACAATATTTTCTCCAGAGCTTATTGAATGTGGTGACATTTCACTTTGCAAAGAATGACGCTGAGCAAATGCACTCAACTTCTTTAGTCGACCATGGCAAGGCCTGTTCTGAGTGGAACCTGTCCCATTAAACCGCTGTATGGTCTTGGCCACCATGCTGCATCTCAGTTTTAGGGTCTTTGCAATCTTCTTATAGTCTAGGCCATTTCTATGTAGAACAACCATTTTTTTTTTTTCAGAACCTCAGAGAGTTCTTTGCCATGAGGTGCCATGTTGAACTTCCAGTGACCAGTATGAGAGAGTGAGAATGATAATACCAAATTTACCACACCTGCTCCCCATTCACACCTGAGACCTTGTAACACTAACGAGTCTCATGACACCGGTGAGGGGAAATGGCTAATTGGGCCCAATTTGGACATTTTGACTTAGGGGTGTACTCACTTTTGTTGACAGTGGTTTAGAAATTAATGGCTGTATGTTGAGTTACTTTGAGGGGACAGCAAAGTTACACTGTTACACAAGCTGTACACTCACTACTTTACATTGTAGCAAAGTGTAATTTCTTCAGTGTTGTCACATGAAAAGATATAATAAAATATTTACACAAATTTGAGAGGTGTACTCACTTTTGTGAGGTACTGTACCTACTGAATTGGCAAGCATCAGGTGATAAACAAATGGAGATAAAACATATCCTCCTATAAAAGTTGTGCCTGACTATCTGTAGCCCTCTCTGCTCTACAGCCTTCTAAAACACACAGATTACATTTTTTTTTTCAGCTCAATGGGCGTCACACACTGCACAGCACAGAGAGGGAAGCTGAGTGTAATCTGAGACCTGAGCGGAGGGAAAGGACACCCCTGTACACACACATAGTTTTATAGGGAAATATACACCGATAAGGTTGTCAACAACCTTCTTTGTGTTGGGTGAGGGTCGGGACTACTTCCCGAGATTTTGTGTTGTCGGGATAACCTGTCATTAGTCACTAAAGCAGATAGCAGAGGTAAGAGAGAGGAGAAAGTTTGCTTTGGATTGAGTCTTGTACATATTATATAAGGATATGCTTTGTTCATTTTTCATTTCAGAGGTTTACAACCACTTTAAGCCGGATGAGTTAATAAAGTAGCTCCCTGTACAGTGGGACACATGGATTAAAAGTGCCCTTACAGAGTGATCATTGCTTTTGATAGAAATCTGTAGAGTTTTTTTTAAATAGTATAAACAATGTACGGGTTTTTTTTTTTATCTAAGAACCTGGCTAATGTTTGAATATTAGTAGAACATTGATACAATATAGTGTAATCCATGTAGTGGTAGTAACTACATAAAAGGTTACATATACAAGGTTTTGATTTAGTTATACTTCCATAGACTGTCTCCATTTTTTTAACCGCCCGACCATCTGACATTGGGTGGACAGATCACCAAACTTCCAAAGGCAGCTCGTTTTTTTAGGCCTGGAGATGCCTGTTGCTTGGCAACTGCATTTAACTTGATGGATAAAGGAAATGTGAACAAGTGGATCAAACCAGAGTGAAAAAAGAGCAGGAAAGGAAAAGCATCTGTCATCTGTGTACAAGGCGCCTTCAGAGGCTTGTCACGGAGTTTCTTTTTCTTTTCAAAGTAGAACTCTGGTTTAATTAGAAAATAGGAAATGTCTCAAAAAATTATTGTTGCAATCACTACAAATTAACACTTTCGCCTAGTTGCTTTTGAGAAACAACTGATCTACAAAACCAGTACCTGATGGCTTCACAAACTAAGGGCACTTGGTAAGTATGTATAACACCTGTCAAATGCTGTTAACACTCGCAGCTTCATCTACAAAGCTATAGCACAAGAGAAGGCCCTTTATTTTAGCCATGTGACTATAATTTTTCAAATTTCACTAGACTCAACTAAAAATAACTGTCACTAATTTGAAGATCCTTATGCTGGTGTGTTTGTGAATTGAGCATCAGGTCTAAGCCCTAGTTAACACCAGTGCAGCTTTGAAATCGCCCTACTTAAAGCGGAGTTCCACCCAAAAGTGGAACTTCCACTTTAAATAGTCCTAACCCCCTGACATGCCACATTTGGCATGTCATTTTTTTTTTGGGGGGGGGGGCAGGTTCCTAGTTTTGACATGTACCCGCTCCCACTTCTGCTCGGAGCGCCGCAGCGCCCTGAGCGGAAGTTCTCCTCTCTCCCTCCCTCCCTGCAATCTTCTGGGACATGTCAGAAGTCCCAGAAGATTGCCGGCCAATCACGACGCATAGCGCAACTCGCGCATGCGCGGTGCATACCTAGCTGTGAAGCCGCAAACTGTCACAGCCGGGTGCCCACATCAGTGATGCCGGCGCCGCGGAGCAGAGAGGGAGAAGACGGCGCATCGCTGGACCGTGGGACAGGTGAGTGGGCGGTTAGGCTGGAACTCCGCTTTAAGCGCCACTTCAAAGCTGCAGATCAGTGCCATTTGGATCTACGATTTAGTTGCTGCTGGCGACATCATTTAACAGAAGTCAATGCAAGTCTCAATGAAATTGCAAAAAAGGAGTGCAGGAACCTTTTTCAAAGTCGCTATGACTTGAGTCGCAACAATTTGAACTGTTCCATTTCCGGCAATAGAATGCGACTTGTCATGCGTTTTTGAACTGTTAAATCGCATAACAAATCACACCGGTGTGAACCAGGTCTAAGGGCTTGTGCATATGGGCATATTGTGGTAAATATGGCTATACAGCGTAAAATATGTGTTTGGGGCACCTGGGAACCATATCTGCCATGTAATTCTGCCACTAGAACTGTATTAGGGAATACTCTGTACAGTGATCTGTGTGTGAAAATGTCGGTACATGCATTTACATATGCATGTATATGGACACCTTTCCCTGAATGCAGAACTGTGTTTGGAGAAATACTTCCATATGAATGCATGTGTATCAATGTTTACACGAGTATACCTTCAAACAGCATATTCTGTAATACAGGGAAATAATATGAAATATAATCAGGGCAACCCACAATTAGAATTTATGTGCACACTAACCAGAGGCGTAACTAGAACCTTCAGGGCCCCGGTGCAAGAAACCATCAAGGGGCCCCCAGACCCCTGGCCGGGGCCCTTCCCTTCAAGCCTGTGGGTCTTCCCACTGATCCTAGGGCCCTTTACTCTCGTTGTGAGGCCCTTTATTACAGTCCCGCAGCGGGACCCTTTCACAAGTTTTGCAGTGGGCCCACTTCCTGCCAGCTTGGGGCCTCCCCACGGTGGTGGAATGCCAGAGCCAAGTGTGACCTTTGCGATCCAGGAAGTTCACCCACTGGTGTCAGTAGTTTTTATTTTTTGGTATTTTAATTGTATTATTTTTTATCATTTTATTTTATTTTTTTACAATGTCACTGACTATGACTCTGTCCATTCAGAAAAGGAGCTGGTAAATTACATATTTACCGACCCCTTCCTGGTTCTCTATTGTGACACATCCCCTGCAGCAGCCGCCAGCAGATGGAGCACAGTGGGGGGGGCAGCACAGTGGGGGGGACCAGGCAAGCACACAGGGGCCCAGAGACAGCAGAACACCAGTGAACTGGATAGGAGGAGTTGCGGGTGCAGCATACAGAGGAACCAATCTCCTCCCTTTTCCTCCTGTAGCTACAGGAGGAAAAAGGAGGACAGTGATTTCTTTACATGTTGTCCCCGCCGCCCCTCCTATCCAGGTGTACAGGGGAGCCACACAGGCCCCCTGGAGCATGGGGCCCGGTTGCAATTGCAACCCCTGTAGTTACGCCCCTGACACTAACATCCAATATATATTGCCTTCCAACATAGGCTGTGACTGTTGCTAACACCAACCAGAGCGTGTCCACCCAACACTTCTAACAAACATAAAAAGCAAATAGAACGCGCAACGCAATCACATAGTAAAATTACATCAATAAAAAAAAATATTTGAAAAAATATCAAGTGAAGACTTGAATAAAAAACAAATAGAGGCCTATATACAGTACAAGTGCTCCACCACAGTGTAAACATAAAGTGTCAGTTCATGCCTGAGCCTATAACGTCATTGTTTGCCATGGTGAGCTGAATACATGCTTGGTTTTTATATATCCTTGTGAGTGTTTTTAATCCTTTGTTCCCCTATAATAAATATTTGTAAGCAGAGAGCACTATGGTTTCTCTATTTGTATCCTATAACATGTTCTACTGAGGATCGGGAAACAAGAAGTAGAGTAGCAGGATTCCGTGGCAATAGCAGAAGGAGCACCCCAGTACCATCTAGAGTGGAATCCACTAAGGTTATTATAACTCTGTAGTGGGGACAGATATTGGAGGTGAGCAGGCACCTTATGTGAAGGTGGTGGGCAACGCATCAAAAAAGAGAGGAAAAAATGCACCAGAACCCATTCAAAACTCATCAAAAACGCGCATGCAGAAAAACATCCAGAATGCATCCAGACTGCGCTTCTACGGGGTGAACTGCCACTTAATGGAGAAGTATGGCCAAAGCTTTTTTGGACATTTTTCTCCTGTGGGTCACAAGAGTGCAGTTAGTTGTGAATTCCTGTGACCCATTTTCAGCAGACAGGCTAAAGCTGGCTGTCGGATGATGTCACAGTGCCGGTCTAGGCTCTGAAAAGATCCTATACATATGGCCAGGTTTCGCCCAGAAGCTCAATTTCCCACTGAGTCAGTGGGAGCCTGAGCCAGCTGCTCCCGTCAGCCCTGCTCTCCAGTGAGTACAGTCACTGCTCTCTGTAGCCTGAAGACCGGGAGCTGAGCGATCAGCGGTGTTTGATCGCTCAGTTTTTGGTCTTAGAGGCAGCGGGGGACATTTGTAGCTGGGATCTGATCTGTTGCCATCTAAGTGAGTATGATTTTTCTTTTTTTTTCTTTTTTGCGCTTCCCATACTTTTCTTTTAACTTGTAGGTGTTGTTAGAGATGAAGTCTAAAAATTGTAGCTTTGAACTTTTGAAAACTGATGTGGAGGCTTTTTCTCCTTACTTCTATCTGTTAAGAGATGGGTGGGGGAATTAGGGGAAGAGAAGTATAATCCACTTTGAGAGGACAGTACTTGTTGTTTTGTCCTACGTAGGCAAATTACTGGATTACGTTAAGTGCCAGTTCTTCCTCACAGAGTGTCCTTCTAGACCAGCACGTTATATTCTTTATATTCTACTCAAAGAAGTAAATGAATCAGTGCTTGCTGCTGTCTTTATTTTTTCAAAGATCTTGCCATACACTGTCCTTCCACAACAAGTACTCTTCTTTTCTACTATACTAGCGAGGTAATCTGAAATATGTATTGTGAACTTCATTCATTTCATTGAAGTTTCTTATGCCAGAGGTCATAGCTAGAGAGTAAAAACGGAAAAAAAAAAACCTTACAGCCATTCTTCATTGCTTCCATTAACAATCTAAACACACTGCGCTCTAACCAACGCTGAGATCATCCTTTTTTTACATGCCTCTCATCATTGTCCTGATATGCCCTGTAACAACTCATTGTAAGAGCACTTTATATTTTAAGATCTTTGAGGACTTTATTAAAATAATACTTAACTGCTGTCTATTCAGATTTAAATGGCATGATAAGAGGGAAAGGTCAGAGGAAGGCCAACAGTTCATATACTGCACATCTCTAGCGACCACGCTGGGGCTGGATTTATGTACAAACAAATATCCCTATTGGCTCAGAATATCTAGTGCATTAACCACTTTAGGACCAGAAGGTTTTACCCTCTTAATGACCAGGCCATTTTTTGCGATACGGCATTGCCTTATTTTAACTGACTATTGTGCGGTCATGCGACACTGTACCCAAATAAAAATTATGTCCATTTTTCCCCACAAATTGAGCTTTCTTTTGGGGGTATTTGATCACCAGTGCGTTTTTTTATTTTTTGCGCTATAAACAAAAAAAGAGCGAAAATTCTGAAAAAGAAAATATATATTTTTTTACTTTCTGTTACAAACATTCCCAACAAAAAACATTTAAAAAAATCTATTTTTTTTCATCAGTTTAGGCCAATATGTATTCTGCTACATATTTTTGGTAAAAAAAAAAATCCAATAAGTGTAAATTGATTGGTTTGGGCAAAAGTTATCGCATCTACAAACTAGGGCAGTGATGGCGAACCTTGGCACCCCAGATGTTTTGGAACTACATTTCCCATGATGCTCATGCACTCTGCACTCCAAAACATCTGGGGTGCCAAGGTTTGCCATCACTGAACTAGGGGATAAGTTTATATCATTTTTATTTATTTAATATTTTCTTACTAGTGAACCCTTCCCCGTGAAAATTCCCTACCCTCGTCACTTCCTGTGCACGTACGTCATTGAACAGCTGAGCAGCTTCTCACTGCGCATGCTCACAGCTGTGGAGGGTTGGGAATTTTCATGGGGTAGTATTTTTTTAACGTTACACCGCGTCAGATATCAGCTGTTGCCGCGCGTCCCACTGCGCATAGGCAGCCACAACATTAAATCATCTCCGCTCCAACCCTGAGATTTCCCTGCGGGCGCCCGTCATTTATCAGCAGGTGTGGAGTCC
Organism: Pelophylax lessonae; assembly: GCF_965119305.1. Classification (NCBI taxonomy): domain Eukaryota; kingdom Metazoa; phylum Chordata; class Amphibia; order Anura; family Ranidae; genus Pelophylax; species Pelophylax lessonae. The sequence continues at coordinate 438,680,457 of NC_138771.1, forward strand.
CACATGATCTCGGCTCCTTGATTTATATTTTCATAGACCCGCCGCCGCTTTTACAATTTGAAGCCGAGATCAGGGAAGTGTGAGGGGTTGTAGCGGAGATGATTTAATGTACGCGCGGCAACAGCTGATGCGGTGTAACGTTACACTACCCCGTGAAAATTCCCTACCCTCCACAGCTGTGAGCATGCGCAGTGGGAAGCGGCTCAGCTGTTGAATGACGTACATGCACAGGAAGGGACGAGGGAAGGGAATTTTCATGGGTAGAGTTTTTTCACGGAACACAGGCGATCAGCGATTTTTAGCGAGACTGCGACATTGCGGTAGACAGATCAGACACCTAACTGACACTTTTGGGGGGACCAGTGACATTAATACAGTAATCAGTGCTAAAAATATACACTGTTACTGTACTAATCACCCTGGCAGGGAAGGGGTTAACCCCAGGGGTGATCAACAGGTGTCCGTATGGGAGCCCTTATTAAATGTGTGGGGGTTGTACTCATCAGATAAACACAGAGACTTGTGTTCCTAAATAGGATGATCAGGATCCCTGTGTTCATCACTGACAGAACAGCGGTTTATATATTGGCAGACCGCCATTCTGTCTCCATGGGGAGCGATCGCGGGTGCCCATCAGACCCACTTATTGGCTCCCCCTCTAGCCAATCGGCGCATGTGCGTGCCTCCGGTGGCCTAGGTGCGCCCCACTATCTGCTACACAAAGCGACATAAAGGTGCATCGTTTCGCGTAACAGAGCCGACCTGCCACAGTAAAACTACGGCGGCTGGTCAGCAGGTGGTTAAGCATCTCCTTTTCTCTGTCGCTCATTGACAGACGTAGTCCTCCTTGATTAATATCAACTCGGGTTATACTGCCCTCTACAGGAGTAGGACTAGGCAGAAAAGAAAAATGTTCTGGCCACACTTTAGGGGCAGTCCCAGAGGGTATATCCTCTCTCTCTCTGCTACAGGAAGTCAGTTTTTTTCTGTCTAGTTAGGAGTAAGGACCTAAGTTCCTTGCTGGGATCTTTGGTCCTGGCAAGATTTTTTAGAAATACTTTTTTAGGCAGCTTTTCTTCTCCAGTGTTCCTGTGAGATCTTCAAGCAAGTACGCTGAAACTGGGCGACAGGCTGGATGTTGAGATCCAGTGGTCACCCCAGTTCAGCCTTCGAGCGCGTGCAGGCCATAGCTCCTCGCTGGGTCGGCCGCGACATAGTCCCACTGGACGAGGACTGACCCTGCGAGTTAAACGTCTCGCCTGGACGCCAATGACCAGCAGAGTCACGGCGTCCAGATTGGTCGACAGCCCCCCCACTCCGGTGGAGAGGGGTTCTGTCAGGAGTTGGCGCCCACCTGGTTCCGGTTTGGTGAGTAAAATGTTCCCCCTCTCCCCCTGCCGGGTTTGTTGGTGGACGCGGGCCCCTCTCTGGGATGGATGGACGTGATCCTAACAGGTGTCATTAATCCCCCTCTTAAAAGCTTGGTTTGGGAGCTGACTATCTATAGTCACTATATGACACTGTAAGGGAGATGACTGTAGTCAGTGGCAGACTGCTAAAAGGCATTACTGTTGAGGTATAGAGGTGATAGTATCCTACCTGACACTATACAGGCCGATGCCTATGCCTGGATACAGCATCCGCAGGTCGCCATCCTTCCATAAGCCGGCGCAGGCCGCACAGCCTCCCGCAGGCCGCACAGGCCGCGGACTACCTCTCGCAGGCCGCACAGGCCGAGCGCACACCTCCTGCAGGCCGCTGCTACCTTGCACAAGCCGCTGCTATCCTCCACAGGCCGCCGCCATTTTCCCACAGATCGCACGGGGCCGCCCTATTGGCTTAGCCTCGTGTCTCCAGCATGGGGGCGGCCATGTTTGAGGTGACCAAACACCTCGTGGAGTAATTGGGAGGCGCCGGAAGGCGTGTAAAGGGGCGAAGCCGCCTCCTTTACCCGGGAAAGCAAGCCAAAGACTTCCTGTCTGTAACAGACAGTGCTGGAAGAAGGTCAATAGAAACTTCTGAGCATCAGGTGGTGAGCCTTGGGGTCTCTCCCTCTCTCTCTCTCTGTGGGGTCCAAAAGCAGGTAACACTGAGGGGCGCTGCTGCGCTGGAGGACTAAAAAAAAAAAAAACGTTTTCTTTTTTTAAAAATTGCAATTTTTATTTTTCTTGGCAAGTGTCTTATATAATCATGGACCCTGCCACACATGTATCCCCACCTGATCCCCTCGAGGTGGCTGCAGGACCCTCCAGTTCCTCACAGAGTATTGATGCATTATCAGCAGTTTTGGAGTCTTTGGTATCCCGGGTGGAGATGGCCTGTCAGGGACGGGGGTTAAGAAAGCGACCCCCGCCTACCCCTATTTCATCTGATACTTCAGATTCAGATTCTGAGATGGTCATTGCAGCTGCAGTTCCCCCTGCTGGGGCTGTTGTCTCAGGTAATGTCTCCTCAGATAGTGAGGAGGAGGTTTCTACCTCCGCCATAGCACAAGAAGAAGCGTTGGTGGACGCACTAGTTGTGTCTGTCCGGGAAACCTTAAGACTTGAGGTTACACCGGCAGAAGTAACCGAGATGGAAATTCCTTTTGGTACTAGTAAGCCTACCAAGACGGCAAAGGTTTTTCCCTTACCCAAATGTTTTGGTAATAAAATTAAAGAGGAATGGGATCATCCGAAACAAATCCTTACTATTTCCAAACGCATTGCTAGACGCTATCCGTTTGAGGAATCCCTCATTAAAAAATGGACGGTACCACCAGTGGTGGATCCACCGATTTCCAGACTAAATAAAGCCACTGTTATCCCGTTGGAGGACGCTCCGTCCTTTAAGGATCCGGTGGATCGAAAAGTGGAAGCGGAATCCCGCACTGTTTTTTCCCTGATAGGGTCAACCTTTAGACCAGTGGTTGCCATTGGTTTAGTTTCACAAACATTGACAGAATGGGCAAAATTGCTACGCCATGACTTAAAGGGAGCGTCTGATTTGATGGAGCAAATTATACGAGGACTACAGTTCGTCTGTGACGCAGCCCTGGATGCTACTCCCTTGTTAGGGCATGCATCGATGTCAGCTGTAGTCCTCAGACGTGTGCTGTGGTTAAAGTGTTGGTCGGCGGATCATGGTTCCAAGAAAGCTTTAGCTAATCTCCCTTTTCAGGGGGATCGCCTATTTGGGGCCACCCTAGATGAGATCATAAAGGATGTCACTGGGGGCAAGAGCACTTTTTTGCCGCAGACTGCTAAAGCTAAAGGACCTCGTAACAGGCGAGGACCTTCCTTTTCCGCTCATAAAAGGTTTGTTCGCTCCGCCGGGGCGAGCGTGAAGGGCAAAGTCCCTTCAGGAGGTTTCAAAGGGCGCTGGTCGGGTAAACAAAAGGCAGACTCAGCCAAACCTGGAGATAAAACTAATACAGCCTGAAGGTGCGCCCCCACCCAGCTCAGGGGTGGGGGGACGTCTTCACCGGTATTCAGATCCAGGGCCTTCCTGAATCCCGGATTTCAGGAGATCATACGATCAGGATACAAGATCGAGGATCGATCACTTCTACCGGTGCAATTCTTCCCTGCCAATATTCATATGCTACAGGGAGCGGTAGTTCCCGTTCCTTGAGCAGAACGTTTTTCTTTACTTTTTCCAAAGATCATTCCCAGTTCCCTCCAGGAATCGGATCCGGTTGATCGAGCGGACCAGGAAGTCTCTGGTCCGGTGACTCCGGTCTCTAAAGCTCAGCCAGGAGAAGTCATCACTTCCGATGGGAATCAAGTTTCTGATAAATGTGTGGGAACTGATCAGACTTGGTCTGATTGCCTGGACCAAGCAGCTCTAGGGCAGCCTGGTTCGGATCCAGTCAGACAATGCCATGGTGGTGACTTAGGTCGATCACCAAGGATTTCACCAGCTGTGTCTTCAATAGGGCATCCCGGAGGTGGATCTGTTGGCATGTCGGCTCAACAGGAAGCCGCGGAGGTTAGTAGCTCGCGCCCGCGATCCTCTAGCGGACACAGCAGAAGCGCTGAACGCCCCGTAGGGGCAGTATCAGGTACTGTATGTTTTCCCCCCTCTCAAGTTGCTGCTGAGATTTCTCCGCAGGATAGAGGTGGAGGGAATTCCAGTTATCCTGGTAATTCCCGGCTGGCCTCGTCAAGCCGGGTACGCCGTCTTGGGCAGACTAGTCGCGGACGCTCCTTGGAGACTTCCTCTCAGGGAGGATCTGCGGTCTCAAGGACCGATCTTCCATCGCGCTTTACAGTCGCTTGCTTTAACGGCCTGGCCATTGAGACCCAGGTACTGAAGGACAGGGGATTGTCAGCTTCAGTTATCCCTACTCTAATTAAAGCAAGGAAAGCGACTTCCAGCAAAGTCTATTATCGTACATGGAAGGCTTATATCGCGTGGTGTGAATCTTTGGGATTTCCCCCACGTACCTATTCGGTGACCCGAATCTTGGCTTTTCTGCAAAAGGGGGTTGAGCAGAAACTATCCTTGAGCACTATCAAGGGTCAGGTTTCAGCGTTAGCAATCTTCTTTCAGAAGCCTCTGGCTACTCATTCCTTGGTGCGGAATTTCATCCAGGGGGTGCGGCACTTGGCTCCGCCAGTGCGCGCGCCTTTACCGCCCTGGGATCTTAATTTGGTGTTGTCGGTTCTGCAGAAACCTCCCTTTGAAAATATTAGGGAGATTCCCTTGCTTACATTATCCCAGAAGGTGGCCTTCTTGGTGGCTATCACTTCTGCATGCAGGGTGTCAGAACTGGCTGCATTATCGTGTCATTCCCCATATCTGGTGATTCAGAGGGATAAGGTAGTTCTTCATCCGAAGCCATCTTTTCTTCCTAAGGTGGTTTCAGACTTTCATCTGAATGAAGATATTGTGCTACCTTCCTTGTGTCCTAAGCCCAGTCATCCTCGGGAATGTGCGTTGCATTGCTTGGATGTGGTGCGGGCAATCAAGGTATACCTGTAGACTACGGAATCGTTCCGTAAGACGGATTCACTTTTTGTGATCACGGATGGCCCCAGAAAGGGGTTGCCTGCATCTGCCGCGACTATCTCCAAATGGATTAGGCAGACGGTGGTACAGGCTTAATCTATTAAGGGTCGGAATCCTCCGTTCCCTGTTAAGGCGCACTCCACTCGAGCGCTCAGTACTTCCTGGGCCTACCGCCATCAGGCGTCAGTGGTCCAGGTGTGCAAGGTGGCTACCTGGTCGTCGGTGCATACCTTTACAAAATGTTATAAAGTTGATGTGATGGCATCGGCGGATGCCTCATTTGGCCGCAAGGTTTTGCAGGCCGCAATTTGAGGAGACCGGTGGTCTACCTCAAGGGTTTTTTTTCGTTGGAATTTCAGTTGAGTCTCATCTTTTGATTGATGAGCCTTTAAAACTTCTAGTTGGCACCGGTTGGGCCTTCTAGATTGGATTTTGATTTCCATTTTCCCACCCCTCATTTGTGGCACTGCTTTGGGACGTCCCGAGTTGATATTAATCAAGGAGGACTACGTCTGTCAATGAGCGACAGAGAAAAATGGATTTTTGTAAGATCTTACCATAAAATCCTTTTCTCTTAAGCTCATTGACAGACGTAGTACCTGCCCCTCTGTTTTTGAGTTGGGTTGGGTTAAATTCTCTAAACACTGCTTTGTGACATAACTGACTTCCTGTAGCAGAGAGAGAGAGGATATACCCTCTGGGACTGCCCCTAAGGTGTGGCCAGAACGTTTTTCTTTTCTGCCTAGTCCTACTCCTGTAGAGGGCAGTATAACCCGAGTTGATATTAATCAAGGAGAACTACGTCTGTCAATGAGCTTAAGAGAAAAGGATTTTACGGTAAGATCTTACAAAAATCCATTTTTTTTTTTTAGCCACCCCCTCAAGATCACCCCCTCAGCCAACATACAAGTGGCATTCAACCTGATCTTCCTATGACCAACTCTCATACAAGTTTGTACGTGATTTTAGAAGTTAGGACAGCCTTTTTCAACCAGGGTGCCCAGGCACCCTGGAGTGCCTTGAGGTTCCTTTAGGTGTGCCTTGGCAAAATGCCTAAAAATTTCCCCAAAATTTGTATACAAGCCAGCTGGAAATGCTGGATGAAACCTGCCTTTTAGTTACGCAAAGCCACAGGTTTTCATTGTGCACCACTATGACCTTCTAGACGCTGGTGTCCTAACAACCAATGACCCTCCCCTGCCCCTCTGTCAGCACTGGAGTCACATTAGCTGAATGATGGAGAAAAACTGAGGGAGAAGAGAAACATTGGAATACTAGTCTAGTCAGCACCAGTATTCAAAAGTGTATTGGATTTTCAAGAACAAATCACCTCTAACTTTTGGGTGTCCTACATGTGTGGATTTTGATGTATTATTTAAAACTATTAGAATAGTTTTTTACATTTTAGAATGGGGTGCCTTGAGGTTGTCCACGATTTTAAAGGGTGCCTTGAGATTGTCCATAGTTTTAGAGAGTGCCTTGGGATTATCCATAATTTTAAAGAGTGCCTTGAGATTCTCCATAATGTTAGAGGGTGCCTTGAGATTGTCCATAATTTAAAGGGTGCCTTGAGATTGTCCATAATATTAGAGGGTGCATTGAGATTGTCCATAATTTTAAAGGGTGCCTTGACTGAAAAAAAGGCTGAGAAACACTGAGTTAGGAGTAAGATTAAGGACTAGGATTAAGGTTAAGGTCATGGGGATAAAGGGAAATATAATGGATTTAGATCAACTTTATTTTCTGTTTCTTTTAGTTATTTTTAAATTATTTTACGAACAAATTATCTGAGTTTCCATTATTTGTTGGGGGGAAATTCGTTTTGACATACTTTGGATTACAATCATGTTTCAGGAACTAATTATTCTTGCAATTTTACAGTATTCTGTCAGAAAAATATGTTGTCTGAGCTGGTATAGACCCTGCAGAGGCTGAAACAGGGTGATATGGCAGAAGGTATTGCCTGGAAGAAAATGTGCCCCCCCACCTCCAGTCCAGGAGGCCAAGAGGCTATACATTGGGGAAAGAAAACATGGCCAGCTCCTATAAGATATTCAATCCAAAAAAATAATAATCAAAATATTTATGAACAGCCCTAATGGGATTAAACAGGGTGAAACCAATGCAAAAACAGATGACGTTTGTCCATTTACAGCCTTGATCCCTTCTATTTTTTTAACGGAACAAAAATATTTAACGGAACAAAAATAAGGCTGCATAGAGATGCAATAATGTCTGTTCTTCCTCGGTCAAGAGAAAGAACAGCAGACAGTGTCAGCTTTGAGCCTGCAGTTGCCCTACTGAAACTTTTCCACTGAGGCATCTGATAAGGGATGAGTCTCTAAGATAATTCATTGCTCTGACTAATTCACTTTTACAGGACTGTTTCAAAAGCCCCTTGCTGAAAACTCCAACATCAGATGCTAAACACCAACATACATTGTATTAACAAAAGTATTGGGATGCCTGCTTTACATGCACATTAACTTTAATGGCATCCCAGTCTTAGTCCATAGGGTTCAATATTGAGTTGGCCCACCCTTTGCAGCTATAACAGCTTCAACTCTTCTGGGAAGGCTGTTCGCAAGGTTTAGGAGTGCGTCCACATAAACTGGGATGCCATTAAAGTTTATGTGGGTGTACAGCAGGGGTAGTGAATTAAAATTCAAGGAAGTGCAGTAACTAAATTTTTTTTACGGCCGAGGTCCGAATCACAAGTGTGTGCCATGACAGATTGTACGCGTCTACTTTCCTTTTTTTTTTTTGGCGCAAGCCGCACACTCTGGCGCTTTTCTTACTGTTTCCTCCACACACTCTGGTAATACTCTCTAAATGTAAATGTCCCCAATAGTGTTCCCCCTTACATCTGGTGGCCCCTACCAGAGTAACTCATTACATTGGATGCCCCCATCAGACTACCCCCGTAAATAAGTTGCCACCGTCAGAGTATACCCTTACTGTAGGTGTCCCCATCAGTGTGCCCCCTTACATCAGGTATTCCCCTCAGAGTGCCCACTTACCTCAGGTGTTCCTATTAGAGTGCCACCTTACATCGGGTGTCCCCCATCACAGTGCCACCTTACATCAGGTGTCCCCCATCACATCTGTGTCCCCATCAGAGTGCCCCCTTAACATAATATGTGTCCAACCGCATACCCCTTTGACATAAAATGTGCCCATTCGCATGCCCCTTATTTTATGTTAAGGGGCATTCTGATGGGTACATTTATGTTAAGGGGCATGCTGATGGGCACATTTTGTTCTGTCCATCAGAGTGTCCCTTAACATAAAATGTGCCCATCAATGTGCCCCTAAAATAAAATGTGCCCATCAGAGTGAACCTTAACATAAAATAAGGGCATACTGATAGACACATTTTATGTTAAGGAGCACTCTGATGGGCATATATAATGTTAAGGGGCACATTTTATGTTAAGGGGCATGCTGATGGGCACAACAAAACATGCCCATCTGCATGCCCCTAAACATAAAATTTGCCCATCTGTGTTGCTCTTAAAATAAAATGTCCATTTTGTTGTGTCCATCATAGTTCCTTTTAACATAAAATGTCCCCATCTACGTGCCCCTTAACATAAAATGTGCCCATCAGAGTGAACCTTAACATAAAACAAGGGGCATGCTGATGGGCACATTTTATGTTAATGGCCACTCTGATGGGCATATTTAGTGTTCAGGGGCACTCTGATGGGCACATTTTATAGTAAGGGGCACGCTGATGGGCACAGCAAAATGTGCCCATCAGTGTGCCCCCTTAACATAAAATGTGCCCATCGGAGTGCCCCTGAAAAGTTTGTTCCTTATGCTAGGGTCATCACCAGTACAGGATTCTCCAGAGAGAATAAGTTCAGTGCTTGTAGTCTTTCCTCATAGCTTATGTCCTCCATTCCCCTAATTATTTTTGTTGCCCTTCTCTGGACTCTCTCCAGTTCCAGCACATCCTTTCTGAGGACCGGTGCCCAGAACTGGACAGCATACTCCAGATGTGGCCGGACCAGAGTCTTGTAGAGTGTGAGAATAATTCCTTTAATTCTGGAGTAAATCCTCTTTTTTATACATCCCAGTATTTTGTTGGCTTTGCTTGCAGCTGCTTGGCATTGCATGTCACTGTCAAGCCTGTTGTCCACTAGTACCCCCAGGTTCTTTTCCATCTTAGATTCACTTAGAGGTTTCCCCCCAAGTGAGTAGCTTGCTTTCGTGTTCCTGACGCCCAAGTGCATTACTTTACATTTTTCAAGATTAAACCTCATCTGCCATGTAGTTGCCCACCCCATTATTTTGTTCAGGTCCGCTTGTAAGGTTTCCACATCCTGCATAGAAGATATTGGCATGCTTAGTTTAGTATCATCTGCAAATACCGAGATTGTGCCAGATATCCCCTCCTCTAGGTAACATAAAATGTGCCCATCAGTGTTGCGCCTAAAATAAAATATGCCCATCACAGTAAAAATTATTTAGCATGCTGACAGGCACATTTTATATTAGGGGCACTCTGATGGGCATATTGTAATATTGTATGTTAATTGGCAATCTGATGGGCACAAAAAAAATGTGTCCATCAATGTGCCCCTTAACAAAATATGCCCATCAGTGTGCACCTTAAAAAAATATGCCCATTGGCGATCACCTTAGGAAAAAATTTGCCACATATACCTTGGGGGCAGAAGTAAGCACAATTGGCAAGCTGCAGGGAGCGGAAGCAGGGGGGCACGCAAGTGACGTCACGCCCCCAACTCGCGGCCCGGCCAGAAGAGATAGCAGGGAGCAGGACCCTATGAACAGGGTAAATACTGGCCAGTCCCTCAATAAAGACAGATGTTGGTTAATGTAAGTGGATGTTGCCAACTCTGCTATATGTGCAAATTAATTCTTTAAGTGAATGTGCTTTAGGGTCCATGCGCACAGCCAATTAGGAACATACACAGCCCAGATCAGTAGATCAGATATAGCCTGCACGCAAACTGTCTGTTGCCAAGGGTGCACATCCTTCTCTAAACACAAGTAATTAATCCATGTGTCAGCCTGTCATTGATTTGGGCAGCCTTCCTGGCCATACCTGCTGCAGAAATATGCTGAACTGGGCAGTGTACAGACAAAATTGAGCCCATATAAATGCAGTGAAAACTTTATTAGCTTTTAGTGTATGTGATGAAAGCGACAGTAGGCCCTTTAAAAAGCATACTATTAATTTGATTACTTCATATTTCCAATAACCAGACTCCAGGCTAGGCACACTAGATTCATTTGACTACTTTGCTGAAAAATACTTTATTACTAATTATAGTTCAAAAGCTAAAATTCAGATTATGCACACAGCTGTATGTTCAGGGGAGAAACTGGGTTTCAATTAATTTTCCTGTCCAGTAAAAACAGGCAGTTGAGCCACAGTTTTACAACTGACCACCCACGTAGAGAACAACGTGCAACCTCAAAGCATCACTTCTGCGGCTAACATTAGGTTGGGTTCGCAAAGTTTTGGCTGAATTCAGACCTGAAACGGACCAGAAGACGCACAGGACTCCTGTGCCATTTGCTCCGCAGCCGTCCTGGAGCTATGTGAACCAGTTCCATTGAGAGCCGGTCACAGGGTCCTTACATGCGAATTGGATGTGGGGAAACCCTCATCCAATTCGCAATAGTGTGAACCTAGCCTTAACCACTTAACCCTCGGAGGATTTTACCCCCTTCCTGACCAGGGCCTATTTTGCGATTCAGCACTGCGTGACTTTAACAGACAATTGCGCGGTCGTGCGACACTGTACCTAAACGAATTTGAAGTCCTTTTTTTCTCACAAACAGAGCTTTGTTTTGGTGGTATTTGATCACCTGTGCGATTTTTTGATCATGCGCTATAAACAAAAAAAGAGCGTCAATTTTGCAAAAATAACAATATTTTTCACATTTTTTTTATATGAAATTCCCCCCAAAAAAATTTAAAAATCAAAATTTTTTTAACATTTTAGGCCAATTTGTTTTATGCTACATATGTTTGGTAAAAAAAAAATTGCAAAAAGCGTATTTTGATTGGTTTGCGCAAAAGTTATTGCGTTTACTAACTAAGGGGAAGATTTTTGTCATTTTTGTTGTTTTTTTTTTTTTTAACGACTAATGGCGGCGATCTGCGATTTTTTTTGCGGGACTGCGACATTGCGGCGGACAGATCGGACCCTTGACTGACATTTTTGACACTTTTGGGGTTACCAGTGACATTACTACAGTAATCAGTGCTATACATATGCACTGTTACTGTAAAAATGACACTGGCAGGGAAGGAGTTAACTTTATTTGAGAAGGAGGGGTTAAGTGTGTCCATAGGGGCGTGCTTCTAACTGTGATTGGATGTGGCTTGAAGTGTAAGAACAGAGATCAACGGTCCTACATAGCAGAACCGTATGATCTCCATTCTTACACAGGGGAGAATGACAGGCGGCTGTGTTTACATTAGCCGCCTACCTTTCTCCCGCTGTAACGGACAATCACGGGTGCCCGGCGGACATCGGGTCCGCCGGGCACACGCGCGGGGGGGGTCCGTGAGCGAGGGGGAGCGCGCCTCCAGCGGCACGCGCTCGCTCCCTAGAACCTCACAGGCTAGCGACATAGACCTACATCGCTTTGACTGTGAGGGGCTGACTGCTGACGTAAATCGGCATTATGCAGTCGGCAAGTGGTTAAACTCCCATTTGCCTTGGCAGGCAGTACCGCCAAACATGGCCCATTCAAGTGAATGGAGCCATGCTGCAACCTTCCTGCAACTACATGCAATGCATACAGTTGTGGCACAGTAATCCAGCCTTTTCAAGGTAAAAAGAAAAGAATAAAACATCCATTTAAAGAGCTAAATTTGTAACATACACAAAAAAGTTGCCACCTGGAATTAACTAAGCAACTAACTAATCTAAGCATGCAGTAAATATCCTATTGGATTTTTACTGCATGTGCCCAAAGAATGAGGTCAGCTGACTACCTGAATATACTGAATGACCAGGTTATTCCATCAATGGATTTTTTCTTCCCTGATGGTGCGGGCATATTCCAAGATGACAATCAGGGATAGGCACGGACCAAGGCTGTGATGGACATTTTCCGAAGTACCGCCATTACTCTTATGCACAGACCTATACAGGCTTGACATATTCCATGTCAACAGGGATGCATGGCTGGATACGTCCCAGCACCATAAATCCATCGGGGGACATACCTATCCTACTACTATTTTACAGATGACCTGTGCGTTTCTGACCTCACTCTGGAGATCCTCGTGGGATTTTCTGTCCGTGGAGCTCTTTTCTCACTGTCATTTGCCATACCACTGTGTATTTGGCTTACAAATATTGAATTCTCCCCTGGAAACCCATACAAATATTAACATATTGCTTTAGTCTATCCTGTATAGACCTAATTTGATTAGCATATACTCTTTGCGGCCATAGTCAATTGAAGGCCTTTTTCTCATCCACCAAGGCCCATCTTTTTGGTCTTACGTCCTGGATTTCACAGAGGTCTTACATATCTGTCTGAGCTCTGGTGTTTTGTGGACCATTGAGAAAGGCATTTGGACCGAAACGCGTCTAGTCCGATCCAGACACCTCAGACCCTTCTGGTTCCAAGACGTATCTATGACCTGGTTTTTATTATATACTTGATATGTGATTATGTACAATTTATCTTTATTATATGTGGAATAAAATTTATATTTTTTCATACTCAAGTCCTGATTCTTGCCGTTGAAAGTCCCAATCCTCAGGGGTTATTGTTGTTCCGAAGTACAGACCTTAGTGAAGGACACCGAGGTACATTTCAAATTAAAACCATCAAAAAACATTCTGTCTACTCTCTGGCCTAGTTCTACAAGTACAAATACATTTAAAATAACATTTATATAAAGACTTGTGGTATACTGTTCTAAACGGTTTAAAAGATTTTCAAAATTCTTACTTTATATTTTTTGGCCAGGGCAGGTCCCCCATAGATCCCCCTTTAGCGCAGGCAGATCCCCCATAAATACCTCTTTTGAGCAGGCCAAGCCAGGGTGAGGGTTCCCCATATAGATCCCCCTTTAAAGCAGGCAGGTCCCCCATAGATCCCCCTTTAATGCAGGCAGGTCCCTCATAGATCCCTCTTTAGAGCAGGCAAAGCCAGGGTGAGGGTTCCCCATATAGATTCCCCTTTTAGAGCCAGTCAAGGGCAGGCAGGTCCCCCATAGATCCCCCATATATCCCCTTTAGAGCAAGCCAGGCCATGTTGAGGGTCCCCCTCCCATATAGATCCCCCTTTATAGCAAGAAAGGGCAGATAGGTCCCCCATAGATCCCCCTTTAGCACAGGCAGGTCCCCCATAGATCCCCTTTAGAGCAGGCCAGACCAGGGTGAGGGTCCCCCATATGTATACATCCATTTTAGAGCAGGCAGGTCCACCGTCCCCCATAGATCCCCCTTTAGCGCAGGCAAGGGCAGGCAGGTCCCTCATAGATCATCCTTAGAGTAGGCCAGGGTGACAGTCCCCATATAGATCCCCCTTAGAGCAGGCCAGGGTCCCCCTCCTATTATGGATCCCACATAGAGCAGGCCAGGGTTCCCATCCCATTATAGATCCCCCTAGAGTTTGGCAGACACACACACACACACACACACACACACAGTATACATACATACACTGTATATACACACGCACACATACACAGTATATACACACACACACACACACAATATACATACACATGCACACAGTATATACACACACAATATACATACATACATACACACACAGTATATACACATGCACACAGTATATACACACACAATATACATACATACATACATACACACACACACACACACACACACACAATATACATACATACATACATACATACATACATACACACACAGTATATACACACACACACAGTATATACACATACACATACACACAGTATATACACATACACACACAGTATATACACATACACACACAGTATACACACAGTATATACACATACACACACAGTATATACACATACACACACAGTATATACACATACACACACAGTATATACACATACACACACAGTATATACACATACACACAGTATATACACATACACACACAGTATATACACATACACACACACAGTATATACACACACAGTATATACACATACACACAAAGTATACACACAGTATAAACACATACACACAGTATATACACATACACACAAAGTATACACACAGTATATACACATACACACACAGTATATACACATACACACACAGTATATACACATACACACAGTATATACACATACACACACAGTATATACACATACACACAGTATATACACATACACACAGTATATACACATACACACAGTATATACACATACACACACAGTATATACACATACACACAGTATATACACATACACACAGTATATACACACACCAGCACTTTCCATCTAAATATCAGCCTGATTGAACACACTGCTGCTGCCCCAATTTCCTGGCATGCTGGTACTTGTGGTGCTCCAGCAGCTCACAGACATTGGATGTGGTAATACAGGAGAGGAGGAGGTGGGCAGGTAATGAATAGGGAGGTGTAGCAGAGATTGGGGGAGAAGTTTAGAGGATATCTTCCATCTAGAAGCAGTGCACTGCTCCTCACACAGACAGGAAATGCATCTAACAGCCTCAGAGACAGGAAGAGTCCTGCTAGAAAACACAGCCTCTCCCCTTCCCCCTCCTCAGCAGGAATACATATCGTTTATCTGCCCCAGCTCACCTTCTTTTATGAGGCTGCAGGCTGTGTACTCCTCTCCTCTCCTCCTCTGATGTTAAACAAGGCGCGCTGGGGAAGGGGGCGTGTACACTGTGTTCCCATTGGCTGAGGAGGCAGTGGAGAGGCGGAGCAGCTATAGACTGTTTTTTTTTTCACTAAAAGAATGTCGGTAACTGACATTTCAGGGAGTCGCAGAGCCTGCAGCGAGACTCCAGTGAAAAAGTCAGTGGCGGACCCGGCAAGGACTGCTCACGGACACCAGTGTCCGTGTGCGGACACCTTGCCGACCCCTGATGACAATGCCAGGATTCATCGGGCTCAAATTGTGAAAGAGTGGTTCAGGGAGCATGAGACATCATTTTCACTCATGGATTGGCCACCAAAGAGTCCAGAACTTATCCCCATTGAGAATCTTTGGGATGTGCTGGAGAAGGCTTTGCACAGTGGTCCAACTCTCTCATCATCAATACAAGATCCTGGTGAAAAATGAATGCAACACTGGACAGAAATTGCCGAAGCTTATCGAAACAATGTCACAGTTTCGATAAGCGTGCCGTAATCAAAGCCAATGAAGTATTAGAGCGTGTGCCCTTTTTTTTTGGTGGCCACTTTTTTTGGCCTGGCAGTGTATATTTTTATGCTAAAATGGTCCCCAAACTATTGTAGCTTACCTTGAAAAAGTTTTCTCCCAGAATGCAACAGATTTTTGGTTGAAAATGTAATCTTTATTTGCATAAAAGATATACAAAAAACAATACTTTTGTCGGGGTACATTCTCCCCTGTACTGCGACGCAGCGCATAAATACACTACATTACAATACATTTCCGGTCATACTAATAAATACATTCAATCACATACATTCATTCTGCGGTATGATGCCTGATGTGGTGTGCGGAGTAAGGATACCCCGAGCCATCACATCATGCATGACGCCGCAATACCCCTGAAGCATAAAACTAAAAACATTGTCTATACGTTGCATTACTCATTACTGTATCAATACTATAACATTTTCAAAAAGCAACAGGTGTGATGGGGGTTGGGAGAGAGGGGTAAGGGGAGGGGAATGAAATCACAGGCCCGAAGCTTTATTGAATGGACAAAGACACACAAGGGAGAGTGGGGGAAGGGGAAATCTTCAGACCTCCTCTTCCTCCATGAGATCCATCAGGTTATAGTCTCTGAGCAGACTGTGAACCCGTCTGCGACAGTCCTCAATGGACATCCTCTCCCGCTGGTGGATAAGGCGCTTTCTGGCGCACCATAAAGCGTCCTTAAAGCAACACAACACCCGCCAGGCGTTGTCAATGTCCTCCTGGGAAAAAGTTCCATGAAAAAGTCCATTCAGCACAGCAAAATGTGTGATGGCAGTCTGTGGAACAAAGTCTCTCAGTTCAGGTTCCAAGGCCCTCAACAGGCTCTGTGCAAATGAGCACTCCCAGAAAACGTGAAATGACGTTTCCTCATGGATGATACAAAAGGGGCAGTGCCTGTATCTGCACAAGTTTCTGGCATGCATAAATGTCCTGAGTGGCAAACCCTCCTGGACAGCCATCCACGCCAGATCTTTATGCCTGTTGGTGAGTCCCTTTGAAGAAACATTCCTCCAGACCACTTTGCAAGTGGCTGAAGGGAGGCCTGGAACAGTCTCAGCAATGTCCAATGCTCTGATCAACTTGTAGATAGTTTTTGGCTTCCACAAGTCGGGCTTAACTCCATGCAGCCCCAGCTCCTTGATGAACTTGAAAGTGTCCAAGTAGTACCAAGGAGTGTCCCAGTTGTAGGGGATGGAGCTGTCCCATTTGTCCCATCCAAGGGACCTCCAGAGAGGCAGGAGGAAAAAACGGGACATGGAGTTGCCTCCAGAGTCCGAAGTTTTGTCAATCAAAGTTCTGCGGATGCAGTTGCAGGCAAAGAACACCCCCAGTAACGTTGCGATGTCGGGCACGCCCTTACCGCCCTTGAGGGGTTCCTTGAACATGACTGCTCGCTTCACTCTGTCCATCTTGGAGCCCCAGATGAAGTGGAACACCGCCCTGGTGATGGCCTAGCAGGTGTTGACCCGGGGGGGGCCAGGCCTGGGCGAGGTACTGCAACACAGGGAGGATCTCGCTGCGGAGTACCAGTGTTTTCCCTTCGATGGTGAGTTCTCTGAGGCTCCATAGTCCAAACTTTTGTCTCATCTTGGACAGTCTCTCCTCCCAAGACTTCAGGGCTGCGCCCTCAGCTCCAAACCAAACTCCAAGAATTTTGATGAAGTCCGTCCTGATGCTGAAAGGGATGGATGCAGAAGAAGGCAGGAACCACTTTCCGAAGAGCATGATCTCTGACTTCCCGCAGTTGACTTTTGCCCCTGAAGCTTTGCCGAAGTCCTCACAGGTCTGGACGAGCGAGTCGATGGAGCGCTGGTCAGCACAGAACACCGTTACGTCGTCCATGTAGAGTGAGCACTTGACCACCCTTCTGTCCGGTCCCGGTGCGGTGATCCCTCTGATCTCTGGGTTCTGTCGGATGCATTCGGCAAAGAGCTCTATACAGCAAACAAAAAGCAGAGGTGAGAGAGGGCAGCCTTGTCTGACCCCAGAGAGAACAGGGAAAGGGTCAGTTTTCCAGCCATTCACCAACACCGTACTACAAATGTCATTATACATCACATTCACATACGAACAAAACATGTCCCCAAGACCAAACCTGCGCAGAGCTCTGCACATAAACTCATGGGAGACACGGTCAAAGGCCTTTTCCTGGTCAAGACTGACCAGGGCCGCGTGCACACGGCGGCCTCGAATGTACTGGACCGTGTCCCGGACAAGCGCGAGGCTGTCCGCAATCCTGCGACCAGGAATGCCGCAAGTCTGATCCGGGTGGATGATCTGTCTGATGACAGATTTCAGCCTGTTGGCCAGAACCTTGGCGAGGATTTTGTAGTCCACGTTCAAGAGAGAGATGGGACGCCAATTTTTCAGATCCCCTCTCTCCCCCTTATGCTTATACAAAATCGTGATCATCCCCTCCCTCAGCGACGGAGGCATTGTGCCCTCCACCACCATCTCCTCCTATAGCTCGAGCAGGTCCGGGGCCAACGAGATCCCACAGCGCTACATAGAGCTCCGCTGGGAGACCGTCGCAGCCCGGGGTCCTGCCTTGCCTAAAGGATCTGACGGCAGAGTGCAGCTCCTCCAGCGCCAAGGGGGCGTTGATTGCCGACATACCTGCAGGATCAATTTGGTTAGTGATACCTGACAAGAACCTGTCGGCCTCAGCCTTATCTGTTTCTTTTGGGGAGTAGAGGTTGGTGTAGTAGACGCTGACCACTTGCATCACAGCCTCCTTCCCCTTCTGGAGTGTTCCGGTCTCGTCCCGCAGCTCAGACAAGGGAGTGTGTCCTGAGTGAAGTTTCCTGAAAAAGAAAGAGTTACATTTCTCACCTTTCTCAAGATTCTCCACCTTGGAACGGAAGACGAGGTGCCTGGATTCTTCCTCGAAGTGTCCTTTCAAGCTCTTCTTGGTGTCCTCCAGGTCCTGCCTAACGTCCCAGCCGCAGTGGTGAAGGTCCTGCAGGGACTGCATCTGACGTTGCAGTCTCCTGAGTTCCCTCTTCCTGGCACACACTTGCTGGTGTCCCCTTGCCTGAAAGAAGCTGCGTAGCTTGACTTTCACAAACTCCCAGTAGTCGCTTACCTTTCCGAAGAACCTCTTGTCCTCCTTCCAGGTAATGTAGGCCTCCCTGAGTTCCTCCAGCAGTTCCTCATTTTCCAGCAGGGTACCATTCAGCTTCCAGGAGCCCGGACCGGAGGCAAAGCCCTCGCCCAGGTCACCCCGAAAGTGAATGGCCCTGTGGTCAGAGAAAAAGCAGGGGACCATGGAGAACCCACGGTGTTTGACTGTCTTGGAGGTGAGCACGAAGTCTATCCTAGAACGCACAGATCCATCAGGACGGCACCACGAATAGTTCACGGAACCTTTCCCTATGGATCCCACGGCGTCCTTCAAGGAAGCCTCCGCAATCATCTCCTTGAGCAGCCTAGACGTGGTGTCGAGCTTTGCGTACATGCTGGAGCTGCGCCCATCCTCCTCAATCGGACAGTTAAAATCACCGCCGATTACTACTGCCCTGGTGGTGACGAGTTGGGTCCGCAGGGTCTGGAAAAGCTCCAGTCACTCATTCTTATCTGGGGAGGCGTACACGTTGATGAGCCTAACTGGCTCTCCCGCCCACGAGCCGTCTACGACCAAAAGACGGCCACAGACGAGCTCCTGGATGGAGTCAAGCGTGAAACGACTACCCCTGACAAGAATGGCTACCCCCGCAGACTTACAATCGACACCCCCAGACCAGTAGGAGGGACCATGGGTCCACTGGGAGGACAGATGAGTGTACCTCCTCGAGAAGGGTAGGGCACACTTCTGGAGCATGTAGACATCACTCTGCTGAGTGGAAAGAAAAGTAAGCGCCACCTGTCTTCTAGACGCATCCTTGATGCTCCTAACATTAATGGAAAAGATGGAGATCTCTGCCATCATGTAAAGGAGATAAAGGGGCTAGTTAGCAGGTGGGCCGAACTTACCTCCCCTGAGGGGGGGGGTGGTTCCTCCACTGCCTCTTGTGCCTGTCCGGTGTCCTGGTTCAGGCCGTTCTCCTCGAGGATGCTGTCCATCAGGTCCTGGGTGAGGTCAGTCCCTGGGGGAGACAGATCCTTACCATCCTGCATTTCTCCTTCGTCTTCCCCCGCAGACTCGAGGTCCTCGAGGTCCTCCACCACTGGGTCCAGTCCAGCGATGTCATGTTGCTGGGCCACGGTGGGCCGCTTGGTGGGTTCATCAGTTGTCGGACTATCTAGGTTCCGTTTCCCAGAATGCAACAGATACTTAGGAAATTGCATCATTTACAGCCAGCCTGATTCTACTGCTTTTTTTATCTCCATGGCTTGCTGCTTTCCCTATATAGAGTAGATAACTCAGGGAGAATATTCCCCCCCCCCCCCCGTGCTGATTGGGAAAGGATACTCGGAGCATTCAAGGAGGATGCAGGCATTTTACTTGCAAGCTTCTCTATCAGTGAAAAACCTTGGCAGTATCTAATTTACACAAACACATTAGCAAAGAAGGTTATTTTGATTGTTTTTTTTTAAAGAGTTGTCAATATTGAAAAATTATTTGATTTTATCTTACCATAGTTCCTTTGCATTTGCTGGGTAATGCCTGGAACCTTGGAGATCCCGCAATGCACTTAGGCCTGTCAAGTATTGTTCATTTAGAGCTAGGTTCTTTGATTGGTAGACTGTTTCAAGCGTTCCCTGAATCAATGATCTCACAGACATCCTGATGTAAAGAGGGTCCACTGAGAGCACTCAACATAAACAGCTTTCGCTGTCCAAACAGACTGCAGTGCATTCCTAACATGATGTGTTGCTGCTGCTGTAATGTTGACCTGAGGAGAACGCAGATATATAGAATATTACAAGGGCCAAAGGCAGTTCAAATTGTGGCTGTGCTTCCATTCAACCTTTTGCATAGTTATTATTTCACCATTATTTCTATACCGCAATCCACATTAGAGCTTACTTAATAATGCAGTGCTATGTGGGGCAATATACACTGCTCAAAAAAAATTAAAGGAACACTTTAAAAAACACATCATAACTCAATGGGGAAAAATATCATGCTGGATATCTACAGTGCCTTTGCGAAAGTATTCGGCCTCCTTGAACTTTTCAACCTTTTGCCACATTTCAGGCTTCAAACATAAAGATAAAAAACTGTAATTTTTGTGAAGAATCAACAACAAGTGGGACACAATCATGAAGTGGAACGAAATTTATTGGATATTTCAAACTTTTTTAACAAATAAAAAACTGAAAAATGGGGCGTGCAAAATTATTCAGCCCCCTAAGTTAATACTTTGTAGCACCACCTTTTGCTGTGGTTACAGCTGTAAGCCGCTTGGGGTATGTCTCTATCAGTTTTGCACATCGAGAGACTGACATTTTTGCCCATTCCTCCTTGCAAAACAGCTCGAGCTCAGTGAGGTTGGATGGAGAGCGTTTGTGAACAGCAGTTTTAAGTTCTTTCCACAGATTCTCGATTGGATTCAGGTCTGGACTTTGACTTTGCCAGTCTAACACCTGAATATGTTTATTTGTGAACCATTCCATTGTAGATTTTGCTTTATGTTTTGGATCATTGTCTTGTTGAAAGACAAATCTCCGTCCCAGTCTCAGGTCTTTTGCAGACTCCATCAGGTTTCTTCCAGAATGGTCCTGTATTTGGCTCCATCCATCTTACCATCAATTTTAACCATCTTCCTTGTCCCTGCTGAAGAAAAGCAGGCCCAAACCATCATGCTGCCACCACCATGTTTGACAGTGGGGATGGTGTGTTCAGGGTGATGAGCTGTGTTGCTTTTACGCCAAACATAACGTTTTGCATTGTTGCCAAAAAGTTTCTATTTTGCTTTCATCTGACCAGAGCACCTTCTTCCACATGTCTGGTGTGTCTCCCAGGTGGCTTGTGGCAAACTTTAAATTAAACTTTTTATGGATATCTTTAAGAAATGGCTTTCTTCTTGCCACTCTTCCATAAAGGCCAGATTTGTGCAGTATACGACTGATTGTTGTCCTATGGACAGAGTCTCCCACCTCAGCTGTAGATCTCTGCAGTTCATCCAGAGTGATCATGGGCCTCTTGGCTGCATCTCTGATCAGTCTTCTCCTTGTATGAGCTGAAAGTTTAGAGGGACGGCCAGGTCTTCGTAGATTTGCAGTGGTCTGATACTCCTTCCATTTCAATATTATCGCTTGCACAGTGCTCCTTGGGATGTTTAAAGCTTGGGAAATCTTTTTGTATCCAAATCCGGCATTAAACTTCTCCACAACAGTATCTTGGACCTGCCTGGTGTGTTCCTTGTTCTTCATGATGCTCTCTGCGCTTTAAACGGACCTCTGAGACTATCACAGTGCAGGTGCATTTATACGGAGACTTGATTACACACAGGTGGATTCTATTTATCATCATTAGTCATTTAGGTCAACATTGGATCATTCAGAGATCCTCACTGAACTTCTGGAGAGAGTTTTCTGCACTGAAAGTAAAGGGGCTGAATAATTTTGCACGCCCAATTTTTCAGTTTTTTATTTGTTAACAAAGTTTGAAATATCCAATAAATTTCGTTCCACTTCATGATTGTGTCCCACTTGTTGTTGATTCTTCACAAAAAATTACAGTTTTATATCTTTATGTTTGAAGCCTGGAATGTGGCAAAAGTTCGCAAAGTTCAAGGGGGCCGAATACTTTCGCAATGCACTGTACACTGATATGGACTGGGTAATGTGTTAGAAACAAAAGGATGCCACACCATTTAAAGGAAATGAAAATTATCAACCTACAGACGGCTGAATTCAAAGACACTCCTAAAATCAACGTGAAAAAATGATGCAGCAGGCTAGTCCATTTTGCTAAAAATTAATTGCAGCAACTCAAAATGGTTCTCAGTAGTATGGCCCCATGTGCTTGTATGCATGTCGGACAACATCAGGGCATGCTCCGAATGAGACGGTGTGATGGGATATTTCCAATCCTGCACAGACTGAGGTTCAACCTGGCGGCGGCGGATGGACCGAAACATAATGTCCCAGAGGTTTTCTATTGGATTTAGATCAGGCAAGCGTGGGAGCCATTCAATGGTAGCAATTCCTACATCATCCAGGAACTGGCTGCAAACTCTTGCCACATGAGGCCGGGCATTTATGTGCACCAGGAAGAACGCAGGACCCATTGCACCAGTGTAGAGTTTGACAATGGTTCCAAGAATTTCATCCCAATACCTAATAGCAGTCAGTGTGCCATAGTCTGGCCTGTAGAGGTCTATGCATCCCTCCATAGATATGCCTACCCAGACCATCACTGACCCACCACCAAACTGGTCATGCTGAACGATGTTACAGGCAGCATAACGTTCTCCATGGCTTCTCCAGGACCCTTTCACTTTTGTCACATGTGTTCAGGGGGATCCTGCCCTAATCTGTGAAAAGCACAGGGCACCAGTTGCTGACCTTCCAATTCTGGTGTTCAATGGCAAATGGCAATCGAGCTCCACAGTGCCAGGCAGTGAACACTGGGCCTACTAGAGGACATTGGGCCCTCAGGTCACCCTCATGAAGTCTGTTTCTTATTGTTTGGTCAGAGACATTCACACCAATGGCCTGCTGGAGGTCATTTTGTAGGGCTCTGGCAGTGCTCATCCTGTTCCTCCTTGCACAAAGGAGCAGATATTGGTCCTGCTGATGGGTTAAGGACCTTCTACGGCCCTGTCCAGCTCTCCTAGAGTAACTGCCTGACTCCTGGAATTTCCTCCAGGCTCTTGAGACTGTGGTGGGAGACAGAGCAAATCTTCCAGCAATGGTACATATTGATGTGCCATACTGGAGGAGCTGGACTGCCTGTACAACCATAGGGTCTAGGTATCGCCTCACGCTACCAGTAATGACACTGACCCTAGCCAAATGCAAAACTAGTGAAAAACAGTCAGAAAAGATGAGTAGGGAAAAAATGTCAGTGGCCTCCACCTGTGAAACTATTCCTGTTTTGAAAGTCATCACATTGTTGCCCATCCAGGGCACCTGTTGTTAATTTTATTAACACCAAAGCAGCTTAAACTGATTAACAACCCCCCTCTGCTACTTAACTTACCAGATCAAGTTCCCAGGAGTTAAATTGACTTGATGCTATACTCTGATTAAAAAGTGTTCCTTTCCTTTTTTTGAGCAGTTTATATCAAACCTGCTAGATCAAAATGTAGAAACTAGGCATGTCAGTGAAAGCTAAATTCCCATTTTCCTGTAGTTTTCGCTTTGCCTATGTTAGATAAGACTGATATTTCTGGTATTGAAATACTGTTCTTGCAACATAATTAAACCAATTTATCTTGATGAGGAGCATTCAAAGCAAAGTGACAGTGTCTTTTTAACCACTTGAGCTCCAGAAGATTTTACCCCTTCATCACCAGGCCATTTTTTGCTATTATGTTGAACTGCGCTACTTGCTTCCTGGCAGTTGTGCGGTAATGCATAATTGCACAAAAATTAAATTTATATAATTTTTTATCTTATTATATAAACAAAAAACATTATTTTTTACTTTCTGC
Source organism: Pelophylax lessonae (assembly GCF_965119305.1). Taxonomy (NCBI): domain Eukaryota; kingdom Metazoa; phylum Chordata; class Amphibia; order Anura; family Ranidae; genus Pelophylax; species Pelophylax lessonae. The sequence goes on from NC_138771.1 coordinate 438,704,385, forward strand.
AATAAAATATATTCAATAAAAAAATGTAAAAAAAATCGAGAGTAGTGGCGTAACGCGTGGAGGCAGAGCCATGTGACGTCATTCTGGGACCGGATCATGAGTCCTCTGAGTATATTTAAGAGCCTATGCAGGCAGTTGTACATGCTGGTTTTTATTATAATTAATGTGAGCAGTTTTAAATATGATTTGCAAGTGTTTTAATATCAAAGGAATGTACTGCACTATATGTGGCCATTTCTTCTTTTCATACACATGGAGTACAGTTTGGAGATGGGGCCAGTCAAGATTGCTATTTACATCTAGATAAGATCCAAGCTAAAGACATAAACTGGAGGATCATTGCATCATTGATGTGGTTCTGATATGCTTGATTTAGCCGTGGAGGATCGCTTGCTTGATGATGGAGCACTTGATTAATGATGGTGAAGATCCTTCAACACATGAACACTACTTTCCTGAATTTTGTACTTGTGTTTGAGAATTATCTGTTGTGGTGGAGCACTTAACTTATGAGGGTGGAGAGCCTTCAACGTAGACTCATTGCTGTTTTGAGCTTTGGACTTGTTTTTAGGAATTATTCACTGTTGGACTCATTTTTGCAATATTGATTTCAGTTAAATATACGGCACTGATTCACTTGGGGATTGTACATATAATTCACGATTGCCACTTTATGTTGATACTTCGTTTTATTCATTTTGTTTTATTTAGGCTACTTTTTAGGGGGTTATTTAATTGCTATAGCAGCACAAACACATAATATTTTACACATTACACATAAACATATTTTACACAATACACATATATATTATATATTTGGTTAAAAAAATAAATAATATTGCATATTGTTTGACATGCATGAAAATGACAGCGTCTACAAACTATGGTATTATATACTGGAATTTCTTTTTTTTTTAATACTAGTAATGGTGACAATATAGTGGGATTGTGCGGCGGGAAATCTGACACTAACTGACACTTTGTGGGAACTGACCAATTGCCACTGACATCTCCAGTGACACTAATACAGTGATAAGCGCTAATACTATACACTGTCACTGTACTAATGACTCTGGATGGAAAGGGGTTAACATCTAGGGGCAATCAAGGGATTATTTGTGTGCCAAACAACGTGTAATGTGTGCTGATTTTCACTACAGATCGCGTTGCTTCTTTTCCTTTGCACGGAAAAGAATTAAAGCAATTGTTCCCTCTGTTTGGAGTTTTTTTGTCAACACAGGGTTCTGGGCTGTGATTTCGAAGAGCAGATCAGACCCCTGCTGTGTCAAATCAGGGGAGTAGGAGGGCGGGGGGGTTGGGGAATCCGAAAACAGGCAGGGACATGTGGGTACGTCACAGTGCCTCTAGGTGCTGCCCCATAGCAGTACATGTGTTGCTGCAGCTTGGCAAGTGGTTAAAGTCCATTTTTTGACACAGTTATGCTTCTTCTGTTCTGATGGGTTCAAAATATTAGGTGTTGAGGCTTATAGGGAGTGATGTCACTTTTTTTCATATAGTCCCAAGAAAGCGGGACTATACCGGCATAACTGGTGGTTGCAGGAATACAAATGCAACACTCATGTATGTATAAAAAATATATTCATTTTATTACAAAAGAATAAAAAACATGACAACAAGACATACGGTACATAAAAGATATACCGGTCAGTGTGTGTATGATAACTGTGTACCAAAATACCACACTACTGGATCCTAATATATATTTTGCAGACTATTGGTCCCTGGATAAGCCAACGCATCTCACATTCATTGCTTCATCAGGGCATTGCCAAGACCAAATAGGTACTGCACTCAAAATAGGGCGGACAAGATGAAATAATATCTCCTCTGCAGGCGCCGGGAGGCCAATATATGTGGATCATAAAGGTGGTGGTATAATATTATCATAGGCACAAAAGCCTAGTATGGGTGATATTATATATATATATATAGATATATATATATATATATATGTATGGATGAAAATACCATATAATATAATAAAGGATATATTAGGGAGAAGGGCTGGTAGCCTTAATTGCGACTTGAGACCCTCAATGCAGATGTCAAAAAATACAGTCCAACCAAGAAGGGAATTTGCCTCCTCCAGTAAAAACAATAGCCTGATCCCAAAATTTGATATGGGTACAGTGTTGCATAACTGAGTAATTGTCATTCAAATTGTGAGAGCACTGAAAGCTGAACATTGGTCTGGTTAGGAAGGGGGTTTAAGTGCCCAGTGGGTAAGTGGTTAAAGGAGTTGTAAAGGCAGAAGGTTTTTTAATCTTAATGTATTCTATGCATTAGGATAAAAAAACCTTCTGTGTACAACAGCCCCACTCAGCCCTCCAAATGCTTACCTGAGTCCCATCTCTATCCAGCAATGTACACGAGTCCCTGAGTCACCCATGATTGGCAGAGAAACAGCAGCGGCGCTGCTGTCAATGAAAGTCAGTTAGCCAATCAGGAGAGAGAGGGGGTGGGACCAAACCGCGACTCCATGTCTGAATGGACACAGGGAGCTGTGGCTTGGCTCGGGTGCCCCCATAGCAAGCTGCGGACAGTGAGAGCAAAGAAAAAGAAAATCACCATGCTGTAAGTACTTTTTGTTATTTGATCATGGAGTTTTTTATTTGGGGGGTTATAATTTTAAAGCTTAACTCCAGACCGATGTAAAAAATGTAATGCAATTTGTTTATTTCTTTTAAAATAATTAAATATATTTTTATACAACGTTCATATTCACCTGAATACATCTTGATACAGAGGCGTAACTTGAAGCAAATGTTGATCTGGGGCCCCCACATTAATACCCGGCCCTTCCCCCGCGCACCAGTATACTCCAAGAGCCTAAAGAGATATCTCAGATCTCTATTCATATTTTGAAAGGATAATTCAAAAGATTTTGACTTACCTCTCCAATTCTTTTAAATACCCTGGAGAAGGGGGAAGCAAGCTTCGAAAGGTGGAGATCTGCCTAAACAACAAAAAAGAGATGAAATGAAGGCCTAACCAAATAGTAAGGAAAAGTTAATAAAATATAATAAAAAATGTCACTGTAAAAATATAAGCTTAGTGTACCCTAAAGGTGGACAGTGTGAGTCAGTAAAGCAGTGAACAGTGTCAGTAGGGCAGTGGATTGTGTTAACAGGGCAATGGAGGGTGTTAGTAGGGCAGTGTAGGGTGTTAGTAAAGTAATGGACATGTAGGGCAATAGGGCAGTGGACAGTATCGGTCAAGTGAAGTAATGGACGGAGTCAGTAGGGCAGTGCACTGTGTCAGTCAGTAGAGCAGTGGATGGTGTCATTGGGACAGTGAATGGTGTCAGTCAGTAGAGCAGTGGACATGTTCAGTAGGCCAATGGAAGGGATCAGTAGGGCAGTGGACGGTGTCAGTAGTTTTTTATTTTTGTTATTTTGTTTTTTTTACCATTTTTTTTTTATTATTATTTACATTTTTTTAGGAGCCCCATTGGGGGGCTTTGGTGAAGCATCAGGGGTCCAAACAGACCTCTGATGTTTCCCCTTTGGGACAGAGGGGATTGAGCCTCAGCTGCACAGAATGAATGGACAGGAATAGCTCTGGAAAGAGCTTCCGGTTCATTTACAAACCAAAGCATAGTAAACACAGTTTACTATGCTTCAGTGATGAATGGACAGAGTAAGTGATTGGTACCAATTACTCACTGTGTTCCTTCAGAAAAGGAAGGAGCCCATAAATTACATATTTACTGTCCCTTTCCCTGCTCTCCTTTCTGAAACAGCCCCCCCCCCCAACCGCAGCAAGCAAGGAGGGGGGGTGACCAGGGGAGCACACGGGGGGCCCAGGGGCAGCAGGAAACAAGTAACCTGGATAGGGGGGGTGGCAGGGATGCCATATAGTGGAACTGATGCCCACCATTTTCCTCATGCAGTCACTGAATGCTTGCAGAAGGAAGAGGAGGAGAAGCTGGCTTTTAGTGGCTGCAGGAGGAAACTGGAGGGCATTGGTTCCTTCATATGCCACTCCCATTGCCCCTCCTATCCAGGTATAGAACCAAATGTGACAGGGGAGCCACACAGGCCCCCTGGAGCATGGGGTTGGGTCTCAACTGCAATCCTTGCAACCCCTACAGCTATGCCAGTGTCTTGATATCAGTCTCCTGTTTTCCACGGTATGGTAGCACTCTGGGAGAGGGAGGGCCACCACTAGGAGCCAATCATACTCTGTTATATGCACACATTCTGACAGTAAACATGCAGACAGGAGGAATGAGGAAAGATACTGACTATCAGTGTACTAAAGCTGCTTCATTCTCCCATCTGCAAGCTGTAGGCGTTAATCCCTAATGGTAATTGCATCAATAAACATTTGCAACACTTTTGGTTACAATTTCTTTAAGACGTATGCACATATCCACAACAGGGTTATAGAGCATACATTCTGCCCATGAATCACAGATACAGTGTATAGCCACAGCCAGCCAGCCTGTACAAATGACTGGATGACAAATGCTATGGCTGTTCACAAATATTATGCACAACGTAATAAATAGTGACTGCTGTAGGTATAGCTCCCAACTGTCCCTGATTTTGAGGGACTGTCCCTGATTTGGAACAAAGTCCCTCTGTCCCTCTTTGCTCCTCATTTGTCCCTCATTTTGGTCTGATCTATATAGTTGTATATAAAATGCACTACCTTTATATCAAAAAGTCATACACCTTTCATTCAATTTCGAAATTGCGGCATTTGTACATTTCAAAAGCCAAAATTAAGTAACTGCAGTGGTTAAAAAAAATCACTTGGGTTTAACCAATAATTTTTATTGATAAATTCACCTTTAACCAGTTCCGGACCACCCATAATAACTGCATCAGGGTGGCCCGGCTGCACAAAATCACGTGCATGTATGTGATTTTGTGCAGGAGATGTCGAGGGCGCACGCAACATGTGATTGGGCACAGCGACAGCCAGTCAGCAGGTCTGGCGGCCCCATGGCCGCCAGGACCCGCCAATCATTCCAAGGAATGACAGAATGGCCGTCTGCCTGTGCCTATGAAAACAAGGGAGACCATTGTTCTATCAGGGAGGAAAAGAGAGATCTTGTGTTTCAGCTGAGCTGAAACACAGATCTCTTTTTTCCTCTAGTGCATCCACTCTCCCCACAGTTAATAGTGCATCCACACTCCCCCCACGTACACATGATAAGAAAATCGTAAGTAAAATTTCGTCCGACGAACAATCTGACGATTTTCGGATTGTTAGTATGGTGCTTTCGACAGCCAATTATGAATTTTCGTACGACAAAAACTGAATGAACACAACGTCCGATTTTCATTTAATTTGTACAATTTTCATCTGAAAGAAATTGTAAGAGCAAGACTAGGCATGCTCAGAAATGAAAGAACACATACAAAAAAATTCAACACATGACATCACTTCTGAAGTTGAATTCTGTCGTACGGGAAAATTCGTATGAAAGTAACCTCTTCACTTTTGATGTGAGATTAGCATGCGACACAAAACGGATGGAAATTTGTCCGATAATCTGATCGTGTGTACGAGGCTTTAGAAAGCACTCCTTAGAAGCACACTTAACCCCTCGATCACTCCTCGTATTAACCCCTTCCCTGCCAGCATCATTTATACAGTAACAGTGCACTTTTTTAGCACTGTGTCAGATTTGTCCACCGCAATTTTGCAGTCGCTGATTGCCGCCATTACTAGTAAAAACAATAAAATTTAAAAAAAAGTCCAAAAATGTATCACATAGTTTGTAGACGCTATAACTTTTGTGCAAACCAATCAATATACACTTATTAGGATTTTGTTTTATGTAGCAGAATACATATTAGCCTAAATTGATGAAAAAAAAATAGATTTTTTTCTAAATTTTTTTATTGGGTATGTTTTAAAGCAGAAAGGAAAAAAAATGTTCATTTTTTTTTTTTAAATTTTGGTTCTGTTTTTGTTTATAGTGTAAAAAAATAAGAATTAGGGAGGTGATCAAACACCAACAAAAGAAAGCTCTATTTGTGGGGGAAAAAAATAAATACATTTTATTTGGGTACAGCGTTGCACGACTGCACAATTAAAGCAAAACAGTGCCTTAATGCAAAACATGGCCTGGTCAGGAAGGGGGTAAAGCCTTCCCGAGCTGAAGTGGTTAAGGGGGCATGGCAAGGGTGTGTGCCCTATGGCTACATACTTTTACTAATAGTTGTCCCTGGTTCCTATCTCAAAAAGTTGGGAGGTTTTGCTGTAGGCACTCCCGGATATGTTATTTGTCCTAAACTCTGTTACTGTCCCTTTTGTTGGACAGCTTTGTCAGCGTATAAATGTGAAAAAAGATGAAATAACATGAATGTAAAATAAAAAAGGTGTTTGTAAGCAGTATACTTTCATTACATGGATTAAACCTATATACCTGAATACAGTTATACATTTTTTTAGAGGTCCTTTAATAACTAGCAATTTAAGTTTTTTCCTTTTTTTCACATTATCGGCTTGTGTTGCATAAAAAGTGTCCTAAAAGAGAAGCAAACAGTGGATGGTTCTCTGGACTTGGCACCACCCTGTTCCGAAACCCACTGCTATCAAAAAGCATTTGGTTATTATTTTTTCTATGCTCTCTAACTCCACTATCATGCTGGTTCTGGCTCTTGGAGGCTGATCTATATTCATTGCTGTTACAGATACACAAGCTGCTCGTAACCCAACCATCCTACTGTATCTCTATGATGTAGTTCCTTATGAATGAGTTCATACAGGATTTCTATATCTTAGTCTTCCAGCTGCATGGTAAGAAAAATATTCCAGCAAGACTTTCAAAAGGAAATAACACATTAAAAAGGAATTGAATTAGCTTTTTTTTTTTTTTCCTTCCTTCGTTTTTGGTAAGTGTGAAGCATTCGTAAGACTCCCTGATTACCGGCACTCCTGTTTCAGCAGCCGGTTAATGGGTAGTGCCCACACCCCCACCTCCTACCCACAAACATTAGCGCAAATCAAGTGGGTACATTCAAGCCCCATAAAAATGTTTTAAATACTTCTTTGATTCCCAAGTGATCCCGTTCAATTTCCTCACTAAGCTGAGATCATTAATATGTTTTATTTATTTATTGTAGCGAATGAGGAAAAATTGCTTGTTGGGCCCTCTGCCAGTCTGAGATACCACCTTTTTCATGCCTACTTATATCCTGTAATTTCATTTTCAGCACCTGCAGATATTTTTTTTTTTTTATCACATCCTTAACCCTTTTCCTTAAGAGGGGCAAAGCATTACATCGCTGAAAACCTCCGCCATCCGGGGGATTAGCGACATCACACAGCAATAACATGGAGGCATGAAACCGATTAATCCTTTTTTATTGGTAGAGAGAAGACAGCAATGGAACTGAATAATTAAACGCATATGCAGACTTTAGCATGGGGCTCAGCAGCAGCCAACCACTACAACTTTAAATAATTACAATGAAAAATATAATCTAGCAGAGATTGGGATGCTCGGAACACAGACGACCATCTGCAAGGCTTTGGCAGTGTAATCCATTTATTTTTACCGCCTGAATGTGGACCATTGCATTCATTATTGAATAGGTATCATTATGTTTCATATGAATGAAGACAGCAGGCAAATTAAACATTTTATAATGATGTTTATCCAGACAATGCCATTTCCCAAGATTAAGGTGGATTTTTATGCTTGTTTTAGAACCCACCATTCTGTAGAGTCATACTTCGTTTTCTGACTATGAAAACAGACATGGAAGAAATATCAGTGCTAAGAGTTTTGTAACCTGAATTTTTGGCACCATACAATTGGAAGAAGAAATTAAAGTACAACTAAAGACAAAACTTTTTTTTTCATTTTGGATATAGTGGGGATGGATTAGAACACCTGTCAGTTTTTATGGCTGTATGTGCTCCCTTGAGGGAGATTCGCCCTCTCTGTTTGACCTGTTTACCATTGTCAGTGAAAGTAAAAGAAAATCCCAAATTTGGGTTGTCCCCAGAAAAGTGGGAGACAGAATTTTTCCAATGGGGACACTAGTTCTGGTGACCTGGGGGCCCCCATGGGATTCTATTAATTTGCAGGGATTTCTTCTCACTTTCTGTTTTGACTATGGGACAGGAAGTGAAGGGAAATCTCTGCAATGGGTTACAAATGTCAAAAATAAACTGGCAGGGGTCATGACTTGCCCTTACTATAACCAAAATTAAAACAAAAGGTTTTGCCTATAATTCTACCTTAAAAAAAAATATCCTGTTCCTTTACAGCATGTTATACAGCACAGTGCTTGTGCTGAGTCATTTGGCCCCTCTATCACCTGAAATATCTGGTTGATCCTGCCTGGTTCTGCTCTCTCCCCTATAAACTGACCAAGGTTTATCATGGCTGCTGAGCCCTGGCCCCCGTGGTCAGTTTATGTGTCCCTGTGATCCGTAACTCTCCTCTGTCCTCTCCCCGTCCTCTCCTCCCTCCCCTCCCTGCCTGTCAGCTCGTGACAGTGCCCACCCTTCCCCTCCTGCTGCTATCATAACTTCATAATTTTCTGGCAATTCCCTGTGTTAGATATTACAATGCCTCCAGTGCCTGTATTTTATTTAAAAAAATGCCCCTGTACACCTTATTTTCAAGCGCCACTCGGTGCTCACGTGACCGGCCACCTCTCTCCTCCACTTCTATCCTCCTCCCGACTGACATCAGTGGGAATTCTCGGCTCCTTCCCCTGTACCTGTCAGATCGGGAGAGGGAAGGGTGGCCGGTCAAGAGAGCGCTGTGCGGCGCTCAGAATTAAGGCATACAGGTGCATTTTTTTTTAAAAAGCACCGACACTGGAGACATTGCATTATCTAACATAGGGGATTGCCAGACAATTATAAAGTGGGTTTACAACCACTTTAAGTTTTCACAACTGCTAGTTTCTTTTTATGTCTTCAGTAAACTTTATTGTTCACCGAGAATGACACCTCTTGCCAAAGTGAGCTCCTGTTTCTCTAATGTACTTCACAAAGTATGTTGAAAAGAGAAATAGCAGTTGCGAGGCTTGTGTCTTTAGACTTTGGGGAGTCGATGAACCCCATTACACCCACAGCCATTGGTGTTTAACAAGGATTCCAGCTGCAGCAATAATATTTGGCAAAAAAATTAGATGAGTGGATTTTGGTCACTTATGACAAGGAGATGCCTCCTGATTATACAGACTTCAACTTTTTTTTTTTTTTTTTTTAATTGTTTGGTCTTATTTAATTTATATAATAATAAAAAAAAAAAAAAACGAGTGGTGATTAAATACCACCAAAAGTTAGCTGTATTTGTGTAAAAAAAACAATATACATTTAATTTGCGTACAGTGTTGCATGCCAGTGCAATTGCCAGTTAAAGTAGCGCAGTGCTGAATAGCACAGGTCATGAAGGGGTGAAACCTTCCAGAGGTCAAGTGTTTAACTTTTTAAGCTGACCTTTCAGTAACTTTAGAAGGCTTCATGAATAAATTCCTGACATGTCACAATATACAGCAAAAGTATCTTTTTTTTTTTTAGTTATACCTGTCCAGTGAAGTTACTAGGCTGAGATAATGTCATCACTCTGCTGCAGGCAAGGGTAAACATTTCCTTATTTTTCTCTCCCCAGTCACCAGACATCAACATTGTAACTTTGTAGTAATTCACAAGGTAAGAGGAAACAGCATGGCATTGACCCTTGTTAGATATTTGCAAATACATTCAGGAACTTCACAAAGGCCAGTATTTACATTATTGTGTAGCGCCCCTCCTAGGTAGGTGAGTGAGTGTATATCGTTTTTGGTTTCTCTGCCTAACAAAGAGACAGTAAGTACATTTTATTTGCTGTCTGCTTAACAGAGGCTGTGATTGTTTAGCAGAGTCTGCTCAGTGTGCTCTGGTGCTGCTCATGCTGTCTTGAAGTTTCACTCTGGGCTAGCAGCTAAATGTACTGGACAGTGGGAGGAAATCTTGCAGATGAGAGCATGGATGTCAATACAACCCTGGCCATTTAAAAGAGTATTTGCCCCAATGCATGCTGGGTGACTGTATTTATATTTGATGAGCACATGGGCTGTGGGTCTTCCTCTACAGAGGAAAGGTAAGGAGAGGGCGTGCTGCCTCTCCTCAGGCACAGGCTGCCATGTGGCCTCAGGTGGGCAACCTGAGGGCCTGAAACATTAAAGCTGCAACCTATGATTCTCTTGCAAACTGACTGAGGGAGGATTTCCACAGATCCTGTCTGTTATCACAGAGGAAAGTGACCTGCGGGCAGGACCTTATGAGTACAGATCCCCTAAAGGGATCCTAGAGGCTGTTGTTGCTGAATGCCCATCTTGGTGTTAGAAGTCAGCGTATTGGGTGTGAGCTAAAGGGGACACTGGCTAGTGCCTTGATGAGGCAAAGTCCACTAAGTTCCTTTTGCTATAAAGGGACTTGTTTATTCTGCACAGCCTGCTGTGTGGTTCTACTGATAATCTGCTACACAGTTCTATTGAGAAAGCTGTCCTCCCTTATGAATAGTTAATTTGGAGTATCCTACTAAATCCCTTCTCCTACCCAGGTTCTCCAAATAAAACATCATAACAAATCCCCTAGACTGGTCATTGGAGATAACGAGTGGAAGAGTGTTCACCTGGCTGTAGAAAATACCCTGTATCTGGCTGTGGATTAATTAGTGGGAGACCCGGGCAAACAAGACTGCAAGCGGCTTCTGCGGGGGTAGGGTGGGTCTTTTGTTAACCACCATTTTAGTTGAGAAAGTAGATGCAGACTCTGGGTGATGTCTGAACAAAGATGGCTTCATTCTTTTGGAGAGAAAAGCAGATGAAGGCACTGTTAATGGGACCAATGTGATCTCTGTAAAAGGTAATAAAAAAACCTATAAGTATTAATCTTACAGATTACTTAGGATGTATGCACATAATATAAACAAATACAGTACATTTGATGCTAGGGCCTCTTTAATCTCTACCTAACCTTTTAACAAACCCTTACCTATAATTATTGCTGCCAATGCTATGATAGGAAAATTTATACTGACACAATACTAATGCAATCAATACTATTAAAATTGTGATGTACCAAAACAAATCTTTGCCATAACATAGAAAAGATTTTGTCACCAACCTGAAATAGGATCAATTTACAAACCTTCATCATAAAGATAAGGAAATATTATTGGACGCTGAAAATAATCATCACTGAAAGTGGTTGGCTCAACCCACTTCTTTCCTAGTAGCCCCGGACTACTATAGTCAAGTCGGTTCTGTGTAAGGGTGGAGTCTCCGGGAGAAACCTCTGCCTCTGAAATAAATCAAGCTAGTCAGAGTATGGTACAAAGGCTTATGCCCCATACACACGTGCAGATTGTCGGCCGAAAAGATTCGGCCGACGACCGATCGGCCGATTGTAGGCTTGTTAGTATGATGCTTCCGACGGCCGAACAGAATCTGTTGTGCAAGCATTAAAATTTTTGTATGCCGACACCAGAACGGCCGATTGTTCGCCAGTCAGTACAGATTTCGGCCGACAGACAGCAGATTTGTAAGACTGGGCATGCTCAGAAAAGAAAAAACACAGGGAAAGTTAACCATCACATGACATCACTTCTGCAGTCGGCTGTTGTTGGCCGACAAAATTTGTGTGCAGTCTTTTGCACTTTTCAACAGACACGACAGCCCTCGGACAAAAGACGGCCGATAGTTCGGCCGACGATCGGTACGTGTGTACGAGGCATTACTCAAAGGTTTATTACATTTCAAAACTATATATACGTGCATCATCAAAAAAGGGTGGTCTAGGGTAAATTCCTTATAAGGGGGTATAAACTGATAAATTCCAAGCTATAGGAAACGCTCCATTTACAGAGATTAACTTATTCAGTAGATTCTATAATCTTTTGAAAATAAAGATTATTCTACTAGTGTATTCATTTTGTAAGTTAAACCTCTTGAACCAATTTTATAATTGTCAAACAACTATTGCCAAAAGGTTACATGATTGTTTCACCTGTAGAGGTATGCTTGTAGGCAGGTGCCTACTTTTAGGGTGCACACTATATCATGTTCATGTATTGCACTGTAACAATAAAGGCTGGCCATACACTATACAATTTTCTTGTGCAACTTTCCTTTAGATTTACCAAAACCATGTAATATAGGGTCAAACCTACAAACTTTCAATTTGTATGCAATCAGGCAGGCCCTTGCACTACATAGTTTAAGGTAAATCTAAAGGAAATTGAATAAGAAAATTGTATAGTGTATGGCCAGCCAAAGTCTTTGTTAGCAAGTATTTGTGTAACAGGCTTCCCAGGGAGTTAGGAAGGGGATAAGTCTGCTCACTCCTATGTGTTCATAGGTCTGACCCCTTGTGTGGGGCTATAAATACAAGGGGAGGCAGTCTCTCAGGGCTCTTATCCTTCCTCATGGGAACTGACAGGAAGATCTGCTGCAAAATGTAGCTCCTCTAGAAACATTTGGCCATCCTTTTGGGATACCCAGTCAGGGTACTGGAACTAGAACATGGACCTTAGACAAGGACTCTTCCTATGCTTAGCGATATGACATGGGCAGCCTGAAATAATTAGAATGAACTAAAACTGTGTCAGCAATGAACTGTGAAAGACTTTGATCTGTTAACCTTGTACAGTACTTGCAAGAAACTTCAGTTAATGTTCTCAAGTATGTAAATGCCTTGTTTGAAGTTATTACCAAAGGGGTGAATATAAATCAGGTGTATCAAAAGGACAGAGCCTACATCAGGGGATGTGTACTACCAAAGGTCCACAAGTGGAAAAACAATAGGAAAATATCTGGAAACTACGTTTTCAGTACCTACAATGGCAGACTATAACAGCAACATGCTGGAGACAGTAGTTTCATAAAAAGTAATTTTTATTGTACAAAGATAAAATATAGTTACATAAAACTGAATGTGGTAACCCCCTACACCACGGGGTACTGACATGTGATCACAGACAAGATAAAAACATACATGGTCATAGTATTAACATAATAATCAACATACAATGTACGTGGTAAAAAAAGAGAAAACCTCTGTATGGTCAACATTTCGGCAAACGCTTGGCTTCCTCAGGACTCAGACAGCAGGATGAAAAAGTTTTACCAGTGATCATGTGTAGTCAGAGAAACCACCCAATAACTGCCCCAGGCGGGCCCAGGGGCACAACAGGATGAGAACCCTCCCTCCCAACACACAGGGGAAGGGAGGCGTCTATGCAGATGTAAGACCACCAGAAGGATTGGCTCAGATATAGACAGGTTTCCACATTGAGCTGTTGGTGGATATTCTTATGGATGCTATACTTCATTACTTGAATAAGGAGCTGTGAACATTGTGTGTACTAGGCTCTTCATATGACACGGATACAATTGCACCTGCATTATATCCACACCTGGATGAGGATTCCACAACAATATGCCATTGATGTCCACCCATGAGGAATTCTGACATCTTTCCCTTACATCAGTATGTCACGTCCCTGAGCTGTACTTCTGTTTGTCTCCCATCCGCATAGATGCCTCCCCTCTCATGTGTGTTGGGGGAGGGTTCTGGTGTGCCCTGGGCAATTATTGGGTGGTTTCCCTTGCTACACAGGATCACTAGTAAAACTTTTTTATCTTGCTGTCTGGGTCCTGAAGAAGCCAAGTGTTTGGCGAAACGCTGACTGTAAAGACGTTTTCTCTTTTTTACCCCATACACTGTATGTTGATGATCATGTTAATACTATGACCATGTGTGATTTTATCATGTCTGGGATCACATGTCAGTATCCCCTGGTGTAAGGGGTTACCACGTTCAGTTTTATGGAACTATATTTTATCTTTGTACAATAAAAATTTTTTTTTATGATATTCCTGTCTCCAACATGTTGCCGCTATAGTCCACCTTTGTAGGTACTGGAAACGTGGTTTCCAGGTATTTTGCTATTGTTTTTCTGTGTTAGTGGTTGAGGCATCAATTTTTCCATTGTTTGTTGAAAGGAAGGAAGTAGATGCGGACTCTGGGTTATGTTGAGAGTTACCGGTAGTGTGTTTGGTGCCTAAGCTGCCAGTTTGCATGTGTACAGTATGACTAGCAAGGATGACAGAGTGCTCTGGTAGTGAGAGGGTGACTGAATGCAACCTCCTCCCTAGTGGCCAATGCCCCTATGTATCTGGGACCAGACTTGCGTCATGGAGTTCATATGTACTGTATCTAGCTATATGTCACGGGGAAGAAAGCGTGAAAAGAATCCCCAAGAGTTGACTTAGTTCAAGTCACCGGGAGAGAGGTGACATCAAATCTGGGCTGGAGAGCAGGATACAGGCCCCGTGGTATCCCCTCACGTGTTGCACCACGGAAGGAAGTCTGTGTACAGTTACTCAAATGTAACATCGCTGTGAAATTAATGGGACTTGAATAATTAATTGTGCCACGAAGTGTGCTAGCTTCTAAATTAGAGATGCCACAATAATACAGCTTTCTCATGTCCTTTTAGGACGTCTTAACCACTTCAATACCGAACACTTCTTTCACCCCCTTCCTGCCCAGGCCAATTTTCAGATTTCAGCACTGTCATACTATGAATGATAATTACTTAGTCATGCAACACTGTACCCATATGAAATTTTTATCATTTTTTTAGACAGATAGAGCTTTCTTTTGGTGGTATTTGTTCCCCGCTGTTTTTTTTTTTTTTTTCGCTAAATAACTAAAAAAAGACTGAACATTTAAAAAAAAAAAAACAAAAAAAAAAAACGTCTGTCTTAGTTTCTGTTATAACATTTTGGAAACAAGTAATTTCTCTTTACTGATGTGCACTGTTTAGGATGCACTGAAGGGCATTGATGAGGCTGCACTGATGTGCACTGATGAGGCTGCACTGATGGGCACTGATATGCTGAACTGATGGGCACTGATGGGGCTGCAATGATAATCAGGGCACTGATGGGGCTGCAATGATAATCAGGGCACTCATGGGGCTGCAATGATAATCAGGGCACTCATGGGGTTGCAATGATAATCAGGGCACTGATGAGGCTGCACTGATGATCATGGCACTATGTACCACTGTAAAAAAAATCTGTACTTACTGCTCCTCTCACAGATGTGTGAGGGAAGGAGAGCCATTGGCAGGCAAAGACCTGTTGTGCTTACAACTGTGATTGCTTGGGATAAGACACAGCGATCACATGGTAAAGGGCCGCCGTGATTGGCCCTTTAACCCTATCTGTAATGCACAGGGCACACACCAGTCACAGCGAGTTCCCGAGCACTCCCAGGACTAGAGAATGGCCGTAAGGCTGTAAATCGAATATAGCATGGGCGGGAAGTGGTTAAGGCCTGCCCACAAAACTTAATTTAATCTCCCACAGAGAAACATAACGTCGTGGATATCTGACCACAGGGGTGCAGGGGAGAATAGTCTGCAGGGACCAGTTTGACAGCAGAGGTGAATCTGTGGGAGCGGAGGATCGGGTCAGTAAAACTGCTTTACCCAGTCCTCTAGACATAAACGAGCAGTTAACCCTAGCAATGCAGGAGCAACCCCATTGCAAGGGTGGACATTTACTTCTCCTGGATTTCAGCTTTAATATTCTTACACACAATAAGGAAATTGTATCAGAAGGCTGGGGTAGCATGGGCAGTAATAAAAGTAAGTATTTACTTTCTTCTTTGCTGGTAAGCTTTTTATTCTGGTATTTATTTTTGCAACAGGGTCACTTTAACTGCAGTCTGTAGGGAGATCCTTGGCAAGGCGGTGTAGTCTGACAAGGGGGTCTGCATCACAAGAGTGGCTGAACAAAATTACAATTTTAGTGGGTAAAAAAGTTGATGTGTATTTCAGTTGTGCATTTGTGTTTGCCTGAAGTTCAGCTTTAAAGTATCAGCTTAATCTATCACAAATTCCCCAAACTAAATTGAGTTATAGAGACAGTTTTCCCACAATTGCCCATGAAACTACCATTTATCATCAGCTCCATATAGTATAAACTAGAGCTTGTCTCTATTTAGGTACTAAACTGGGAATCTTAAAGCATTCCATACTGTAGCAATATATTGATTTCTGCTGTAAAAGTGTTTGGCGTGTTGGAAGGCATTACCCACAATACATCAGCCCTATATTTCTCTGTTCTTATTTCACTTCTTGTCTATTTATTTCTCATTGTGTAAAACATCATATAATGTCCATTTAATTGTTATCCCCAGAAAACCATAAAAAAAGATCATTGCAATGCAAAAAAAGCTGTGAGTGGTTTATTAAAGATATGGTTTATTGTCCAATATATCAAGCTAATGACGATAGATCTAAAGGGATTTCTGCAGTTGATGGCATATGAGTCACCTGCATTACATCTTGTACTTGTATGCAATGTAATAACAAGTCTATATGCATGTGTGAGGCCAATTAGGACTGGGACAGAAAGTAATTAGAGATAAATATTTTATTAGTGGAGCTACAACCAAGCAAGAGCTCAGTTACAAGCAGTGTGTGTTTTGATATAACATCCCTGTCATAGCCTAACTCTTGGTTTGAAGGCCCAGTGCACATGGACATTTTTTAATGTTAGCATGTAAATACATTTACAAAAAGCATTTACAAAAAGACTGCAAAGAATCAAGCAACTTTCTTGTTCCATAAATAACATCTACTTGATGTAGCACCCTCCCAGGTAGGTGCTGGAGGAGAGAATATAGTTTTGGGTCTTTATGCTCACCAGAGAGATTGCCAGGTAAATTTATATTGCTCTCTGCCTACCAGAGAGCAGGATCTGCTAGTGAGGTCTGCTCATGGTGCTCATTTGCAGCTCAGCTTGTCTGAAGTGTTTTACACTGGTCCAATAGGGAGGCATATTGGACAGTGGGAGGAAACCTGACAAATGAGTGCACAGGTATATACTACAGCCCTGGTGATTGGCAGAGGAAAGTGTCTTGGTGCATGCTGGGATACTGTATAAATGCCAAAGGCACATGTCCTCGGGTTCTTCTAAACTGATTTCAAAAGTGGAGACCCCTTATGCCCCACCTGGGAGAGGAGAGAGGCAGAAACTTCCCAGGTTCTCTCGGTTTCAATTACTCTTCCAAAGGAAGGAGGCCATGGAATACAGATATGATTATTCATATGTTCCCCCTGGAGATAATGGAGGAAATTGAAAGCAAGAGGGGAGCTTGGTGTGAAGAAGCTGTTTGGGACATTCTATATGTCCCCCAAGCTGCATCGGAACCCATCCAGGCCTCAGCTGTGGAACGCCTTCCTGTCCATCAAGGAGAACTGGAATCTGGGGCGGTCGATATACCTTGACCGATCCGATGTCAACCACCCAGACAGAAAAGGCCAAGCCTGGGCAATTAGTATCCTGAGTCTTGAAGGCAAGACCATCCACATACCTCACCTGACCACTACTACTGAGATATGCTGAGTTCTTGATGCAACTGAAAGAGCTTGAACTGCAAAGGGGCAAGTGAGCCGAAGAGTTCTTTTGTTAAAATGTTGCTGTTAGGGCTAGGAGTCCTCTTCCCACAATTCCCCTCTCACTTCTATCCTTGCAAAAGAAGACAGGATCATCGAAACTGCCATTGTTTCATCACTTCTCCTTTTAAAGCCAGGGGCTGCTACCTGGAGGGGGTAAAACCCTAGTTCAGAGACAACTTGCTAGAGGACACTTTGTGAAGATATTTTGAGCCATGGGGCATTTCCGTCACTAAAAAAGATACTGAGAAAGGACACTTTGCGAAGATACTTTATTTAAAGGACACTTTGCGAAGATTCTTTTGGGCCAGTGGGGCGGAGTAATGTTGAAGGAAAATTTGCGCGAGTTGCTACCTTGTGAGGAAAAAAGGTGGCGGCTCATTGTCTCTTCAGAGACAGGGGTACCTGAGTGAAGGATCCCTTGAAGAGTTCTTACAGACACTCACAAGTAGTCAAGCTTTGCTAAGGCTCCAGCAATAATAGCCTGCCGCCAGGAGAAGATGTGCTGCCTCGGTGTTGTAGAGGAAAAGGACACTGTGAACACCAGTCAGGTGGACTCCACACTTCTTCATCCTAACTTGCGGATCTGACTAGGATAGGAAAGAATCAGTGCCCTGGTTTTAGAGAGGGACTGTGCCTATTGCTGGTCATATGGTTCCCAAATGGAACAAGCACAGAAATGTTTAGTTAGTCAGATTGGCAGGTTGTTCTGTTTGTCTATTACAGGAACCCAACAGGACGACGTCAAGCGTGCCCTTAGGGGGCCAGATGCATCAGATGATTCTACAGGAAAGCTAGTGTTAGAGATTCTTCAGGTGGGAAGGTTGCCTCTGCGGAGAGGACAGTCTCACTATGAGTATATAGGATGCAAAGTTATTACATGCTCATCCTTTCCTGCACAAAAGCCTGCAATTGCAGGGCATATTCATGTCTTTGAGAGTTTGCCTTTTGCCTATTTTGTGTATATGTGTACAGATGTTATTTGTAGTATAGTTAGTCAGGATGTTTGACCTTTTCCTGTCAGACAGATTTTTTGTTTGGCGGGGGTGCATTCATTTAATGCACCTGGTGAAAGCCCCTGTTTAAATTTGTAAATTTTGTACAGCAAATGTCTACATTTTTTTACGTAAATTATTGTATTCACTGGCCACATTCGGGGTATGTCCCATGGCCCTGTACATACAGTATCTCACAGAAGTGAGTACACCCCTCACATTTTTGTAAATATTTTCTTATATCTTTTCATGTGACAACACTGAAGAAATGATACTTTGCTACAATGTAAAGTAGTGAGTGTACAGCTTGTATAACAGTGTAAATTTGCTGTGCCCTCAAAATAACTAGACACACAGCCATTAATGTCTAAACTGCTGGCAACAAAAGTGAGTACACCCCTACATTACAGTGTCAAAATTGGGCCAAAAGTGTCAATATTTTGTGTGGCCACCACTCTTTTCCAGCACTGCCTTAACCCTCTTGGGCATGGAGTTCACCAGAGCTTTACAGATTGCCACTGGAGTCCTCTTCCACTCCTCCATGATGACATCACAGAGCTGGTGGATGTTAGAGACCTTGCGTTCCACCACCTCCCGTTTGAGGATGCCCCACAGATGCTCCATAGGGTATAGGTCTGGAGACATGCTTGGCCAGTCCATCTCTCTTACCCTCAGCTGTATAAATGCCAAGGGCACATGTGGGGTCTTTCAGCTGGAGAACGGGATCCCAGAGGGAGGGGAGACTGCCTCTCCTCTAAAGAAGCTGCCATGTGGCCTCAGATGGTCGACCTGAGGCCCTGAGAGTCAGCAAAAAGCTGAACCCAGAGGTCCTGCAGAACTGACTGGAAGGGAGACATTGGAAAGAATCTGATTCTGCCCGCAGTGAGCACAGATCTGTGTCATGGGGCCTGTCTTGTGAGGGCCACCCTTTCTGCTAGAAGAGTCAGTGGATGGGTGTCAGTCTAGGGGATGCCTTAGAGTGTCCTGAAGATAATGTAGTTGCACCAAGTCTGCTGCTGTAGAGAGCAAGAGGACCTATTCCTTCCATACAAGTGGCAATATGGTCAAAGCAGTGTGTCTTCTTCCAAAAATAACCTGAGAAGGCCAAGTGAGAGTTGTCTTTATCTACTGTGTATATAGTTCAGTTAGAGTATCCCACTAGTCCCTTCCCCCATCCAAGTTCCACAATAAATAC
The DNA here is from genome assembly GCF_965119305.1 of Pelophylax lessonae. Lineage (NCBI taxonomy): Eukaryota > Metazoa > Chordata > Amphibia > Anura > Ranidae > Pelophylax > Pelophylax lessonae. The sequence goes on from NC_138771.1 coordinate 438,724,039, forward strand.
AAAACCAAATACCCTGGACTGAATATTGTGTAACAAGCAACTGGTAGTAGGGATGGATGTGTGAAAAATCCCCTAGTGACTGTGACCCAAGAAGTCATTATACAGCAAGGCCTATAGGGACAGTGCTATTACCTTTGCCTTTGTCATGCTTTCCTACCACCTAGTCAGCTTCTTCAGCCCCTGAAATTTCCTGAGAAGTTTTGATGTGACAGACCTCAGGTATCAAGCACTGCTTCGTGGGCAACAACAAGAGGAACTGTCATTCCACCACACTCCAGCACAAATAACTTATTGCAAAGGCAGATTGGGGTGGTGAATGAGCATACCTGTCAGGTTGGGCATGCCAGTAAACATGATGACTCCTCTGGGCAGACGTCTGTGCATCTTCACAGGCTAATCCACATTCCTTCTTGTGGATGTAAGAATTGGGAACATGCTAATACTCATGCGCATATGCATCCGTGCGCATTCTTGTGCACGTCGGTGTGCTCACATGCACCCGTGACAGATAGTGGAGCCAAATGGGCTATTTAAACTGAGCCAGTGCTCATATTTATTGCAAAGAAAAGGAGAAATGGGACTTTAAAGCGGAGTTCCACCCTGGGAATACTTTTATTAATAAAAATACCCCCGGGACTAGTACATTCCACAATGGCTAACCTCTGATCTGTCCCGGGTTGCACTTACCTTTTAGGAGAAATACTTACCTTGAAAAAGTATTGTCCAGCGCTGCCATCTCAGGTGTGGGCAGCTTGAAGCCAGCGCGATCCTCTTCTGCATCCTCTTCCTTCTTCTTCGGTCCCATGATGCACTGCACCGGCCCCGACGTCACTTCCGGTGCGCGCGCGTCATCCCTCCACAGCTTCTGGGCATGCCCAGAAGCTGTTTAGAAGGGAATGACGCGCGCGCACCCGAACTGATGTCGGGGCCGGTGCAGGCGCATTGATTCCTGGGAGCGATGACGTTCAGATCCCAAGAATCATTGCAAAAGCCAGGAAGTGACAAATCGCCATGGCCGCCGAGGGGAGGAAGAAGGAAGTAAGGTAAGTATATTTTCTCTACAAGGTAAGTAAAAAAAAAAAAAAATTGCGATTATCCATTTGTTTTCCAGGTGACCCGGAGCGAGAAGATGGAGGTAAGTATAATTTTAGGGTGGAACTCCACTTTAAATAAGGCACAAGTGAAACGGCTAGTAAAATTATCAATAATTGTAATGTATACAAAAGTCCAATGACAACAAAATAGCACAATATAATTTATAGATGATGATAAAAAGGAGCCGATTTGTGTTTTAAGTCTTTCTATACAGGTAATAAACAAATAATACATGATCGCAGAACAATGCATATAAAACGGGCATGTAAGAGCATGAGTATGGCAAAAATGCATCAAATAGGCTTGATGCGTTTCGTGGAGAATGTTCCACTTCCTCGGGAGCAGGTGCATTATGCAGGAATGCGTATCTGTAAAAAATACATGTATATGTATAAACTTCAAAAGTATGGTGATAGACCAAAACCAAAAACTGGAGGCAATGGGGGAGGGGAAGGTGAAACTCCCCATGGAAAGATCCCTTCCCATTATACTCACAGGTCTGCTCAAGTACAACATATGGTGCTATGAATCGCGGGTTGTCAGGGACATCTGTACAGGGAGCTGTGGCGGTATTGTACTTGACCAGCGAAGCACAAATAGAACTTCAGAAGAAAAATAGTAAATCTCACTTCCTCAATTGGTGTTAATGCAGCTAGCAGTTTCAAAGATTAAAAAAAATAAAAAAAAATCTGGGCTCGTCTCTACCTGATAAGCCTAGAGTCATTTTTAAAGGTGCAATGTCTTTGAGGAACCAGCTAGCTCCGAATGTACTTGAGCCTCCACAACCCAAAGCTACCTTTCTAAACCAACTCACTGGATATTACCGATGCAACAGGTGTCAAATCTGTTCCCTCAATGCCACTAAAAAGCGTAACACAAAAACCTTTACCTCCCATAGTACTGGTAAAACACATGATATAGAACCTTGTATATCCTGCACTACCAAGGGAGTAGTCTACATGCTTCAGTGCCCTTGTGGCTACCAATACATTGGTAGAACTAAGCGTCCACTGAACGTTAGACTAAACGAACATGTGGTCAATATTAGAAAGGCCTTTCCGAAACATTCGGTTTCTAAACATTACGCACAGGCCCATAATAGCAATCCGAAAAATACTCTGTTCTTGGGAATAGATAAATTCACACCCCATTGGAGGGGGGAACCGTTGACTAGAGGCATCTCTCGTCTTGAGATGTCCTGGATTTATAGGGCCAAAACTTACACACCTTTTGGGTTGAACGTCGATACAGAGATAAATGCGTTCATTGATAACTCTTAGGTGTGTTCTTTTGTTGAAGTTCGTGCAAATCTCAAGTCCCATATTTTCAGCTATCATTTTTGACCTTGGTTTTATTTAATTTATTTCATTAATTTGGCCTGTTTTTGTATACTAGTCTCAATCCAGGCCCAAATAAATTTTAATATATTATGAGTATGTAATTTTAGGGGTACAGTTGTTAGACCCACATCAGGGGGGAGATGTCAAATTGGCATCTTATTATTGCATCATTTTATTGTGTTTAGTCATGAGAGCTGCACTGATTTAGTGTTGCAGGGCTGTACTTGTTAATCATATTTTGGTGCGAGTCCATCCCCGGAATTTCCTGCTTAATTGGTCCTACATGACTAGACTAAATTTGTATGGCTTATCTTAAATTAAAGCCAGGGAATATTCGTTCCAATATCTATTTAGTTATGTTCCTTTTTCTGGTTTACGGTATTGTTTTATGACACTCACTGTTTACCAGTTTAGGTAATTTGCATAACTCGCGCTTCCGGATATCCGGTATTTCGTCATATGTTGTCCATTCTCTGATTGAAACCTACTACTCTCTGGTTCCGGGCTGTGTAGTCACTTCCGGTTCCGGAGCACCACACTCAATATGGCGGTAAGGGAACTTCCAGTTATTGATTTGGCGGTTTCATTGGCTATTTATAGGTGGCGTCCGCACGCCGCCCGTACCTTTGAGAACATCATCTTTGATGAAACGCGTCAGATCACGGCGTGCTGACGTCACCTATACGCTACAGTCCTACGAAGGAACGGGCGAGCAGAGCCGTCCGGCCGGCGGCTCCATACCTCTCTCCTTTGACTATTCTGATCTTCATGTTTGTAAGTGTTTGCACTTTGTTTTTTAATAAATTGTCCGTGGGTTTTACACTATGGTCTACCTCTCTTTCAATTTACGGCTGTTACCATCTGTATGCTGAGCCTATATCAGCGTTCCTATTGGAAGCGTCTGGTCTGGAGTGTTCACACATATAGCATCTGGAGCTGTGCCCTCAGTGGAAGTGCTTAGTTGGATTTGGAGTCTATCTGCCTTACATCATTTGGAGCTGGTAAGGGCATATGTATGTCAGCCCTCTTCGGTGACACGGTTGGGATCTATATGCTCATTTTATTTTCCTTTTGGTAAGCTGCAGTCCTATCGGGGGAGGCCTTCTTCTCTTATATAATTTTTCTGCAACACTTTCTATTACTCTGGTAAGGAGTATTTTCACAGGATTGGAGGTGTCTATGTCTTCTACCATCACTACTATAGCACTTTTCTGACATTCCTATCACCTGGGGTGTTTATTCAATTTTTTGTGGTTTTACGCTATGGCGTTTTTCAATTTATATTTCACATGAATACCCAACACTGAGGAGATCCACTCAGAAATACGGAGTCCGTTTGACATCTGGTTCCTGTGGACCCCTTGGAGTTTTTGGGCTTATTTATCATTTGCCTTTGGTAAGCGGTACCTGTACAGAAAATTTCGCCAGACGTGCTGTTTACTCATACATGGACTTTATTTTGGACACTTTTACATAATCACATATGTTCTTCACTTTCTAGCGCAACTTGTATTTATATAAGTTCCAAAGATTGTCTATAAAGAATATATATGTGCAAAGTATTTATAGTAAGTATAGAGTATTTATAAAATAAATTCAAATCAGTGACTGATAGTTGGTTCCAAACAAAGGAAATCAGTTGTGAAGTACAGTGTCCTGGTGAATCTTATCCCCAAGGAGGACAAAAATGAAATAGGATACAAGTGACTGAGATAGGAACCAAAAAAGGTGAAGTGAGGTTGCAGCAGTGTAGAAACAACCACAAAGTGAGGGTCCTCCAGAGGGGGGATAGTATTAATATAAATAAAGAATAAACAAAGGATATCAGTGAAATGAAAAAGGAAAAGATGCCACAGCTCCCAATACAGATGTTCCTAACAACTAATGGTTTATAGCACCAAAATTTGTACTTGAGCAGACCTGTAAGTAAAATGGGAAGGGATTTTTCCATGGGGGTTTCCCTCTTCCCCTCCATTCCCTCCATCTTTTTGTCTATTATCATTCATTTGATGTTTATACATATATATGTATTTTTACAGAAACACATTCATGCATAATGCACCTGCTCCTGAGGAAGTGGAGCATTCTCTACGAAACGTGTCGGGCCTATTTGATGCATTTTTGCAATACTTATGCGTTTACATGTCTGTTTTATATTCATTTTTGTGCAATCATGTATTATTCGTTTATTAACTGTATAGAAAGACCTCAAACAAAAATCGGCTCCTTTTTATCAGTTATATTGTGCTATTTTGTTGTCATTCTACTTGTGTATACATACTAATTATTAAATAAATGTCTTTTACATTTAAGCATTTTACCTGCCATTTTACTTGTGCCTCATTTAAAGCCCCATTTCTCCTTTTCTTTGCAATATATATATATATAGGGAAGGAATCAAATGGCTAACCCTTGGCCTGCGCATCATTTAAAGTCCTAAACCTTCCCCCCTTTTTATGTCCAGTTCTCACATTTAGTGCTGCTTTGTCTTCAGCCTTCTGTGACATGAGAAGCTGTCATCCTGTATCCAGACTCCAGTTGCTGACACGGCTCATCTTGACTACTCCCTGAACCCTGCCTGTACTAACCTCGGCTTGCCTACTGACCACTGCTTCTGCCTGCTCCACTACTGCACCACTGATCCGCTCCTGACCTGGCTTATAACTAAACCACACCTTTGCCTGTGCCCCTGTACCTGATCTGCCTTGCCAGTGTATGACCCGGCCTGCCTGACTCTGCTTTTCCTCCTGCTGTCGCCAGGATCTACCTGCCACCTAGCTGTTCCTGCTCACCCATTGTCTGCTACCAGTGTACACCTTGCCTGGCTGTTATTTTCAGTACAAGCCTGCTTTGGTTAGCCACTCACCAGCTGCCATCCAGCCTAAATACCTCCAGCGACTACCCCTGCCTGGTGTGGACACCTGCTCTGCTAGCAAGACTATCCAACCTGCTAGCAAGACTTACTGGTACTCATGCTCAGAGATGCAAGAGAGGCCTTCCTCATCATATCAGGCTCTGTTACCATGTGCCTGATAATAGCAAATGTGAAAATGAATTCCTTGTTGTTCCTGTTATCAAGAAAAGCCTAGCTCAGCAGTTTTCAGCTTTAGTCTGAAAAGTGCTGGCCCTGGTTTTTAAACATGCACTTTTTACAATGTTGCCAATGTAGCAGGTCTGTATCAAGACATTGTATTAAATGTGCTGCTACATGGTATTACTTTTACTTTCAGAAACGAGAGGGACACTTTTTAGAACTCATTTTGTAGTTAAAGGACACATTCCAGCCATACCTCTATTTCCACAGTCTATGAAGGATAAATATGCCAGAAATGTTTGGTTAAAGTGGTTTTAATGGCTCAAGGTTTTTTACATTTATGCATTCTATGGCAACAAACACTTCAGAATTCATCCTGCTGCTTTTGCCAGCAGTCACATCATCAATAAATACAAGAGAACCAGTTCCATTGGCAGCCATACATGCCTACGCCATGACACTACCACCACCATGCTTCACTGATGAGGTGGTATGCTTTGGATCATGAGCAGTTCCTTTCCTTCGCCATACTCTTCTCTTCCCATCACTCTGGTAGTTGATCTTGGTCTCATCTGTCCATAGGATGTTGTTCCAGAACTGTGAAGGCTTTTTTAGATGTTGTTTGGCAAACTCTAATCTGGCCTTCCTGTTTTTGAGGCTCACCAATGGTTTACATCTTGTGGTGAACCCTCCGTATTCACTCTGGTGAAGTCTTCTCTTGATTGTTGACTTTGACACACATACACCTACCTCCTGGAGAGTGTTCTTGATCTGGCCAACTGTTGTGAAGGGTGTTTTCTTCACCAGGGAAAGAATTCATCGGTCATCCATGGTGTTGCTGAGCTCACCGGTGCGTTCTTTCTTTTTAAGGTTGATTTGGCCACACCTAATGTTTTTGCTATCTCTCTGATGGGTTGTTTTGTTTTTTTCAGCCTAATGATGGCTTGCTTCACTGATAGTGACAGTTCTTTGGATCTCGTATTGAGAGTTGACAGCAACAGATTCCAAATGCAAAAAGCACACTTGCAATGAACTCTGGACCTCTTATCTGCTCCTTGTAAATGGGATAATGAGGGAATAACACACACCTGGCCATGGAACAGCTGAGCAGCCAATTGTCCCATTACTTTTGGTCCCTTAAAAAGTGGGAGGCACATATAAAAACTGTTGTAATTCCTACACCTTTCACCTGATTTGGATGTAAATACCTTCAAATTAAAGCAGTTAAAGCACATCTTGTTTGTTTCATTTCAAATCCATTGTCATGGTGTATAGAGCCAAAAAGATTAGAATTGTGTCGATGTCCCAATATTTATGGACCTGGCTGTAAAAGGATGCACAGCATGCCCTCCTCCTGCACCGCTGCCATCTTTTTGATCCTTCCTAAAGTGGTACTAAACCCACAACAGTAAAATCAATCTGTATATGCAGTAAAGCACGCTTGTTATACTCACTGTGGAACCTAAGGGGTTAATCCTACACATTGTGTAAAAAAAGCTCTTTGATCCTGTCTTCTCTCCCCTTTCCCTTTCTTCCACAGTCCCTAATCCATCTCCTGATAATACAGAGCATTGGGAGCACTCTGCTCATGCTTAGTTTGGTGTGTATTGCTAGAGAGGTGCTTCTTTTTTTTGTTTTGGAGGGTGCATGTGATTGAACAGGGCCAATCAGCACTGTCCAGACAGAGGGTCAGGGGCCATGCAGCCCCATTGGATAGTTAGAGGAGAATAAAAACTACTCCTACAAGCATTAACCAGACACTGCTAAAAGTCACAAGACTGCTATATACTGCTGATGAGAAAAGGTATTTAGCAGTTTATTTTTTCTAAAATAATTGCATTCCATGTTCTGTGTACTGTGGGAGATCAGATATAGTGAATGCAGGGTCCTGGGTTTAGTAACATTTTAAGCATCCCATGTCTTCCTTCTTCGACCATTGGGCACTGTTTTCTGAAGTTCATCTTGGCAATCAGGAGAGGAGAGCCCTAACATACAAAGTCTATTCTACCAATTTGCATACTGGAATTTTTTTTTTTAACTTTAGTTCGGCTTTAAGATCTTAGCATTTGTCTAATAGCTCTCTCTTATCAATAGTGGATCAATGGCATAGGTTCATTTACTCCTAGCAGTGGGTGCCGCCTCTGCCTGTCCTCAGGATTAGAACTGTTTGTTCAGGGATTAACGCTCATTTTAGCAGTGCTGTAGTTACAGAAGAGAAGTATCCCTGCACTGTTTTAATGATCTACAGAGTCTTCCGTAAAGATTAATTCTATGTTCACAGGGATTATGGGCTTTAGATATATTGTTGTTTAGGAATCTGATGGATACAAGATACAAAATTGTTATAGCACAGGCAAGTTTGTACAGTGAGATGGGAAGAAAATCTGGTTATGACATATCATAGAGCCACTTGTCTGCTTTCTAACGAGGACACTCAGGAATTTAAAATGGTTTGTACATTTCTTTGCCAGTGGTGATTTATGCAAGTTTTAGGAATTAGAAACATAAAAACACATAATAAATCACCACATAGCAATCAGGTACAATAAATTGCAAGCAAAGGAATCACTACAGATGGAATTCGCATGAGTCATCAGCAACTGTTGGAGGGGAGACAAAATCTCTTGTAAAATTGTTCTGATGCCAGTTTCTTTGATGAGAAGGGGGTGCTGGCATGGTTTTGGGCCTGTTTCTAAAAGTCAAATGCTTTTGCAAACTACTGTACTACTACTGCAAATTACAAATTGTAATCATTTATGGTCAATGTTCACAGTCAATCACAGAACCACACAACCGTCCTACGAGCATCAGCAAGAGAAGGAACCTCTATGATTTTGGTCTGCTAAGGCAGCACCTGTATTAAAGCACATATAAATCCAAACTGAATGTCATTTTGTTTGTTAAAAGGTATAAAACTGCTGAGGACGTATCTATTACGAAACGCGTACAGCGCGTTGCGCCACTTCCGGTTTCTCATGATCGAGATTGAGGCTTGGACCGCACCGCGCTCCATACATATGATTGTATGCTTGCTTTTTTCTCCTGTAATGTGAGTACCTCTCTATCTTTACTACATTAAATTGCCCTTACGGTATCACACTATGGGCCTTGTCTATTATTCCCTGATATACAAACACGAGTGATATCCCGCGGACATCCCGGACCACTACCTACTGATAGGAGCCCAGTAGATCCCGACCACCACCCCAAGGGACCCTTCCATATAGGACCTCTCAGACCACTTCCAGGATGCCCCACATCTAGGAGTAGGTGGAGATATCAGGAGTCTCTGGTCGCTGGACATATATACACCCGCGATATACCCCTGTGTGGGGTGGGTGTTTCTGGTGAGTGAGTTTTTTTACCAGAAAGATCACCCAGCACCTCACTGCCCACCACGGGGTCACTCCTTATAGCCATCATCAGAGTGTGGTCACCTATTATCTATTTTGGAACTCTATACTTTGTATTTGGTCACTGCATGTGGCATATAGACACCTAGCACTTATATTGGACTTTGTGTGCATATTTACTGCGTTATATATTGTGTTGGCACTTTTATTTTACCTCCATACCACAGTGTGTGGTATAGATGGGGGATTTTATATGCACTAGAGCACCTTTTCTGATATGCACATTTTGATATGCACGATTAAGAGTATATAGAATTCATGCTATATCCATATCCATTATAATTTTTATGTTTGGTATCTATCTAGATTTTATATCATATTGTATCACATTGTTTATTAATATCTATATGCACGTATCACTTTATATGACAATTATCTTTGTACACTGAGTTTTTACCACTGGTACACTATCCTGTTGCACTTTATATTTAGCACCTTCTAATATTAGGCAGCGCCACCACCCTACCTCTTCTATATCATTTTGTTTGTTAATGCATCATAAACAATCACGGTTTTCAAAGTAAAATATTTGTTTTTATCATTTATTTAATCTTTGGCTCATTTATATGTATTGTTGAGGGGCAGTAGTCACCCCCCAACCACTCCCTCTTTAGCTGCAATGGCAGCAGTCAGTACACATGCTACAGCCACTATGCTTTCCTTTGTAGCTGTGGGATGAATTACACCCCCTGTCGCCTTTAACGGGCACAATGCCCACAGAGTGTGGCCATTTCAAGTAAATGGGGCTGCCCATCAAGCACCCCACAAGTGAAAAACACTCTCTGAATCACAATCTGTACGTGGGCAAAATGATGTGTGAATGAGGCTTTATTGCATATCATTGCTGCTGCCAATCTCATTTGCTTTACAACTACTTGCTGTCTACATGCACTTGTTCCAGTGATAGTTGTATGGCATTTATCAACATGGATTTATTGATCTTGACAAGAATTGAACATACACTACATTACCAAAAGTATTGGGACGCCTGCCTTTACACGCACATCAACTTTAATGGCACCCCAGTCTTAGTCCGTATGGTTCAATATTGAGTTGGCCCACTGTTTGTAGCTATAACAGCTTCAACTCTTCTGGGAAGGCTGTCCACAAGGTTTAGGAGTGTGTGTATGGGAATGTTTGACCATTCTTCCAGAAGCGCATTTGTGAGGTCAGGCATTGATGTCTGACGAGAAGGCCTGGCTCACAGTCTCCACTCTAATTCATCCCAAAGGTCTTCTATCAGATTGAACAACAACAATATTATGGTGCTCTACTAGTGTGGACAGAACTGAAATATATATGCAATGTATAATTGGGCAACTGTTGAGGATAAAGTGGGTAGTGGAGGAATCCAGGATAGTTTCCAAATCTCAACGGTGGTAGTAGTCCAAGTGAACAAGGCTGTACTCAGTGGCTGCCAGCTGGAGCAAGGAGCACTAAATGGCAGCACTGGTGGGATTGCACTAATAATCAGGACACTGATAATCAGTGCCGATGCCCCTTTAACATAAGCCAGTTATTGGCTTTCTTCTCTCCTCATGCTGTCAGCGAGAGGAAAGAAATGCCGATAACCTGCTTGTGTTTACATCCTGCGATAAGCTGTCATTGGCTGACAGCTGATCATGTGGTAAAGGACCGCTGTGATTGGCCCTTTACCTCGATCTGTGATCAGCTAAGTCGAAAGGATTCGGTTATCACAGAGCGCACCGCCCGTGCACCACAGGGGGTGCGCAGGCAGCAGGCAGCACAATCATAAAAATTTATGACTCACTTACAGCATCTGAAAGCTTTTGAGGGGCATTTATTCAGCGTTAGCTTTGCTTTGTTTTGGAGATAGTGTAGGTATGAGATATCCCAGGATGCCTACAAGCAAACTGGAAAGACATCATCAGAAGTTACTTCCGGTTCATGTGTATATATTCTGGGAGTGTCTGGTGCAGATCTGGTGTGCAGCATGGAGCAGCAGGAAGGTGAGGGGAGTCCAGACTGGAGTGGAGCAACTAGCAGATGGCACATGTGGTGCTCAACATGGGAACACAGGAACATTATAGCAGGGGGTAAGCAGGGGCCGGAGAGAGAGGACTGAGTGGCAGAGGATCAGCAGAGCTGGGGGGACTGGAGAAGGAGAAACTAGTAGGTGTCACACGTAGTGAGCAGTGTGGGAGCAATATAGCATGAGGTGAGCGGGGAGTTGAGAGAGAAGAGGATAAACACACCAGAGATAGGGATTCCTACTGAGTGGGGAATCAGCAGAGCTAGGGGTAATAATGAGCAAGTTGTCTGCTGAATGAGGGTACTAATAAGTTGGAAATCTTCTGAACAAGGGTACTAATGAGCTGGGGATCTGCTAAGTGGAGGTTCTGCTGCACCCACACTGGAGAAGTGGGCGCAGGCTCAGCATGTCCCTCCTAAAACAACCTACTTCAGTTATAGTGTGTAGTGACACGGGACAGTACTTTTCAGAGAAACTCTGTATTTTACTTCACACAGGGAAGGCTCATCTCTTATGGGCCATACACACTATAAGATTTTCTGAACACTTTTTCCTTTAGAATAACCAAAACCATATAATATGAGGTCAAACCTAAACACTTTCAATTTGTATGCAATCTGGCAGGCCCTTGCACTACATAGAAAATGTAAATCTGAAGGTAATCTAACCACAAAAGTTGGATAGTGTGTATCCAGCTTAAGTCAGGGAACTGCCTTAATATAAGATTTTTCACATGTCCACAGTCTCCGGGTGGTCCCAGGCACTAATGAGCGAGCTCCGCGCAAAAGGTACCCCCACATGCAGGGCAAAGTAGGCCCCGTCTACAAGCGGCTTAAATTATTTGTGACACCAACATGCCAAAAACAGAAATTTAGATTATGCTTGGGAAATCCAAATTCATGAATTAGTTCCAAATCTAGCAATATTAAGCCCAACTTCGCCAGAAGCATAAGGGGGATAAACGGAAAAAAACAGAATAGCTCGGGAGGAGCCGCTGTACTAACTATGTGATGTTTAGTACAGCGATCTCCCCACTGAGCTGTTGTGTTCTGGCAGGGGGACGCAGGACGCCCCCCTGCCAGAACACACCGGTCAGCACTCTCAGGCTCAGCCATTGGATGCTGATCGGCGGACCTTTTTTCGGCCATGGTCCTTTCATCATCAGCCGGACGAATGCCTGGCTTTTGTCGGACCAGCTGCCATTCACACGGGCCAAATGTTGGCTGGTTTCTAGTGAACCGGTTGATGCCATCCGATATTCAGCCAGTGTGTATGGCCCCTTACCCAATCTATTTGTGTAGTTCCAATCAGATTGCCTCATTAATGTAGGAAGCCTAACATGCCAAGATTGTTTTCATTTCTTTTAAACATATCTCCTTTTTTTTTCTGAGCTATGTTTTGTAGCTGCAAGACAGTCCTAGTTTTTCATTCAAGTGTTTACAGTCACAGTAATAAACTCTGAACACGGTTGCACTGAGCTATGTGATGAAGCTGCGCTTCACAGCTTTGACTATGTCAACCGAGCATTTCAAGTTCTTCATTTATGATGCTTTATTTTAAAGCACAACTTTTTACAGCGAACCCCTCCCCGCATCTCCTCTTCTCTTGTAGCTGTTCTTTATTTTTATATTCTCTGAAAGATATCTGCTTGTATTTTTAAGTTGTTTTTTTTTTTTTTTTTTCCAGGTGGAATGTAAAAATGTCGGCACTTTGCAATCGTAAGATGTAATGGTTGTCGAAAGCCTATTATAAGGATTTGAAAAATAAACAGCTGAGCCACGTTATAAGTGGTTTTGAATTTCCTGCTCTTTGCACAAAATTTATTTCTGAAAGAATCAACCTTGAATGTGCTGGAAGTAAAAAAATATAAAATGGTGAGAATGATCTATGACAATAAATCCATACAAAACCTTGTATTTCGAATGTGAGGTCTAAGAATTGTGCTTGTATTCGGCTGTGGATCTTATACGGCTGAGCGTGGGGTCAGTCTGGACACTGCTCAACGGAGCAATAGGTGCCATTTCCTCTATAGCCTTATGTACTTTTCTTTACTGTTGTTGTGTAATGAGCTTGTGCTCAAAGGGCTACAGTAAATAAAAAATACCCTACCATCAGGATACACAAATAGTGCAGCCAGACACACACATTTCACATATAAATGTAAATGGCCTTACAAAATGTATTATCTGTCTTTTGAATCCACTTAAAGACTATGCTTTTTTTTTTGGTACTTGCTGCTTACAAGAGAAAATCAGTATTGTATGCTACAAAAAAACTTAGAACCCCCAAATATTATTTATATATATATATATATATATATATATATATATATATATATATATATATATATATATATATTTTTTTTTTTTTTTTTATAAATATATGTTTTTTTAGCAGAGACCCTAGAGAACGAAATGGTAATCATTGCAATATTTTATGTCACACTGTATTTGCGCAGTGGTCTTGTAAACGCATTTTTTTGGGAATAAATACACTTTTTTGAATGATAATTAATTTATAAAATTATGTTAAATTTGGGGAAAAAAATACACTTTATTTGAATAATAATTAATTCATAAAATTATGTTAAATTATTATACATTGAATAAAAAAATAAATAAATAAAAAAACAGTAAAATTAGCCCAGTTCTTTTGTATATTGTGAAAGATGTTACGCTGACTAAATAGATATCTAACATGTCATGCTTTAAAATTGCACACACTCGTGGAATGGCGACAAACTACGCTACTTAACTACCTGCCGACTGCCCGCCTCATATATACTGCGGCAGGCTGGCTCGGCTGTGCAAATCGCTGTACCCGCTGGAGCGAACCTGGGGGCGTGCGTGCTCCCCCATTCGCCAGCGGGGATGCTGATTCACGGGGGCCGGCGGCTGCGATTGTCACCGGCACCTGCGATCGCTCCCTGTGGAGAGAGAACAGCGGTCTCCTGTTGTAAACACAGCAGACCGTTGTTCTCTCAGGAATCAATACAGAGCGCCTGTGTTCCTCCTATTTCGGATCACAGGTCTCTGTGATGATTCCACAAGCCCATACTCCTCACAGTTAGAAACCCCCTGGGCATACATTTAACCATTTGATCATCCCTGGGTTAACCCCCTCCCTGCCAGTGTCATTATTACAGTAACAGTACATATTTTTAGCACTGATTACTGTAGTAATGTCACTGGTCCCCCCAAAATTGTCAGTTAGGGGTCCAATCTGTCCGCCGCAATGTCCCAGTCTGGCTAAAAATCGCTGATCGCCGCCATCACTAGCAAAAAATAAATAAAAATGACATAAATATTTCCCCTAATTTGTAGACGCAATAACATTTGCGCAAACCAATCAAAGTACGCTTATTGGGATTTGTTTTACCAAAAATATGCAGCAGAATACAAATTGGTCTAAAATGATGATAAAATTAGATTTTTGCATTTTTTTAATTGGGAATGTTATATAGCAGAAAGTCAAAAATATTGTTTTTTTCAGAATTTTCTCTCTTTTTTGTTTATAGCGCAAAAAATAAAAATCGCACAGGTGATCAAATACCACCAAAAGAAAGCTCTATTTGTGGGGAAAAAAAAGACATCAATGTTATTTGGGTACAGCATTGCACGACTGCACAATTGTACGTTAAAGTAGCGCAGTGCCGTATAGCAAAAAATGGCCTGGTCATTAACCACTTGCCGACCGCCGCCCGACTGTATACGGCGGCAGTCAGCCCCTCCCAGGCAAAGTGACGTACCGGTACATCACTAGCCTGGGAGCGAATAGGGGGCAAGCGCGCGCCGCCGGAGGTGCCCTCCTGCCCCCGCTCGTACCAGAGGAAGCCGGCGCGTGTGACCGGCGGACCCGATGTCCGTTGGTCACTCGCGATCGTCGGGCAGAGAGGGAGAAAGGCAGGCGTCTAATGTAAACAAAGCCTCCTGTCATTCTCCCCTGTGTAAAAACACAGATCACTCGGTCCTGATAAGTAGGACTGTTGATCTGTGCTATTACACCACTAGCCACATCCAATGACAGTTAGAAGCACGCCCCTAGGGACACACTTAACCCCTCCCTCTCCAATAAAGTTAAGCCCTACCCTCCCAGTGTCATTTTTACAGTAACAATGCATATGTATAGCACTGATTACTGTAGTAATGTCACTGGTACCCCCAAAAGTGTCAAAAATGTCAGTCAAGGGTCCGATCTGTCCGTCGCAGTACCGCAAAAAAAATTGCAGATCGCCGCCATTACGCGCTAAAAAATAAACAACAAAAAATGACAAAAATCTTTCCCTTAGTTAGTAAACGCAATAACTTTTGCGCAAACCAATCAAAATACGCTTATTGTGATTTTTTTTTACCAAACATAGGTAGCAGAAAACAAATTGGCCAAAAATTTTTAAAAATTTAGATTTTTACATTTTTTTGGGGGGGAATTTCATATAAAAAAATGTGAAAAATATTGTTATTTTTGCAAAATTGTCGCTATTTTTTTGTTTATAGCGCATGATCAAAAAATCGCACAGGTGATCAAATACCACCAAAAGAAAGCTCTGTTTGTGGGAAAAAAGGACATCAAATTCGTTTGGGTACAGCGTCGCACGACCGCGCAATTGTCCGTTAAAGTCACGCAGTGTCGAATCTCAAAATAACCCCTGGTCAGGAAGGGGGTAAATTCTTCCGGGGCTTAAGTGGTTAAGGGGGTAAATCCTTCCAGTCTACAAGTGGTTTAAGGAGCCCTGGATAGCAGTAACAAGACAGTGATTCTAAACTTTGACAACCAAGAAAATCTTCTGGTCCAGAAGTAGTTAAACATCTCCATAGGCGACGGTTTAAAAATGTTTCCAGGTTACCTACTTAGAGTTACAAAGGTCTACTGCTAGATTTAATGCTCTAAAGATCGCGGTGATAACTCACCTGTGTGGTTTGAACACTGTTTACATTTGCAAGTGTGACTTACATATGCGTCCGCTTTCTGCATGCGAGTATGGAGGGATGGGGCACTTAAAATGTTTTTTTTTTGTTTATTTTTTTTTTTCACTGTCCCTTTAATTTATTTTTATTTTTTTTTACTTTTATTGCTGTCACAAGAAATGTAAATTTTTCCTTGTGACAGTAATAGGCAGTGACAGGTATTCCATATGAAGGGATCTGGAATCTATAAGACCCCAAACCCCTCCTCTGCACTTGAAAATATTTAAAATTCCAAGACCTGTGTTTTTGAATACTTATAAATCGGAAGTGACATTGTGACTTTGCTTCCAGGTTACTACATCAGAGACCCGATCAAAGCCGATTCTGGCTTTGTTCAGGTCTCTGGCCAGGTGGTGGATGTGCTGGCTGGTCGTTTGGGTCTGCCAGTGGGATGGGAGATCCCAGGTAGAGCGGTGGAAGGATGAGGGGGGTCGTCCCCTCCTGCTACTTGTTTTAAAAGCTGAGCAGCTGCTTAGCCGCATCGATTGTTATTACAAGAAAGCCGACTGGTGGCTCTAAAAAACAGTACCGGGGTGTTGCCTGCAGCTGCAGGCATCATCCCAGTACAACCACTTGAATCAGAATGGAGTACAGGTACGTGATTTTGGGGCATGTGGTTAAATATATACTTGTAAGCCTTTTGTTTAAAACAATTAAAATGTTTCAAGGAACAGTAATGGTCACTTATCTCTTAAGCCTCACCCTGTAGTGATCATTTCCTTTAAACTAGCTAGGGTCTCCTGGCTAATACTTAACTTATTCCTGAACTCTAATACCACTTAAAGTAAAGTCAAAGCTCTTTTGGCCCTCCTTCTTTTGTGGGTCACAGGAATGCACTTACTGTAGTTCTGCAATCCTGCCGACAGTGGGCTAAAGTCAGCTGTCGGCTGACATCACTCAGGCAGTCTAGGCTCTGGAGGTTCTGTAGATTTGTTCTTAAAGCGGAGTTCCACCCTAAAATTATACTTACCTCCATCGTCTTGCTCCGGGTCACATGAAAAACAAATGGATAATCGCAATTTTTTTTTTTTTTTTTACTTACCTTGTTTAGAAGAAAATATACTTACCTTACTTCCTCTTCCTCCCCTCTGCGGTCACGGCGATTCGTCACTTCCTGGCTTGCAATGATTCCTGGGAGCTGAACGTCATCGCTCCCAGGAATCAATGCGCCTGCACCGGCCCCGACTTCAGTTCCGGTGCAGGCGCCGTCATACCTTGCTAAACAGCTTCTGGGCATGCCCAGAAGCTGTGCAGGGATGACGCTGCGGCACCGAAAGTGACGGCGGGGCGGGTGCAGTGCATCGTGGGACCGAAGAAGACGGAAGAGGACACAGAAGAGGATCGCGCTGGCTTCAAGCTGCCCACACCTGAGATGGCAGCGCTGGACAATACATTTTCAAGGTAAGTATTTCTTCTAAAAGGTAAGTGAAACCCGGGACAGATCAGAGGCTAGCCATTGTGGAATGCACTAGCCCTGACTGTCCCGGGGGTATATTTATAAAAAAAAAACTTTCCCAGGGTGGAACTCCGCTTTAAGTTTAATTTACATGTAAGTTGGAACAGGTAAATTTTTTAAGTCTAACTCCAGCCAAAAAAAAAAATATTGTTATGTTTTGGATAGCATAGGGAAGGGTTAATACACCTGTAACATTTGTTTTGCTGTCTCTGCCCCTGTTCAGAAGATTTCACCTCACTTTCTGTCCCTGTGACAATTGGATTTTGAAAATTTTGGGTTGTTGTGGAAACAAAGATTGGTAATGAAGCTTCAGTGGAGACACCTTTTTACCACGATAACTCTTACAGAAAATTTCCCTTCCTAGGGATAGATTTCCTCTCACTTCCTGTTGTCTCCCAATGCATTTTGAAACTCAAAGAAAAAAATAATGGACTTTATAGGCACGTAATTATATTGGTCTACATTAAAAATGTTGTAATGTAGACCAATAAGTTGTTTAAATTTTATGTAAGTCCATTATTTTTTCCTTTGGGTTTCAAAATGTATTATCTCGAGGATGTGGCTCAGTTAAAACTTAGGTGCTGACTAGCCACTAGCCTATTGTCTCCCTCCATCTGTAAGCAGTGGCGTAGCGTGGGTTGTCAGCACCCGGGGCAAGGCAAGTAATTTGCGCCCCCTAAAGCGAGGGAATTTAGCACTTGAGCTAGAGCAGAGTCCCTAAAGATCCCCCTTTAGGGCAGGGTCCTTATAGATCCCCCTTTAGAGCAGGGTCCCCAAAGATCCCCCTTTACAGCAGGGTCCCCCATAGATCCCCCTATAGAGCAGGCCAGGTTCCCCATAGATCCCCCTTTAGAGCAGGGTCCCCCATAGAACCTCCTTTAGAGAAGGGTCTCCATAGATCACCTTTTAGAGCAGGGTCCCCATAGATCCCCCTTTAGAGAATGGTCCCCATATAATCTATGGGGACATTTCTCTAAAGTGGAGAATCTATGGGGACCCTGCTCTAAAGGGGGATCTATGGGGACCCTGGCCTGCTCTAAATTGGATCTATGGGGACCCTGGCCTGCTCTAAAGGGGATCTATGGGGATCCTGCTCTAAAGGGGGAATCTATTGCATAGATCCCCTTTAGAGCAGGGTCCCCATAGATCCCCTTTAGAGCAGGCCAGGGCAGGTCCCCCATAGATCCTCCTTTACAGCAGGTCAGGGTGAGGTGAGGTCCCCCATATAGATCCCCCCTTACAGCAGGCCAGGGTGAGGTGAGGTCCCCCATATAGATCCCCCCTTACAGCAGGCCAGGGTGAGGTGAGGTCCCCCATATAGATCCCCCTTACAGCAGGCCAGGGTGAGGTGAGGTCCCCCATATAGATCTCCCACCTTAAAGCAGGCCAGGGTGAGGTGAGGTCCCCCATATAGATCCCCCCTTACAACAGGCCAGGGTGAGGTGAGGTCCCCCATATAGATCTCCCCCCTTACAGCAGGCTAGGGTGAGGTGAGGTCCCGTCCCCCATATAGATCCCCCTTACAGCAGGCCAGGGTGAGGTGAGGTCCGGACCCTGGCCTGCTGTAAGGGGGGATCTATATGGGGGACCCCAGACCTAACCTCACCCTGGCCTGTTGTAAGGGGGGATCTATATGGGGGACCTCATCTCACCCTGGCCTGCTGTAAGGGGGGCGATCTATATGGGGGACGGGACCTCACCTCACCCTGGCCTGCTGTAAGGGGGGCGATCTATATGGGGGACGGGACCTCACCTCACCCTGGCCTGCTGTAAGGGGGGATCTATATGGGGGACGGGACCTCACCTCACCCTGGCCTGCTGTAAGGGGGGATCTATATGGGGGACCTCACCTCACCCTGGCCTACTGTAAGGGGGATCTATATGGAGGATCAGGTCCCCCGTATAGATCCCCCCTTACAGCAGGCCAGGGTGAGGTCCCCCATATATATCCCCCTTTACAGCAGGCCAGGGTGAGGTGAGGTGAGGTCCCGTTCCCCATTTAGATCTCCCCCCTTACAGCAGGCCAGGTTCCCCTTAAAATAGATCCCCTTTACATAGTCTTCTCACAGTCACTCAGTCAGACAGTGACTAGTACAGCCAGAGCCAGTACACTACTCCTACCTTTTTTTCACCTGTCCCGACCGACCCCAGGCTAGGTTTTCCTCCTGGCTGCTGCAGCACCGCTGTCACCAGGCTCTCTGGCCTCGTCTGACCTACCTTCTTTGCTGACTGTCCTGTTGTGACTCCTGTCCTGTCGTCCTCCTCCTCGCCGCGCTGGCTTCTTCTGCTGCTCTTCTGGCCTGGTGTGGTTCTTCTCTCCCCGTCTCCCGCGCTGCGCTGGGCTGCCGCTGCACTGGTTAGTCCCTCCCCCAGCCAGTCCATCGACGCACCGCACGGCGCACGCCTGGCCTGTCTCCCCCCACCACCACTCCACAGTGGGCGACGCCAGCTGGATCGGATTGGGGAGCCGAGTGGAGCTGCCAAGCCGAAGCAGTGACAGTGAGCCAGGGGCAGAGTCGAGAGTAGGCTCAGCGGGCGGCGGCCAGCCTATTACAGAGTGAGTGACATCTGACATGACATTGCGGAGCGGATGCGCCCCCCCCAGATGTTGCGCCCGGTGCGGCCGGCCCCCCCTGCACCCCCCACGCTACGCCACTGTCTGTAAGTATGAATTGTATGTAAGTTGAATGTTTGTAACTCGAGGACTGCCTGTACTTCTCTTTTAAAACAACACTATCTGATTAAAAGGGGGCAACCCTCAAAATGATTGAGTTCAGGGTGTTCCAGTATAGGGTACTACAACATAAACACACAGTACAAATCTGTGTTAGACAGTTGTTTGCTTCCAACTAGGTGGCAACAGTTTAGGCAGGTCTCTTTTCTGTTTGAGCATGACTGTGCCCCTTTGCAGAAAGCCTAGTCCATAAAGACAAATTTTGAGAAGTTTGGCAGGGAGAAACTCAAATGGTCTTTACAGAGCTCTGACCTTTAGCCCTACTGAGACTCTTTGGTATAATACAGAAAACACCAATTTCATGTCAGGTCTTCTCGTTCAACATCAGTACCAATGGCTACCAATTCCCGGACACACTCCTAAATTTTGTGGAGGCTGTTATTGCTATAGCAGAATGATGGTGAGGGTGTAGATACTCCATATTAATGCCCATGGTTTTGGAATGGAATGTCTAAAAAGCTCATATACAGTATCTCACAATAGTGCGTACACCCCTCACATTTTTGTAAATATTTTATTATATCTTTTCATGTGACAACACTGAAGAAATTACACTTTTCTACAATGTAAGGTAGTGAGCGTACAGCTTATATTACAGTGTAAATTTGCTGTCCCCTCAATATTACTCAACACACAACCATTAATGTCTAAACCGCTGGCAACAAAAGTGAGTACACCCCTAAGGGAAAATGTCCAAATTGGGCCCAAAGTGTCAATATTTTGTGTGGCCACCATTATTTTCCATCACTGCCTTAACCCTCTTGGGCATAGAGTTAGCCAGAGCTTCACAGGTTGCCACTTGAGTCCTCTTCCACTCCTCCATGACAACATCACGGAGCTGGTGGATGTTAGAGACCTTGTGCTCCTCCGCCTTTAATTTGTGGATGCCCCACAGATGCTCAATAGGGTTTAGGTCTGGAGAATGCTTGGCCCGTCCATTACCTTTACCCTCAGCTTCTTTAGCAAGGTAGTGGTCTTCTTGGAGGTGTGTTTGGGGTTGTTATCATGTTGGAATACTGCCTTGTGGCCCAGTCCCCGAAGGGAGGGGATCATGCTCTACTTCAGTATGTCACAGTACATGTTGGCATTCATGGTTCCCTCAATGAAGTGTAGCTCCCCAGTGCCGGCAGCACTCATGCAGCCCCAGACCTTGACACTCCCACCACCATGCTTGACTGTAGGCAAGCCACACTTGCCTTTGTACTTCTCACCTGGTTGCTGCCACACACGCTTGACACCATTTGAACCAAATAAGTTTATCTTGGTCTCATCAGACCACAGGACATGGTCCCAGTAATCCATGTCTTTAGTCTGCTTGTCTTCAGGAAACTGTTTGCGGGCTTTCTTGTGCATCAACTTTAGAAGAGGCTTTCTTCTGGGACGACAGCAATGCAGACCAATTTGATGCAGTGTGCGGCATATGGTCTGAGCACGGACAGGCTGACCCTCCACCCCTTCAACCTCTGCAGCAATGCCAGCAGCACTCATACGTCTATTTCCCAATGACAACCTCTGAATCTGACGCTGAGCACGTGCACTCAACTTCTTTGGTCGACCATGGCGAGGCCTGCTCTGAGTGGAACCTGTCCTGTTAAATCATTGTATGGCCTTGGCCACCGGGCTGCAGCTCAGTTTCAGGGTCTTGGCAATATTCTTATAGCCTAGACCATCTTTATGTAGAGCAACAATTCTTTTTTTAGATCCTCAGAGAGTTCTTTGCCATGAGGTGCCATGTTGAACTTTCAGTGACCAGTATAAGAGAGTGAGAGCGATAACACCAAATTTAACACACCTTCTCCCCATTCACACCTGAGACCTTGTAACACTAACGAGTCACATGACATCGGGGAGGGAAAATGGCTAATTGGGCCCAATTTGGACATTTTCACTTAGGGGTGTACTCACTTTTGTTGCCAGCGATTTAGACATTAATGGCTGTGTGTTGAGTTATTTTGAGGGGACATACATTTTACACTGTTATACAAGCTGTACACTCAATACCTTACATTGTAGCAAAGTGTAATTTCCTCAGTGTTGTCACATGAAAAGATAAAATAAAATATTTACAAAAGGTGAGGGGTGTACTCACTTTTGTGAGATACTGTAGGTGTGATGGTCAAGTGTCCATAAGCTGAGGCCATATATTAGCATATCTCTGCTCTGGTCTTTTGTTGCAACAAGGAATCTTACTTGAAGTTTCACTGCTAGGCAAGGATGATGGAAATTGATTGTAAGTAATGATTACAAGTAATTGATAGGAAACAGTTTACCAAGAAGCTCAGAGATTTAGCAGTGACTAATAGGGACCCATATAATAGCAATAATAGCAGCAGAAAATCACTTGCAACGAATCTTCAATTGATTTCTACAAGCTGGGAATTACAATTTCAACAGTGCCCAGCCCTTGGAGATTGCTTTAAAAAACTAAATTTAAAAAATCAACGAAAAATATAATTGCTACAAAGACTCTTCAGACACATATACGCTCTTCCTTCTGCCCCACCCTTTTCCCACGCATTCAGAAATGGGCCCCTTTTTTTACTTTAATAAAAAAATAAAAAACCAACTTGTCTTGCTGGAAAGCACAGTCACATGTTCCTCCATCTTCCTGGAATGGACAAAGGTTATTCATCCCACTGCTGACTGTTCCCCTTGTTGTGACTTCATCATGCCATAAATCTCCTTGAACCAGACAGGACTTTGCCATTGGACAGCCAATGAAGATTGTCCACTCAAGCAGTGACATGGGTGCCCAAAGAATGACCTCCCCACTCTGCAGTTTAGAAAATAGAAGACTTGCGGCCTTGCTCATCAGATGACCACAGACCTAAATTAGTATTTAAAGTATTTACAGTTGTAGATTATTTTATTGCTGCTTTGATTAGTTAGAGGGGTGTTTGGAGTACTGTTTGTTTGGGGGGAAACCCCTGGCAAGAGCACAGCTTTAACTCCAGTACTTCCTGAATGTCACCCAAATACTCTGATGCATCACTTGCGTTTATAAGGCTATATATGTACAGCCTAATGTCTAGTACTCACGATGAGAAAATTGGACAAAAATACCACTTTTTGGGTGATTGTCCAAATATCGGATCATTAGTACACAGCTTTCGAGAGCTGATCAGAACAGTTAATACAAAAATTATCCGAAGAGACAAGGGAAAACTTTTCTCGCACGATAACAGAACAAACTATTTTTGTTTAATCAGTACTGTTTTCATCCATAAAAAATTGAGTGACCAAGGCCACTTTTGGAAACAAAAGAATGCATTACAATACGATACATCACATCATCACGGAAAGTTGTATTATATTTTACTAGAATTTTCTTAACTCTAGTAATCTATCCGTTTTCGATATGAGACTAGCATGCAAAAAAAAGGACTATCAATCGTCCAATATTCTGTGTGTATATTGTGGGTACCAGGCCTAAACTTCCATTTTAGGAACCTTATTTATCAGTGGCTCTTGTTTTTTGTAGTTTTAAGCTAATAAATATGTCGAGTGCAGTCACAGAGCAGCCAGGGTTGATTCAAGCAGACAGTTGTCAGGCTGGTCTATGTATTCTGGGAGTTTAATGTTACAGTGGGCTTAGTACTTGGATCATACTGGGATTAAAGAGGCATTACCTCTTTGTTAAAGCCTGATGTTTCCTAGGATAATCTCTTGGTTTAAACTAATACTTTATTATAAAATAAAATGAAATGCTTGTGAAAGTAAAAAGGAACCAATGCAACTTTCACTAACTTATTCAGTAGGAATTCTCTGGGGACGATTTATACACTATAAACAATATGAAACTGTTGCGGCTATTATAATTGCCATCAAACCTCCAAGCCATCCTCATTTTTGGGTACTGAAAATATACTTACCTAAATGTGTGTTTCCTAGTCATACAGTCAAATTGTTGTAAGTTTTGGGTACAGAAAGAACTGGTATTAAAAAAAAAAATAAAAAATTATAATTTTAATATTATTACTATTCATACATGCAATTATTAGATGTAAACCAAATTACTAAAATCTCATTTAATCTTTGAATTATATTTTAACTTCAAAAGTTATTTTTAATTTCATAAAAGCTAAACTCAAGACAAACATTAAAGACAAGCTAATTTGTTAATACTTCATTAAATTAATTTTTTTATTTTTTTAATGCAAAGAGCATATGTACCTGAATTTGATATGGTGTCATTATCTTAAAAGCCATGTACAACAGAGGTCAGACTGAGCGCAAAATAGGCAGCACAAGGAGCCAATCAGTCGTGCTGCAATGCTCATGTGCTATCAAAGGCAAATGTTGGTAGGAGAAGAGTTCAGAATGACAGAGACTTGAGATAATGAATCTGCCTCTTCTTCTTTCACTGTCCAATCACAAGATATGGGGGACAGGACATGGAAGTGTTAGTGCATTGCAGTAGAGGGAAATCAGATCTCCTTCCCTGCCAGACAGGGCTGTGTTGTATATCAGAGCTAAGTAAATGTCTAGACTGGGTGAACAGAGAAAGTTTATTAAGCTGTTTTGCTGGAGTTCACATTATGAGAGACTTACCTTAAAATGAGGCCCTCCATGGGGCACTGTCACCACTGACAGGGCTTCCATCTTCCCCCCCGCTCTTCCTTCCAGGTTCGCAGCCTCCGGCTTCATGAGTGGCCGGGGCCGCGATGACGTCACTTCCGCCCAATATGCCGAACCTTCAGAGCAAATGCACCGGTGATTTCACCGGCTGCATGCAGTGTGAATATCTCCTAAACAGTGCAAGTTTAGGAGATATTCACAGTACATACAGGCAAGCCTTATTATAGGCTTACCTGTAGGTATAAGCTAAAAAACTACGTTTTATACCACTTTAAATGTATAGCGTTCGTTAAAATGAATGGAGGTCCTTGTTCAGGCACTCTGTCCTGTTTACTAATTATTCTCCTTCATTTATAACCTGCTAGAGGCACTTCTAGGAGAGAGGATAAGAAGCTGTTCAGAGACATGTTACATGCATGGTCTTCCATTGTCAAGTTACCTGCCCTGACCAATGATGTGCAACCACCCCTGTAAAAAATGCACACAGATAGGAAGGCAATGCAAAGAGCCCGCAAAAAGATTGGCAGCACTCAAAGGTAAAAACAGGTATTTTCTAAAAAAAAAATTGCAATTGTTCATGATACACAGTACTTTAATAAATGAAGTCCAGTTAGGTTTTATGTTTTTTTTTTTTTTTTCTTATAGCTGCATTTATTTTAGGACATTTGAAGCTATTTAACACAAAGCTAAAACTAAAAGACACATTACAGTAGCTAGCTTCCTGTAACTTTGACCATGGCCCTGTTCATATAACACGACAGCTATGGAGAAAAAATATCAGGCTGAAAGAAAAACTACATGAATTTGATATCATTTTGTAAAAGTGAGAATGTTTGTGTATAAGCACAATCCCATAAATGTCAGTTTTTAGAAGAAGCTACATTAGTAACAACATTAAGGCCCTATTCACTTAGGCCGCTTTCACACGTGGAGTCCATCGGCAGACTCAGTTTTTCTCAGCCGGGGATCGATCCACCGATCCCCCACTGAGCAGGCGGATGGCAGCTCTGTCTCCGTGCTTTGTGCGGAGACAGAGCTGTCAGGTCCCTGCTGTTCTCTATGGGGGGATCGGATGAAAACGGACCGCCTGTCCGTTCCATCCGATCCCATCCGATCCCATCTGCTGGAAGGATAAAAAATAGGGTTTCCATCCGTCCAGATTTGACAGACCGGATCGGATCGGATGTCAGCGGACATGTCTCCGCTGACATCCGATGCCCCCTAAAGATGCATGGGGCATCCGTTCAGATCCGCCTAAAAAACTGACAGGCAGATCTTGTGGGAAAGGGGCCTTATAGTGCAGTGACCTGATGCACTGGAAAAATGCACGTCAGCTCAAGGACACACGGAAAACAATTATTTTCTATGTGTCCTAGTCACACTACAATGCACCCCAGAAATGTGGTGCAGAGAACTGTAATAAATGCAGACATGTTCTATTTTCTTACAGCACACCCTATAGGGAGTAAAAACAATAATTGGTATTTTTTATTATGGAGAAGCATCTGACTCTCTCCTATGTGAGCAGCTTAGTGATTGGCTCAGCACTGTCACATGTGGCAAGGCAACAATTCTCAATCCTGTGTATCCTTTGACTAGAGTACCTTAGAAATGTTTTCACTGATGTGGCTCTCATACACAGAAACTGAAGTGTTATTTATATGCCCCCCCCCCCCCAATCCATTTACAGAATTCCTTGTATTACCTCCATAAGAGTTGCTATTTAGGATGGGTCCTCTGTTTCTTTGCCTCAACCTTCTCAAGAACCTCAGCCCTTTTGACACACCAGGTTGAGTGTACAACAATAGAATATCACAGGAAACCACCAAAAGTAATACTTTGTACCCAAAAATACAGATATATCAAAGAAAACAGGCAGCAAACCAGGTAGTAAAGGAAAACTTAATATATTTTCACCTAATATGGTTTGTAACTAGGCAAGCATAAAATGGATTAACAATGGTAATAACAGAATTTAGCATATAAAGTGATTAACAGTAAGGAATGGGAAAAGATGACATTTGGCGTCCAGATCAGCATAAACAGTAGCAAGGCCACCTGTAGCAGTGAGCAATAGTAGAGTTTAGTCTACCGAGTGCTGGAACTATACTGCCAGTGTGCATTTATGGAGGCGAAGCTAGTCCTAGCCCAACTGGGTATGCACTGTCCAAAATAAAAGGAAGATGGTAGCAGAAAGGACAGGGGAACACAGGGGGATTGCAGAACAATAACTACAGGAGGACAATCCTTTGAGATATTCTTCTGCCAGTTATCGTTGGGGCCCTTTAAGAGCGTCAGTGCACTTAATGATAGTCCAGTTACCTGCATGCAGTCTAGGTACAGTAAAGTCTTGGCACAAGGTAGATGTGGTTCAGTTGCAGTAAAGGTTAGGTGTAATGTGGTATAGAACTGGTATAGATGCAGTCTAGGTTTGGAATAAGTGCAGTACAGAGTGCAGTATGGATTGGATACACTTGGTGTCCCACTCTAAGTGGCTCAATTCCTGCTAGCAGTATCAGCAATGGGCGAATAGCCCTCTCAACTGTCCCTGGGATGCTGCGGTGAACTCTCGCTGTAGAAGGGGGGGCCCCTTCAGTCTATCCCCGAAAGCCCCTTCGATCAGCGGTGCAGGTGTTCTGTGCTGCACTGCCCCTGGGTTTCCTCACTCCCAGCCTTTGCCCAGGATCTCAGCTGGTATGGTCTCCAGCTGGCAGACAAAAATTTGGACGGAGGTGCTCTATCTGTAAGTCCCTCAGTGCCAAGCAGAAGAACTTTCCTGGGCAGTTTACCCAGTTGCAGACTGCCCCACGTACATATACTGCGGGTGGCGACTCTTAAGGTACAAATACATACAGGTACATGATTTTGCCCTTCCGAGTCTGCAGCAAGCATGAACGCTGCCTGCGACGAGCTCCCACTCTGATTGGACACAGCGGGAGCCAATCAGCTGGTACAGGGGACCTGATGTCCACCGGGACCCGCCGATGGTTCCCAAGAGAGAAGAACGCGGATCTCTGTCTTTTCACAGTTAAAGCATCCCCCACACAGTTAAAAAGCACTTCCTAGGGACACATTGAACCTTTTGATCACCCCTGATGTTAACCCCTTCCCTGTCAGTGTCATTAGTACAGTGACAGTGCACATTTTTTTTAGCATTGAACACTGTATTAGTGTTACTGGTCCCCAAAAAAGTGTTGTTGGCTTTATCCGCCGCAATGTTGCAATTCTGCTATAAGTCGCTGATCGCCGACATTACTTGTAAAAAAATAAAAATAAATAAATAAAAACTCCATTAAAAAAAAAACATAGTTTGTAGATGCTTTAACTTTTGCTCAAACCAATCAATAAACGCTTATTGGGATTTTTTCTTTACCAAATACGTAGCAGAATACATATTGGCCTAAATTGAT
Organism: Pelophylax lessonae; assembly: GCF_965119305.1. Taxonomy (NCBI): domain Eukaryota; kingdom Metazoa; phylum Chordata; class Amphibia; order Anura; family Ranidae; genus Pelophylax; species Pelophylax lessonae. Next base: position 438,752,056 of record NC_138771.1, read on the forward strand.
GAAGAAATTTGATTTTTTTACATTGTTTTATTGGATGTGTCTTATAACAGAAAGTAAAAAATATTGTTTTGATTTTTCTTAAACTGTCTGTCTTTTTTGTTTATAGCACAAAAATAAAAACCACAGAGGTGATCAAATACCACCAAATGAAAGCTCTAATTGTGGACCAAAAAAAAAGGACATCAATTATTTTTGTGTACAGCGTCACACGACCGATAAATTGTGAGTTAAAATAACGCAGTGCCGTATTGCAGAAAAATGGTCTGGTCATGAAGGGGGTAAACTTTACAGAGCTGAAATGGTTAATACCAATCATCATACCAATGTCCACTCTTCCTACTGCCCAGCCCCTGTTGGGATCTGTAGTGTACACATTATAGTGTAGTCATTATAAGGCTTGCTGCCATCACAAACTTTAACTCAGGATCCTCAGCACTCTACTACGTCTATGGACTTTCCTTGCTTTAGCTCTCCCATTGCTGGCTAGAGGAGGATGGTGCAAAATATCAGTATCTCAGTAGAGGGAGAAAAGAATAAAGGGCAATGCCTCCTTCCCTATAATACTGTAGCCCAGAAACTGGCTATAGGTTCAAAAAAATGCAAGGCTTGTTGTGTCTAGACAAGGGGAAATGTGGGGTGTAGAAAGGACACTACAGCCTCTGTGAATGCGAGCCAAAGCAGGCTGGAAGTATACAGTAGCTGGAGCTGAACTATCTGGTTTGTATGAAACTTTAAATACTATAGGATAAGGTAACTTTTTGAAAAAAATAATAATTGCCAATTTTTTTGCCAGTAAACAAAAATTTGCATTAACTTTTTTCTTTTTAGGAGCCTGGAAAGCATTGCAGCAGCGATCAGCAGATTGCTGGTGCCGTGCTTGGCTCCTACAGACTGTCAGTGTGAGTCGCCTGCATGTACCTCGTATGAGCAGGCAATTTATCACTGACAGGAGGACTCAATGAACTACCACAGTGCCCAGCAGCACTGTGGTAGTTCATTGAGGACTAGAAGCCAACAAGAATGTCAGTACTTGTAGTTCATTCATTCATAGAAGTCTGTGAATGAATAGCGCAACCATGTGGACGAAGCCCCGGACAGCCACGCTCTTTTCAAAAAGTGACATCTAGTACAGAGAACTTTTCCCTATACTGCTGTCATAGGAAGAGACGGCATCAGGAAGCAGTTGAACAGGGGTAACGTGTTACATGCTCCACCCTAAAAACAGGTGGGACATGTAACATGTTCCCAAAGGTGAAATTAAGTGAATAACCAGGAAAGCAGCGCTCGCAGGGTAAATAATAAATCAAATCAGTACATTTTAAATTATAAAGTCCATATGTGCAAAAAATGCTGTAGTGTATAGTTAATAGTGATCCAATAAGGTGCAAAAAACGAAATATCACATAGAGGACCAAATATCACAATGTGTACTAAAGTGCATATATAATGAAGATAAAAATCAATCAAACAAAACAATTCATAGTAATAATGCTATACATATGCATAAAGTGCTTGGTGCAAATGGGTATAAATTAATCCAATAAAGTGCAACAATATATCAAAAAATCATATATCAGGTGAAAAGGTATATATATAATTAAAGTCCCAAAAAATTATTTGCTAGACGTGTTGCTAAAGGTGCTGCATATCATTAAAGTGCCAGTTTCCAAAGTTGAATGGTGCTCCCCACAGTGACGGTGCTCGAAATCCCCCTAAGGGAATGCACTCACCAGAGCTCAACAGAAAAAGAGCCTTTATGATATTTATCCTCCAATCCTGGCAAGCATACATCTCCTTTCCAGTGTCCCCAGATTTGACTCACGGTGTCACTCAGGAAAAAAATTGAGCCAGAAATAGTGAAGCCCGTAAATAATATTTATTCAAGATAAGGTTAAAACTACTCACATAGAGCCATAAGTTAGTCAGCAAAAGAGAAGCAGTATACTGACAGAAGCACACAAGCACATTGTTGACCAGTTCCGTTACAGTTAGTTCCAAAGGAAATTAGGAACAGGCTCCCGGCTCTGCTATGGTTGGGACCTCAATGAACATCAGCAGAATCCAGCAGAATTGCCTCAAAGGAGCAGAAGCCCCTAAGGCTGAGAACATCTCCAGCAGGACAAGACCATGGCTGCTCCAGACCTCAGACTATTTATGTTCTTCCCAGCCACCTACTGGGCACACGTCCTCAGGGATTTGCTGAACCACAAGAAATATTCAATCTGCTCATTTGACTCCCCCAGCTCTCTATGTTCTGGAAGCCTTCAGAATGATGGGGGGAAGCAATCCAACCTGCAGCCTGTGAGACCTAGAACATCTCAAAGAAAATCTACAGCTGCTCTAATGATTACAGAGGAACCAAAAATAACAAAATGTACCTATCATCCTAGCATTCTGCCTAGAAGGGTACTACATACAGAGAATGGTTAATTAGTGGAAAACGTAAACTTAAACAACAAAGAGCACTGAGGCGATTTAAAAAAGTGTTTAATAATCTCATCCCCAAATAAATTAGATGAACACCATTAAAAAATCATACAGCTTATTTGGTTACCTAGGAAACCTTAAAATGATTTAAGAGACATATCAGGTTGCTTTAATGATGCTAGCTGTTGGTTTTGAGTTTTGCTATTTATCTTCATTATGTCCTCTTTATTGACTAGCTTGCAACTCTGTCATAACTGCACACATCAAAACCTAACACCGCTTGACTTATTTTAAAACACTGATGCACAAATGTCTAACAAAAATCAGAGGACACTTTAAAGCTCCAGGCAGACAGCTAAAAACACATGTAGCGCACCCCCTAAGGAGCCGCAAATGTAAAGAGGTCCCCCACCCAACAGAGCCAGGCACACTGCATCTTCACAGCACACTTGAGTCAGAAGAAAAGTCCAGTGCTTTGTTTTATGTTTTATTGAGGGGGATAACCTTGGATAGGGATAGTATGGGATGCCCACTTGATTAAATCAGTAAAACTCTTCAGGGACACAACTATATAGAGGCTGTATATACACTTCTCCTCTGCCTCCTGCACACAGCTTGATAGCAGAACTACAACACCCAGGGCTAACTGGCACACTGTTGGAATGATCTGACAAAAGGCTTAGTCAGATTAAAAGCAAAAGCCCTTTAAAGGCAGAGACCACAGACACCTTGTTTGTGCAGCAAAGTCCTAGTGCCAAGCTGTCCTCCTGTGGCTACTGATCCCAGCACCACCTCTTCAGGCACTGCCAGCCCACCTGGCTGCAGCTGCCACTTTTACTAGCCCTTCTGGTTACTCTTCCACAGTCCTGCTAGACTGACTTTGCATCTATCTCAGACTGCTCTCTACCAGTCCCCCCTGACTAACTCTGCATCCATCTCAGACTGCTCTCTACCAGTCCCCCCTGACTAACTCTGCATCCATCTCAGACTGCTCTCTCCCAGTCCCCCCTGACTGACTCTGCATCCATCTCAGACTGCTCTCTCCCAGTCCTCCCAGACTGACTCTGCATCCATCTCAGACTGCTCTCTCCCAGTCCCCCCTGACTGACTCTGCATCCATCTCAGACTGCTCTCTCCCAGTCCTCCCAGACTGACTCTGCATCCATCTCAGGCTGCTCTCTCCCAGTCCTCCCAGGCATGCCTCTCAGTCCTCTTACCTGCTGTCCCCCTCCTGCTCCTGTGCCTCCAGTAAGGACACCTCTGTGTGTCGAGAAAAGGGTCCATACCGCACCTGAGCCCAGACCCGATGCCCCCCCACCCAAACTAGGGGCACCCTCAAGGATCACCGACGGCCTAAGACTCCATCTTAAGCTTTCACTCGAAATCCACTGCTCCAGCTGGGCTGACCCTGAGCATTTGAGGGGGCCTGTCTCCTTCCAACCTTGCTTTGTGCACTGGTCCAAATAATTTGGTGGATGGGGAATATGGTGCGGGGTTGTTTTTCAGGGGTTGGGCTTGGCCCCTATGCTCCAGGGAAGGGAACTCTTAAGGTGTCAGCATACCAAGACATTTTGGACAATTTCATGCTCCCAACATTGTGGGAACAGTTTGGAAGTGGCCCCTTCCTGTTCCAACATGATTGAGCAGCAGTGCATAAAGCAAGGTCCATAAAGACATGGATGAGCAAGTTTGGGGTGGAGAAACTTGAATGGTCTGCACAGAGTCCTGACCTCAACTGGATAGAACGCCTTTGGGATGAGTTAGATCAGAGACTGCGAGACAGGCCTTCCCATTCAACATCAGTGCCTGACCTCACAAATGTGCTTCTGGAAGAATGGTCACAACTTCCCATAGACACTCCTAAACCTTGTAGACAGCCTTCCCAGAAGATTTGAAGCTGTTATAGCTGCAAAGGATAGGCCAACACAAAAGAGAACCCTACGGACTAAGACTGCGATGCCAGTAAAGTTCATGTGTGTGTGAAGGTATAGAGTTAGGACTGCTGATAATACTGGGGTGCTGTGACAGGGCCTCTGCAGCTTGCGCATTTATTTGTAAATGTGAGCAAAGGTATTTAACGTAAACTGTGAGACAAGACAATTTAGTTTGTTGCAGGCTGGCCGGTAAGTTGAGCTGGGAATACTTTGTTGTTGTTTGACACGCCTTGCCCTTCCATGTGCTTCCTGCTGTTAAGGCTAGTTATAGGTTGGGGCAGTTGCTGTTTGTTTGTACCATATAATGTATGCCTAGGTTCTAATATTAGAATAGGCTTCGATTTTAATGTTTGACCATAGTGGAAATTAAAATGCATAAGAACATCTGTAAACATACATCTTAGTGTTGTTAGTAGCAGTTAGTCATATTTAAAGACTTATGGCGAAGACATCTCACAGCTTCTCTAAGCCACTTCTCCTGCTCCAATGAGTGTTGGAAACATTTCCCAGAATTTATATCCACACAAGTAGCACAGACACCTTTATCCCATACTGACATAGCTGCAAAGGGTGGGCCAACGCAATATTGAACCCTACAGACTAAGACTGGGATGCCATTAAAGTTCATGTGCATGTAAAGGCCGGCGTCCCAATACTCTTGGTAATATGGTGTGTGTGTGTGTGTGTGTGTGTGTGTGTGTGTATATATATATTTATATATATATATATATATATATATATATATATATATATAATATATATATATATATGTGTGTGTGTGTGTGTGTGTGTGTATGTGTATATATATATATACTGTATATATACGGTATCTCACAATAGTGAGTACACCCCTTACATTTTTGTAAATATTTTATTATATTGTTTCATGTGACAACACTTTGCTACAATGTATAGTAGTGAGTGTACAGCTTGTATAAACTTGCTGTCCCCTCAAAATAACTCAACACACAGCCATTCATTTCTAAACCACTGGCAACAAAAGTGAGTACATCCCCAAGTGAAAATGTCCAATTTGGGCCCACAGTGTCAATATTTTGTGTGGTCACCATTATTTTCGAGCACTGCCTTAACCCCCTTGGGCATGGAGTTCACCAGAGCTTCACAGGTTGCCACTGGAGTCCTCTTCCACTCCTCTATGATGACATCACGGAGCTGGTGGATGTTAGAGACCTTGTGCTCCTTCACCTTCCATTTGAGGATGCCCCACAGATGCTCAATAGGGTTTAGGTCTGGAGACATGCTTGGCCAGTCCATCACCTTTACCCTCAGCTTCTTTAGCAAGGCAGTGGTTATTATGGAGGTGTGTTTGGGATCATTATCATGTTGGAATACTGCCTTGCGGCTCAGCCTGTGAAGGATCATGTTCTATGTCAATATGTCACAGTACACATTGGCATTTATGGTTTCCTCAATGAACTGTAGCTCCCCAGTGCCGACAGCATTCGTGCAGCCCCAGATCATGACACTCCCACTACCATGCTTGACTGTAGGCAAGGCACATTTGTCTTTATACTTCTTACCTGGTTGCCGCCACACACGCTTGACACCATCTGAACCAAAATAAAGGTTATATAGCGCAGTCAGATAGCAGCACTCTGAACCAAAAAATGTATCTTGGTCTCATCAGACCACAGTACATGGTTCCAATAATCCATGTCCTTAGTCTGCTTGTCTTCAGCAAACTGTTTGTGCATCATCTTCTTGTGCACCATCTTTGGAAGAAGCTTCCTTCTGGGATGACAGCCATGCAGACAAATTTGATGCAGTGTGCGGCGTATGGTCTGAGCGCTGACAGGCTGACCCCCCCACCCCTTCAACCTCTGCAACAATGCTGGCAGCACTCATATGTCTATTTCCCAAAGACAACCTCTGGATATGACGCTGAGCACGTGCACTCAACTTCTTTGGTCGACCATGGCGAGGCCTGTTCTGAATGGTACCTTTCCTGTTAAACTGCTGTATGGTCTTGGCCACCATGCTGCAGCTTAGCTTCAGGGTATGAGCAATCTTCTTATAGCCTAGGCCATCTTTATGTAAAACAACAATTCTTTTTTTCAGACCCTCAGAGAGTTCTTTGCCATGAGGTGCCATGTTGAACTTCCAGTGACCAGTATGAGAGAGTGAGAGCGATAACACCAAATTTAGTACACATTGGCTTGCTGGGGACCTACTTTGACCGAATCCAGCTTGAGACCCACTCTCCACCCTACACAGGCTTTTTTTCTGGTCATATCCCCCTAAGGGATTGGTTTCTATATTGCTAGTGACTCTCAATGTTTGATTTTAGTATTGTATGTCAGTCTGTTGTTTTTTGAGTATACATGGTTGTCCATGTGTAGTTTTATCCTGTAATCATCAATAAAATGTATCTTGGTTTTATATAAATTGGTTTTGGGTCTGATCCTTCTACTCCCACTGGCCTGCAAAGCCCCATCTTTTTCTATCCTATTTTTTGTTGGTCTCTCATAGGGGTAAGGGCCTTAATTACACGGAAAAAAATTTGTTTAGTACACCTGCTCCCCTTTCACACCTGAGACCTTGTAACACTAACAAGTCACATGATACCGGGGAGGGAAAATGGCTAATTGGGCCCAATTTGTACATTTTCACTTAGAGGTGTACTCACTTTTGTTACCAGCGGTTTAGACATTAATGGCTGTGTGTTGAGTTATTTTGAGAGGACAGTAAATTTGCACTGTTACACAAGCTGTACACTCACTACATTACATTGTAGCAAAGTGAAATTTCTTCAGTGTTGTCACATGAAAAGATATAATAAAATATTTGCAAAAATGTGAGGAGTAAACTCACTTTTGTGAGATACTTCATATATATATGTGTATATATATATATATATATATATATATATATATATATATATATATATATGTATGTATATATATACATACACATACACAGTATATATATATATACATACACATACACAGTATATATATATATATATATATATATATATATATATATATATATATATATATATGTATAAATTCCTTTAAAACTGAATTAAATCCTTCCAAAGTTGAATTTCGTGCATCCACAGTTACAGTACATGATTGCCCAAAGTGCATTAGTGTGCTGGAGTCAGGTCAGCAAAATTTTACAGCACGTACTCGTGAACACGTCCATCCTTTTGGCGTTCTGTTTTTCAAACGCATTTTTTTCATCTACTTATTAACGCATGGAAATAGCATATAAAAACTGAGAAAAGTGAAAGCAGCCTTACAGGACACGTAAAGGAGAAAAGAAAATCTGTCATGTATACATTGGCTGTCACCACTATATGAAGACACACATACACTGCTGGCGTTTACCCTCAAACCTTATATCTTCTTCCCCACAGAAATCCATTAAGACTGAAAGTGTCTTTGGTAATCTGAAATCCCAGCAGTGAAGCGTAAAGTAAAACTTATCGCCTAATAAAAGGAAACATATTAATATTTGTATGGCAGGTGCCTCCGCTCATACCAGAATGATTAACCAGGCTGCGTGACCATCATGACCCTGGAATGGATATTATAGCACATATATTTTCATCTGACTGCAGGGGACAAACATATGATCGCCTTTATATCACTTTCCTAAGCTAACGCTTTCGCTCAGCTGGGAATTTGGGTAAAATAGTGGCTCCTATATCATACAGACTTCCCTCAGGGCAGCTGTGCGGCGAGGTGTAGTGGCCATTTAAACAAATTAAACACGGTTGCAAATTAAAGCCCCCCCCTTGCCGCTGTCAAGGACTGCCCTTTTTCAGCTCCTGAAGTGACAGTAATTTAAAATTCCTTTGGCTGCCCTGACAAGACTCTCCACGAGAAGACAAATAGCTAATGGCTTGATGTGCCACTTTAAAGATATTACACAACTAAAGAGGAACTGCGACTAATCCATCACTTTGTTTTTTTCCATCCAAATAAAAGAAAGGGGGAGGGGAGAAAGCGATAATAAACACACAAGAACGAACAGGCTGCGTAAGAAAGGTTTTTGATTTTTTGGAAAATATTCTCCAATTTAACTCCTTGACAGCAGGAAAAGGATAACAAAGGAATTTAGTAGGCAGCCAAAAGAGCAGCCATGAGGTTCAAAAAGCTGAGACCCATAGCAACCAATCAGATTTCACACATTTGACTGCGGTGAACTGAAGTCTAACATTAGACACCTGCTTTAATTAACTCCTGTCGTCTTAGCGCTATTAAAGTGAATCCAGGGCCATTATACTATCATTTGAAGCCTGAATCCGAGTCACAAGGAATTTAATTACCTCAATCCTTACCTCTGGTCACTGTGCATGCTTTGGTGGGGTTAGAGTCCTATAAATATCACGATTTATCTCTCAAAGTTGTGGTCACATAAACTCCTTAACTGCGCAAGAATTCTTGCTGTCAGCTGGTTGTCGACAGGGAATAGAAGCATGCACCTGTCACACACCAGTGACATCCTCTGCCACTCAGAGACTACATGTCCCAATAATTATCCTTGCTGACAAAGGCAAAGAGAAATGACTGGAGAACTGAACTCTGTAACTAGTAATGCTGGAGTTATGACATCACCCCTGTAGTACAGGAGACGTGTTCATGACAGCAAGAAGGGGCTGCATGATAATGGCCATCACACATCCAGAAATAAAAAGAGAACAAAACATAACAGGATCTAAAATATTAGAAGAAGGATGGCGTTTTCTACTGCTATATGCTAAATTGCAAAGAAAACAAAGAAAGGGCGCACCGACCTAGCGCATTATCCTCAATAAAAGGCTTTATTCGTGTAACACTTAAAAATGGCTACTCACAGACATAGATGTAAATATATCATATCGAGCTCAGTTGCCCAAATGTCCGGATTAGTCCATATGATCGTCCATAACCGATGAGATGACGGCTGACACGTTTCGAGGCTTAGCCTCTTCCTCAGAGCCCTATATTTACATCTATGTCTGTGAGTAGCCATTTTTAAATGTTACATGAATAAAGCCTTTTATTGAGGATAATGCGCTAGGTCGGTGCGCCCTTTCTTTGTTTTCTTTGCCTTTAGTACCGGTGGACTACCCCAGTCCGTTATGGGCAGCAAGACCTTAGCCATCTGAGAAGCCAGGTGTGAGTCCCGTGAGGAGTGTGGTCGGGGGGCTTGGATTCCAAGCGCAGGAGAAAGGTGTTTTCACCTTATTGTTTTTTGAATATGCTAAATTGCAGCTGGGGTAAGGATTCAAAATTAATTTTTCAAAAATATATAAGTGTAATGGAACCGCCGACCCACACTGTACTTGTGGACTTCCGTCAGTATATGGCTTCCTTGCAGTCATGAACATATATCCCAGATTTTCCCAGCCGCCCTCATACAAAGCTAGCAAACAACTTAGCTTGTACAAGTTTTGGAACCTTCTCCTTTATTGAACAGTTTCACACTCAATTTATACACACATGAGCACATCCCCCTCCTGATCAAATTACCACACACTGGTCAGGGGTTGCCTGATTACATTATCATATGTAGATGAAATTGTATAGAGAAACAGAATTAACCTGAACGAATTATCTAGCCATCTGGACAGAACAATGTGAGGTCATTAACATTTAACAATGGGACAGGCACCCTTAACACAATCCACACCCCAGCTCAATAGATAGACAATAAGACCACCAAAGATAGTCTGTCCGTCTACTACATTGAAACACATGGAATACACATCTAGGTGTCACAGACAAAAGGGCAACAGGCCACAGGTCTCACAGTGCAAATTGGGATCAAATCTCCACATTTCTTGAGAGACACCATTGACAAATATCCCTCTCCCATCTGAAGCCATCCAAACCATTCTCTCAGCATCCCCTGAGTATCTGTCCCTCACTCCCAGTGATGGTGAACACCATCACAATAAGTGAAAATCTGTGAAGGTTCTCATTTATCCTTTCATGGTAAAGCATGATACAAGTTAGTAACATTCAAAAATGTTCTTTAAAGTGCCCATAGTTTTTTAAAGTAGAACTATGGGCAATTTTTTTTTTTTCATTTTGGATAGAGCAAGGGAGGGTTATAACCCCTCTCAGATTTTTTTCACCATTTTTGTCCTATTGCGGAGATTTCCCTTCACTTTCTGTCCCATAGCCAAACAGGGAGTGAGAGGAAATCTCTGCAAATTAAAGATATTTCTTGGGGACCCCCAGATCACCAGAACTAGTGTCCCTATTGGAAGAGTTTTACACGATTACTTTTCTGGGGACAACTTCAAATTTTGGGGTTTTCTTTGACTTTCACTTTCGATGATAATGGTAAACAGGACAAATAGGGTAAATCTCCTTAACAGGGGGCACAGACAACAATAAACATTGATAGGTGTTGTAAAAAAAAAAAGTTTTGCCTTTAGTTATACTTTAATGTTGATGATTTTATGTAGCTTCTCCAAGTCATTTCTTCAGTTAGGCCACTTTCACATTGGCAATCTCTGCCAGCGGATTTGCCTGCTCAGCGGGGGATCTCTCCACTGATCCCCGCAATGCAGGCAGATGACAGGTCTATGTCCGCTCCATTTATGCAAAGCAGACACGGATACAACCCGCTTTCTTGTATGGGCAGCTGGATGTAAAAAGACTACCTGTCCGTTTACCTCCAACTGTCATCCAATTTGCCAGAGAGATGGGAAACAGATCTCCCATCCATCTGTTTTTAGCAGACAGGATCAGAGCGGATGTCCAATCGGGTCCACCTAAAAAACTGATGGGTGGACCAAAAAAAAAGGGGAAAGGGGTCTTAGAACTTAGATAAGGATATCTAGTAGTAATCAATAACATTCAACAGGACTTGTTCTTTAACCACTTGACCTTTTGGAAGATTTTGCCCCCTTCCTGACCAGGTCATTTTTTGCTATTTAAAGTGTTATTTAATCCACAACAGTAAAATTAGACTGTATATAAAGCAATCCCCCTCCTTTCTCCCACAGTCAACAATCCATCTCCTGATAATACAGAGCCTTGGGAGCACTCTGCACATGCTCCGTGTGGTGTGTATTGCTAGGGAGTTTTTTTTTTTTTTCTTGGGAGAGTGCATGTAATCCACACAGGGCCAATCAGCACTGTCCAGACAGAGGGTGAGGGGGCCTGCAGCCTGATGGGACAATCAGGGGAGAATGAAAACTCCTCCTACAAGCTTTAGCCAGACACTGATAGAAGTCACAAGACTGCACTAACTGCTGATGAGAAAAGGTATTTAGCAGTTTATATTTAAAAAAACTATTGCATATCCATGTTCTGTGTACTGTGGGAGACCAGATACAGGGAATGCAGGGTCCTGGGTTTAATAACACTTTAAGACAGTGCTACTTTAACTGGTAATAATTACATGGTCATGCAACACTGTACCCAAACTAAATTTATATCATTTTTTTTTTTTGGGGGGGGTAATTTTTTATGTTTTACGATATAAACTGAAAGAAAAATGAAAATTTTGAAAAAAAAAAAAAAAACCTATTTATTTTACTTTCTGCTATAAAACATATCCATTAAAAAAAAAAAAAAAAACTAAAAAAAATCAAAGTTTTATAAATTTTGGTCAGAATGTTTTCTGCTTCTTTGTCTTTGATAAGAAAAAAATTCCAATAAGTGTATATTATTTGGATTGCGTAAAAGTTGTAGCGCCTACAAACGAATGTATAGATACTGAATTTTTTTTATACCACTAATGATGGTGAAAAGCAACTTATAATGGCAAATCAAAAGTGCAGCGAGCAATCTAACACTAACTGACATTGGGGGGAAATCATTAATTGCCACTGACATCACCAGTGGCATTAATACAGTGATCAGTGATTATAATATATACTGTCACTGTGTGAATGACACTGGATGGGAAGGGGTTAACATCAGGGAAGATCAAGAGGTTAAATGTGTGCCTAACTATGTGTAATATGTATAAAGTGTGCTGCTTTTACTACTAGATCTCTAAGTTTCTCATCCCTGAAGAAGAGAAACAGAGAGATCACTCTCTCTCTCTACAGGGCTTTGTGTTGATTGTCAACACAGAGCTCTGGGCTGTGATTGTACACAGCCAATCTGCTGGTCCTGGCTGTGAATCATTGGCCGGGACTTGCTGTCAGGCTCCCGCTGTGTACAATCACAGCGGGTGCCGGCAGGGGGATGGGCGCGCATGCATGACAAGTCACACAAGTGTGAATGGAGCCTTAGAGAAGTTAATCTAGTAGTAGTGAGTCACATTCAGCTGGACTTGTTCTTTAATGTTGAATATGTTTCATAGCTTCTCCAGACCATTTCTTCAGTTCCAATGAGTGTAAGGGGATACCTCAGCATTTACAGTATATCCAACAATTCACAGCTTTAGCCACGTAAATGGATGTATTATAAGCTATGTTGACACCAAGGTTGGGGTTCATAATTCATAACATGGTGGTTTCACAACTATCACACCTCCTATCCTGTTCCTGGACAATCAACATCTATACTATCTATGGGATTAAGGTGTCTGTGCTACTTGTGTGGATATAAATTCTGGGGAATTTTTCCAACAGTCATTGGAATTGGTGAAGCTTGGATAAGCTATACGACGTCTTCAACATAAGTCTAGTTAAATATGACTAACTACTACTAACACTTAAGATGTTTACAGATGCATTTTAGTTTCCACTATGGTCAAACATTAAAATTAGAACCTATTCTAATATTAGAACCTAGGCATACATTATATGGTACAAACAAACAGCAACTGCCCCAACCTTTAACTGGCCTTAACAGCAGGAAGAACATGGAAGGGCGAGGCGTGTCAAACAACAACAAAGAATTCCCAGCTCAACTTACCAGCCAGCCTGCAACAAACCTGCAACAAACCGAATGGTCCTGTCTAACAGTTCATGTTGCAACATTTGCACACATTTGCAAATACATGCGTAAGCGGCAGAGCCACGTCACGGCACCCCAGTATTATCTGCAGCTCTAACTCTAGAAATTGTGAGGGTAGGCCTCCTGTCAGTAGGCCCCCCAGAGTTAGATTGGTAACACTGTGCAATGATGTTAAGCCTGATCGGTCTATAGTACAGCCTCTGCCACTCCTACTTTGAGCCCTGATTTCCAGATGATTACTAGTAATTAATGTTAAAACAAATTCAGATGCTTGGCATACCTGTATTTAAAATACAAGTAATATTTTTTTAATATGTACCGTACATAGCAAGTGTAACAGATGTATTTTACTTGCCTGGAGGTTTGCTTTATTGTGATTAAAACTTGGAAATTGTTATTAGCCTTCTCCCTTTTTTCATTATTAATAATTACATATGTCTACATCTTAAAGTTAGAAGAAAAAATAAAAAAAGATTCTTACTCTTTTATTTCCTAATCACCTATGCAGTGCTGGATTTAGACCTTGGGAGTCCTGGGGCACTTCAAGTTTGGAGGGCCCTCTGCATAAAAATTAAATTATACCACTAATTAAAAACTAATATGAATGATAAACCACATTTGTTATAAAACAATATAAGTTAGGTTCCAGAAGACACTTGTCAGATTTGTTTGCTTTATTTATTTGACTGTAAGAATACACTTTACACAGGAAGTCATACATCACAGTGTTGCACCACACTACAACATTTACAAAAAGTATTTCTTCCTGCACTTAAAGTGGCTGTTAACTCACTATTGTATAAGTATACCACCCCCTCTGTTATATAACCCTATGTGTCCCTGTGCCTGTGCTGTTTAAAAAAATATGCCAATTATAACTTATATCAGTGTCTCCCGGTGCTCACGTGACTCCTCGGCTCTCTCCTCTGCCTGGCTGACAGCTATAGCGGGCGGGGCCGAGCACGGCCGCTGAAATCACCCGAGGAGGAGGGAATGAGAGAGATCCAAAGAGTGACGTGAGCACCGGGAGATGCTCTGATATAAGGTATAATCTGCATCTTTTTTATACAACACAGGGACACAAAGCCTTAAATAACAGAGGAGATGACATGCTTATACGATAGATATGAGAGCAGGAGGAGGGGAGGATCGTGGAGTGGGCAGAGCAGGGGAGGAGGTGGACAGAAGAGGAAACAGGAAAGCAGAGAGGAGAGCTGCAGATGACGGAGGCTCTTAAACTGACCACCGTGTCAGGGCTCAGCAGCCATGATAAACCGTGGTCAGTTTACAGGGGGGAGGGAAGAACAAGGCAGGATCAGCCAGGTATTTCAGGTGATACGGGGGGAAAAATTACACAGCACAAGCACTGTGCTTGCATAATATGGAGAACGAGGATAACAAGGGAACAGGATCTTTTTTTTTTTTTTAGGGTATCAAACACTTTAAGATCTTCAAAATCATAACCTAACTCATCAAATTATATTATCTTGAGGACACTGTTCTTGACAGCCAGTAGGCAAAGAGCACTTAGACAGGCCATACACGGTGCAAATTTCTTTCCTACAACCACGATTCCTCCATCAACACAGACAAACATGATCGGAGCTCAGCGAAGGCTGCAAACTTGACAATTTTCTCAACGAACACATTACTGAAGTTTCGAAGTCTCGAGGGAAAATACGTTTCTTTTTTTTTTTTTCTTTTCATAAAGGAAGTCTTGGGCCCCCTGTGGTAGGGGGGGCCTGGGGCAATTGTCCCTTTTGCCCCCTTATAAATTTGGCACTGCACCTATGTGTAATATACACTCAAACATTCAAGTGTTGAAATAGAGTATATTAAACCCCCAACAGACCTCGGCATTCTGTAGACGAGCAAGAGTTCTCTCTGCAGCAATCTGACCTTACCCTGTAGTGTCAGACCTACAACTTTCCGATCAGCAATGCTTGCTCTCCCTAGTGCAGTGGTATGACTCAGAATACTTTGGGGAGGCTTTTTCTCTGAGGGTCAGATGGCAATTTACAATAAACAAAAATTGGTCAGAATACACCCGGTACAATTTTTCTGCATGCAGATTTCTTCTATACAGTTTAAATAATAACATTTAAAATAAATACCTGTTGATCCTGCCATGAAGGTCCTTGTTCCGGAATTTCCTAAGCGTTCTGTCCCTGTCTCCCCACGTTTCTTCAGCATGTGTCACCCTGTCAAACAGGCTTTTAGCACAGAAACAAAGTGCAAGTAAAAAATTCTTGTGTTCTTCAGAGCAACAATTTATTTATTAAAAAAAAACATTTTGTACCATTGAGCTGCTTTTATGGACAGTTTTTTAATAAATAAAGTACTGAAGTTAGTGTTTTAATATACATTATGGAAGAGTTGTTTACTGCTATCTTCATCAGGTGTACTGAGAAATGCCATGCAGCTATCACTGGAGTAAATGTATACTGGAAGTGGTCGCAAATAGGCTGCAAGGGATCAGCAGCGCTGCCATATTACAAAGTATTTTATTTTAAAAAGGCAATCATTTATAATACATAGTGCTTTTGTAAACAGTGTCATTCACTAAAGAGTTTACAACTACTTTAACACATACTAAAGACTTGTTATGGAATGTCAGTAGATTTAATCTTAAAGTGTTACATATGTGAATAAAAGGTTACAGCATTACCCTGTATGAACAATCAGCAATTTAAATAGCTGAAAGTGTGTCATTTTTTTTTTTTTTTGCCTTACTTGTAGAGTCTCACATATTCCTACACTGCGGTTTACTTGGTATTCAAATTGTCTTACTTTGCATAAAAATACATATTTTATGTGTGGTTTCTTAGGGAATTTAAAGTCTACATACAGTGAATAAAAAGAGTCTAAGCTGACATTTGGGGAAATAGACAGCGTTCTCCAAAGCCATTTTTTGCATGCATTATTTTTTTCTAGACATTTGTGAACACACAAGTTGTCCTGCTTAAAGTAGTTGTAAAGCCTAAAGGTTTTTCACCTTAATGCGTTCTATTCTTTAGGGTGAAAAACCTTCTGTGCTGCAGCTACCCCCAGACCCTCCAATTTCTTACCTGAGCCTAATCCAATCAAGTAATGTGCATGAGCGCTGTGGCTCCAGCCACTGTCACTCTCCTTATTAGACAGATTGATAGCAGCAGTAGCCATTGGCTCCTGCTGCTGTCAATCAAATTCGGTGACACGGGAGCGGTAGGCAGGGCTGAGTCCTCAGGACTCGGGAGCGAGCTTGCAGAGGAGCCCCCAGGGAAAGCGACTTTCCGTGGGGGCACCTAATGAAGAGGAGGGGCCTGGAGGGCTGGTGGGACAACCCAGAAGAATAGGATCGGGTCTGCTCTGTGCAAAACGATTGCACAAATCAGATAAGTATAGGCATGTTTGTTATTTTTATTTTTAAAAACTTGAGGGTTTACAGCCCCTTTAACCCCCCTCCCTTTAAGTGGGTCTTAACATCAGGATGGACTTCCCATCATCATGATCACTGTGATTGGCTATCAGAGTGGTAACATGATCAGGAGCATGCTTACACTCATTATCAGAAATTGACAAATGTGTGTGAAAGCTCAGTCACTGTGCTGGGAGCCCACCTTGGCTCTCCATGTGGGTTACATGGGGGTAAATTTGCAGGGGTACATTTGCACACATATACATTACATGGTCGGCAAGAGGATAAAAAATATCCGCATATAATGGGGGGCGTTTTCTGTGGACTGCAACCTATGATCAGGAACTTTTCATCCTCTCCATTTGTAAGCAGGTGCAGTTAGCTAGTCTGACACTAGGTGGCTCTATCTGAGAAAAGTGTGTGGTAAAAGAGAATGATGTAATCAGTTCCTTTTAGCTCGAGTCCCCCTGTAGTGAATTCAGGGTGAGTCAGTGCCCATATATAATCTAGGTTGGGAGGAGCCTTAGGTAGTCAGGACATGTCCATGGTTGGGGCATGTCCATAGTTGGGGCATGTCCATGGTTGGGGCATGTTCATGGTCGGGGCATGTCCAGGGTCATGTATGCTCCCATTAAGTCCTCCAGCATAATAAATATGCTGGTGGACTTGATGGGAGCATATGTGACCACATGATCCATACTCTTTTGACCCTTTATACCTGGCATAAGTTAGTCCATGCTGCTCTTTTTGACCCATAGGGAATGAGGAATGAGATATTGAAATGTGTGATTATCTATACCGCTGTAACACCCTGTAGAAGATTTTGGTCCCTAGATTCCTTGGCGACCATGTATCAATCGAGGAACTGTGGGATTTATTCACCTCATATCAAGATATGCCGCGGTGGGAGAAAAAATTCAGTTAATCTGTTGTCCCACGACTTTCATTGTACTTATCAACTGTGGGTTCCACCACATGGATTTGGTTCACATGTACTCCTGAGGAAGATCATCGAAACGCGCCAAGTTTACATGTGGATTGTTTTGGATTTATACATTCTGTGAACCCCCAAACGGAGATCAGTTTTATATTGTGATATTTGAATCAATATAAAAAAAAAGATTGTTTTTATCAAAAAGTCCATAGTTACTAAGTAAAAGTGTTATGATATATATTGATATACAGGGACATATAGCACACACAGATTACACCTTTATGAATATGAGTACTAATCAGAGTTGTATAAAGTACTCGAAACCCATACTTGAGTAAAAACACAAGTGCTCTATCAAAAAGTGACCTGAGTAGAAATGGAAGTGCTCGATCAAAAAGTGACTTGAGTAGAAGTGGAAGTGCTCGATCAAAAAGTGACTTGAGTAGAAGTACTAAAGTATTCAACATGTTTTGTACTTAAGTATTGCAAGTAGTTTTTTTTTTTTTTTAATTTTGCTACTCAAGTACTGAAAGTAAAAGTACCAGTAGTTTTTAAAAAAAATTGCTACTCAAGTACTGAAAGTAAAAGTACAAGTACTGTGTTTTGTCGCTATTAAAGAAAGAAGTCAAAAGTTTATTAAAGTTAACCCTCCTCTTATGTTAGGGTCAGAACCGACCCGTTTTCAGGTTTTGAATGTCTATAAGTATCACATAAATTTGTTTATTGCATCAAGATTTTTTTACTTTGTCAGGAACCTCTACTTTTTAAACAATGTAATAGAAAAAGAATCCTTTTCACTAAATTATAAAATACTGTGGTGAAAATTAAGACGTTCATGGTGTTAGGGTCAATTCTGACCCAGTTATAATATAGGATTTTAGGACACTAATAAGTGCCAAAACTGAAATCATAAACACTCTCTCTGCTTAGTAACACTGACAGCCAATCCCCTCTCAACCCCGTGAGCTGTAGTTAGGGAGGGGCCTATCTCTTTTCCTGCTTGTCTGCTTCTCTAAATAAAGTGAAGAAACATAGGACCAATACATTTCAGAGTTGCTGACTTTATTTTACCATTTTTTAAATTTGAAAATGAGAGGTATGCTATCAAAAGAAAGGTCTAAGAGGTCACACCAAAAATATTAAAACCAATCTTTTCAAGGATAAAGAAGCCTAACAAGGTAACCAAGAGGTAAGAAACAAATTTGATGATAAATAATTATTCAGAGGGTATTTTATGGCTGATTTAAAACACGGGTCAAAACCGACCCTAAACATCATGGATAGTAACGGAATTCTAACATAAGAGGAGGGTTAAAGGTATTAAAGTTAAAGTTATTAAAGAAAGAAGTCAAAAGAAGTCAAAAGTACACATGACATTATACACATTATTTTGAGCTTCATGAAACCTGCCATCTACTGTTCTATCAGTGGTCATTTTTATAATTGTAACGAGTAACTATGCAGCACAAAAAAAAATATCGGAGTAGAAGTACTGAAATCATCGAAAGTAAAAGTGGAAGTAGGAGAAAAAAATTCTACTCTAGGAAAGTACAGATACCGCCTTTCGGTACTTAAGTACAGTAGTGAAGTAGTTCTACTTAGTTACTATACATCTCTGATACTAATGACCCTGGCAAGGAGAGAGGCTGAGTCGAGGAAGATGGCCAACCCTCACATTAAATGACCAATAGAAAAGCTTGATTGATGACAGGGGATGGAGCCAAACCCAACCTTCACAAGAAAGGTTGAGATTTTCATATGACCTCAGCTGCCCAAATCTCTGGATCTACTGATTTTTTTTTTTAAACTTGTACATATGCTTTGTTTTATCATATACACAGTTTGTATCTTGTTTGTGACACGTCTGCTTTATATGCAACCAAAACACACCTTTTTTTTTTTTAAGGCATATAAGAGCTAACTACAAAGCAAAATAAAACGCTATCATAAATGTCTGTATTTCTATACATATAAAGACACTTTTGTAGCACAGTGGCTTAGTGGTTAACACGTCTGCCTTGGAGCCCTGAGGTCCTTGGATTGAATCCCAGCTCAGACACTACCTTGCATGGTTTACCTCCCACACTCCAAATGACGTGCTGGTAGCTAAATTGGTCTAGTATGTGTATGTATGTACGTGTGTAAAATAGGGACCTTAGATTTTAAGCTACTTGAGGGAAGGGACTGATATGGATTAATAGATAAAAAAAAAAAATATCTAAATGTCTGTAACCACTTGACTTCTGGAAGGCCAATTTTTGCAATACGGCACTGCGTCACTGTAACTGACAATTACGAGGTCATGTGACACAGTACCCAAATAAAATTGATGCCCTTTTCTTCCTATAGAGTTTTCTTTTGGTGGTATTTGATTACCTCCACATTTTTTATTTTTTGCCCTATAAACAAAAAAAAAAAACAACTTTGCAAAAAAAAAAAACGATATTTTATACTTTCTGCTATAAAACATATCCAATTAAAAAATTGAAAAGAAATCTAATTTCTTCATAAATGTAGGTCAATATGTATTCTGCTACATATTATTGGTTAAAAAAAATCTCAATAAACATATAATCAAGTTATATTTAGTTTATTTATTTGTATTTACTAGTATAGGAGGCGATCAGCAACTTATAACGGGACTGCAATATTGCAGCTGACATTCTGACACTAACTGACACTTTTGACACTTTTTGGGGACCAGTGACACTAATACAGGGATCAGTGCTAAATAATATGCACTGTCACTGTACTAATAACACTGGCTGGGAAGTGGTTAAATATCTAAGGTGATCAAAGGTTTAAATGTGTGCCTAGCCAGTGTAATGTATGTTGAGCTTTTACTAGGGGAAGTAATCGATTTAATTGCCTGCTTTGCAGGGAAAGAAAATCTATTACTTCCCAGCTGACAGGACAGGGCTCTGCCTTGTTTACATAGGCAGAGCCCTGTCCTTTGTGTGTTCTGGACAATTAGCAGTTGCTGGCACTAATCTATTGGCGGGTACCCGATGATCAACATCTGCTATGTAAAATCACATCAGAACCGGGTCCCCGGTGGCATGCATGCGTATGCCCCTTACCCAGAAGTGCTAGATCATGTGCTAGGTATGTGATCTGGCACAGGAAAGCCACCTTGCTGCCATATATCTAGGTTAGCGGGTAATAAATTAAATAATAATATTTATTTGTGATGCTATAAGGAAAGTTAGTGTTCTTTTAGCCTGACATTAATCCTGTGTATGCTGTATCAGGGACATAGATAAGAGGAGATATGGGGGTCCAACCCCCCACCAGAGCAGGCTCAGCATCTATGCTAGGACCTAAGCAGCAGCAACAGCAACACTTCCCACTACTCCTGTCTTCTGCCCCCCACATTCCCAATGGCATTTCGCCCTCTGTTTTCACCTGGTGATCAGGCCAGTAACACACCTCCTTTATTAGAGTGCCTCCACTCTGGATGAAAGAGCACAGGGAGCAAACTAGGACAGAAGCATTGTAAGTCTGGGGGAGGGCAGTATTAAATGTACTAACAGATTTAGATACACTAGCAAATTTAAGCCAAACTCCAGCTCACACTTTATAATCAGTTACAGCAGGTTTTACATGAATATATAAAAGATGATCATTGTATGCACCCCTGCCAGTGTTAAATGGTTCTCTTATCAATGTAAACTGATACATTTGGAAAAAAGTTTGTTTTTTAGAAAAAAAAGACTTACTGGCTGGATCACCAGGTGAAAAAAAAGAAGAAATAAAGCCTAAAAAAGAAAAGAAATTGGTAAGGTTCAATATCATAAATGCTTGCTTTTAAAACTGCCTTAAATAACACTGCCATTGACCACCAATGCAAGGGCAAATGGGTTAATTAACACTTCTGTGACTTTTCTGGTGTTTTTACATGTCTGACTCAATAATAAAAGCATATTTTGTTGATACAAGGACTGTGGCATATGTTACTGTGTACACAGTGAGTAGGCTAAGGTTTTTAGCCCCTCCCATTGTTAGCACAATTTTGCCAAACCCACAATTTGTCTTGGCTTGCTTTACACGCCACTTGGTAGCTCTGGGTACCCAAACCCAAGCCTTCCCCAGGAAAGAACGTTATCTACAGCACTATGCTGTGCCACATTAAATCAAAACTACAACTCATCTGGGATGCCAAATAAATTCATAAAAAATAAGAATTAAAGCTTAAAAGTACAACTAAAGGGATTAAAACGCCTCTCTTTTTATTGCTGTCTATGCCCCCGTTAGAGAGTTTCACCCTCTATAATGGTGAAAGTAAAAGCAAATCCCAAATTTTGGGTTGTCCCCAGAAAAGTAATAGAGGGGAAATCTTCCTATGGGAACATTAGTTCTTGTGACCTGGGGGATCCCCAAGGAATTCCCGTAATTTGCAGGGATTTTCTCTTACTCCTGTTTTGGGCAATTGATGGGAAGCGAAAATAGCCAGGGATGTAGAACCAGCCCAAGTGAATGGAATTCTCCCTAATGAGACACAGATAGCAAAAAATAAATGACAGGGGTTATAACCATTCCTTACTCTATCCAAAATGAAAAAAAGCACACCAAATAAAGAAGTTATGTATTTATTAAAAATCATGAAACGTATTTTTATGTGCAGCTAGTGTGTGGGCGGGTTTACATAGGGACTTGCAAAAGGGAGCGCTCATGCCCCTAGAGGCTGCCAGGGGTATATGCCTAAACACACTGAAGTTAAGGCAGCACTCTCCATAATGAGCAAAATTTCTCATTATAGGTGCCTACTGAAGAATGCTGCATCATGTGAAGCTGTGCTGAACAAGTGGCCTTCCTTTTTGGGGTACCCAGTCAGGGTACTGGGAGTCAGATATGGACTATGCTGAAGAGGTTTAAGTACTTTGAGAAACGATGGGCCGAATACCCCTTGGTTCAGTTCGCACCAGAACTCCTGAATATGTAAAAAGTTCAGACCCGAGCCACGAACTCTATTACAGTCCATGGGACCCGAACTTAAAAAATCAAAGTCCCCATTTTGAAGGCCATAAAAATGGTATGGGGGCCTGGGTACTGCCCTGGGAACATGTATCAATTAAGTTTTTTTTTTTTTTTTAAAAAGATAGTTTTCACAGGCGCAGTGATTTTAATAAAGCTTAAAGTGAAACAATAAAAATTAAAAATTCCTTTAAATATAGTGCCTGAGCAGTCCCCTTAGTCTGCTGTAAACTGGCGCATCTGTACTGTGCATAGAACCTGCTGCAGCAAAACTGAAATATACTGTATAAAGAAAAAAAATAAATTTAAATAGATTTTCTTGGCTACAAGCCATTGCCTGCAAAAGAAAAAAAAAGGAAAAAACCACATGGGGGTCCCCCCCAAAATCCATACCAGACCCTTATCCGAGCACAAAGCCTGGCAGAACAGGAAGGGGGAAACGAGCGAGTGCCCCCCCTGAACCATACCAGGACCCATGCCCTCAACATGGGGTGTGCTTTGGGGCACAAACCACCCCAGAGCGCCTTGTCCCCATGTTGATGGGGACAAGGGCCTCTTCCTCACAACCCTGGGCAGTGGCTGTGGGGGGTCTGCAGGCAGTGGGCTTATCGGCATCTGGAAGCCCCCAGATCCCGGCCCCCACACCCATGTAAATGAGTATGGGGTACATAGTACCCATACCCATTCACCAAAAAAGTGTCAAATATAGATAAAAACACACTAAAAACAATGTACCCCGATGTAGATTCATCATCAATCACGATGCTCGCCGCCACCCCCAGACCCAAAAAAATAAAAAAGCTCTGCCCGCAATGAAGGCTAACCATCTGCTCCACCATCTAACAGTTCCTAAATAGGCAAGGGGAGACATCACCTGATTTCTTTTTTCAGGTCCAGCTGTGGCGGCGGGCATGGTGATCTAGGTGTGTGTGTGTGTTTTTATTTATTTTTGACACTCTTTTGGTGAATGGATAGGAGTACATACTCATTCACATGGGAGTGCCAGGATCTGGGGCCCCCTTGTTAAAGGGGGTTTCCAGATTCCGATAAGCACCCTGCACGCAGACCCCCACAATCACAGCCCATAGTTTTGAGAAGGAGGCCCTAGTCCCCATCAAGGTGTTTTTGGGTGGGAGGACAGAGCTTTTCCCCCACCCCAAAGCACCCTCCTCATGTGGCCTGGTATGGTTCAGAAAAGGGGGGCACTCGCTCATTCCCCCCTTCCCTTTCCTGACCTGCAAGGCTGCATGCTCGGATGCTCAGATAAAGGTCTGGTATGGATTTGGGAGGGGGACGCCATGCCATTTTTTTCCACATTTTTCTATTGCAGGCAATGTTTTTTTTATTCAGCTGTCAGCAGGGAAGCCTGTTGACAGCTGATGACTCATTCTTTGGTAAGGATACTGTGACCAGCTTCCCGGCCCACTCCTTAACAACCAGCTATTCACTGTGCCCTGATTGGGCAAAGGTGGGCAAATGGCTTGTTGGGTACTCAGTGGGCGAACATCCTGCCGAATGCCCTGCAAAATGGGCAGTGTTCGGGTTGAACTGCTGCTTGGTCTAAACTTCTCCCCCAACACTACTTTTGAGCTGAATGGGCTTTATATTGATCTCAGGTATGAGATGGGCAGCCTGAATAGGAAGGAGAGTTCAACTTAATGCTTCTCAGTAAACGTTCCAGGTTAAATCAAGGATGCCTGGTCTGAAGTTATTACCAAACGGGGATGCATGAAATGTTGTATCAAAATAACAAGGCATATATTAGGGGATGAACGCTACCAAAGGTTTACAAGTGGGAAATGCCTCAAGTGAAAGATGTGATTGCCGTTGCCATGAGTACCCAGTAGAGTGTTTGGTGCTTACGCTGCCAGCTGGGGTGCATACAGTATGACTAAGTAAGGATGACAGTGCGCTCTGGTAGTGGGGGGATTTCTGAGCGCAAATTCCCTGGTGCCGCATACCCAGGACCGGACCGGAGACACAGAGCTTCTATGTATCTACGCGGGAAATCACGGGAAGAATTAGGAGAGAGGTCCTCAAGTGCAGAGCATCAGCAATCATGTATCTCATGTTAATGCAAGGTTAAAGGCATGTCACTGGGAGTAAGATGGCATCAAGCTGTGCTGGATTTAAGGATACAGGCTCCACGGTATCCCCTCACAAGTGCTGCACCATGTAAAGAAGATTACAGTAAATCAAGTGTAACACCACTGTGAAGTGGATGAGACATGAAGAGTTAATAGTGCCATGACATGTGCTCGCTTCTAAGTTGGAGTGCTGCCTTAGTGCGGATTTCTCATGACCGCAGCCTCCCCCTGTTTAGTTGGGTATTAGTGAACAAAGTTTCTAGAGTTCCTCCTTAGGGTGCCTTAAGCCCCATCCACATGCCTGTATAGCCTAACTGCAGGAGAGTAAAGTCAGGTTATCATGATTCTTCTAACTGGTAAGACTTTGAAAATTTAAAGACCAAACCTTTGACATGTAAATATGTATTTTTAGCTGTGCATTTAGTTATTTGCTTGGAATTCAGCTGTAAAATGATGTATTAGATTACAAGTTTGTGACAATATCCTGAACTTTTCAAACTCAGATAGGTTCACCCTCTGACCACCATTAAGTTCTTTGTTATACTTGATCACAATGAGAAATCGAACTCCAGCATGAAGTAAAATGAATCAAGCTTTATGAAATCAGCATGAAACCCAACCACAGTGTAAGTCATCTGTAAGAAGCATATTTAGCCTTATATAAGCTGAGAAGAGATGTTTGATGTTGTCAGCTCAGAAAGACATAAGTTTCCTCCTCTATATCACCTTCTTCTCTGTCTCTTTTGTTCGTCTTACTGTTTTTCTTCTGTTGTTGGAATGTGTAACACAGAAGAATAGAAGAAATGTGTAATGCAGTAGAATAGAAGAATAGTCTCTTGTGGGCAGGTAAATTAAAAACCATTGGTTTTCTGGGTCTTCCATTGTATTTTTCTTTTATGAACCATTTGGATGAATAGTATCTTCTGGTGAGACAACACTTGTTAAGTGAGCACTTTTGCTCTGGATGCAGGCTGAAAGTTTTTTAACACAAAAATGAATGGCCTATTAGAAAATTGTCCAAATTTCTATTTTTACCTTTTGTGAATTGTTGTGCAGGATCTTCACCCTTGCAACAATCTGAGATCTACACAAATCTTCAAAACTTTGTACCCCTGATAATTGTTAGAAGTTGAGTTTGTTAATAGGTCTTCTAGAATCTCCAGCATAAGATGCCTTGTGTGTTAGTTTACTCTATTCAGACACTGAGTTTAAATATGAAGGTAAGTGAATTTACTTATGGTAAACCCATATCCCCTTCCCTTCTTGTATGTGTCCATTATTAGTGCATGGCATTGATCCAAGGTTCGGTATTACAGTTTCTTCCACAAGGTCAGAGGTGATATGCAAATGTCTACATATAATAAGGCAGTTACTGATTGGCTCTGTTTCCTAAGTTGGTCATGGACCCTTGAAAACAGACCATCCTGACCATCCAAATTAGAGCAAGGACAAGGGAATGTGACCGGACACCCCTACCATCATCATACTGTACCAAGGGAATTGGTCTCCTCTAGTTAGACTGCTAGGTTAAATTTAATTTTGGCTTCACTGCAGTCAATGGAGCAGTAATTTAGTTAGGGTTTCCTAGCTGGGTGTTTGATTTCCACCACCTGCTTCTAGAAGAAGTTTCCAGAGGTTATTTATCATGCCCCAGCCAATCCCTGAAGGGAGGCATCCAGAAGGTGGCCAGAGAGGTGATAAATATCTAGGAGGCCTTTCCTCTCTCTGTTCTTTTCTCTCCATGAAGCACCAGAAGGTGCTGCCCCAGAGAGGTGGCCACACTTAGACAAGAATAGCAGTCTGGGCCTTAGCAGGAGTTGCGCTGAGGGCCTGGAGGAGATTGCTAAATGATTCTTTGCTGGGGGGCACTATCCTTTTTTATCTTCCTCACTGAAGATCTACCTATGGAAGCTGGGTGGCAGAAAGCTCCGAGGACATTGTGAGTAGGACCTGTGTTTGGGACTTTCATATGTGCCTATTTTGGAGTATCCTGTGACCCTAAACCAATCTTCTGTTCAAGTTTTTCAGCAATAAATAGTAAAAAGACATTGCCTAGACTGAACCATCATTGTTGGCGTGCATGAGACTTGTGGCTTTATGAAAAAGGGAGACGTGGGCATATTCTCAGTGGCCCTTCTGGGGCTGAGCAGTACAATTCTATGGCTAGCTGGAAATGAAAGAGGCTGTAGAATGACAGTGAACCATGAAGCCGGCCTTGGTAGCCAGCGAAGTGGTTAAAGATAGCAAAAAAGAGACTTTGGTAAGCATACACAGCAATGCGCTTCTCATCATAAAAGTAAACAAGAAAAGAGATTTTTCTTTCCTTGTTTGCCAACCAAACTGCTGTCAATGGCTTTGAAGTTAACATAAAGGTGTTATTTTAATAGCCATAGAAGGCAGACAGGACACCCACATAAAAGACATACAGGGTCGTCAGACAGTTAGTACATACAGGCTGAAGAACAGAACACTTCTGTCAGTATATAATTCTGTGGCTGTACATTAATCCACTTGGCAAGTACTCACTGTAGGTCACTACAGAAATAATCAATCTCTATGATGTCTTCTGGTTTAATACACTTTATAGTGCTTAGCTTGGGATGAACACACCAGGAAATAATAAGAAAAGTTTAGTATAAATGACAGTTCACTCACTGCTCATCTGTGATCATTTCTTATAATGAAGTATGGGGCAAGTTAACCTTTACAAACCCTTAATCATATGTAAGAGCACAAAAGAGTGTCAGTTTTCCCACTTAAAAAAGGACAATGTTTATTGCATCGCTAGAAGAAATGAGCAAAATATGTAAGGCAGAGGTCTTCAAACTATGGCCCTCCAGTTGTTCATGAACTACAATTCCCATAATGCCTAGTCATGGCTGTGAATGTCAGACTTTTACAATGCCTCATGGGATGTGTAGTCCCACAACAGCTGGAGGGCCATAGTTTGAAGATCCCTGATGTAAGGGGTACATACCATTTAGGTAGTCCTCATGTGGAGTTGCAGCAGCCATCCTTAACCCCTTTCTTCCCTGTGCCTGTATCCATCTTTCTTTTCCTTCTGGGCAGATTGCTTGTACCTATACTTTAGAAAAAAAAAAAAATGTGCTTCTCCTGGATTGGTGGAAGAGATGTATTTAAGAGGGTACAGTAACTGAGAAACTGTGCTACTTACCAGCTGCCTATCCAGCAGGCTATCTACCCCATTGGTCCTTTTTGAATTCTTTATATGATTTGTCACTTTGTGCAGGAGGAGGACTCTTTAGAAAAAAAAACAATATTGAGAAGTTTGCTTGGTCCTCAATCAACCAGCCACGCACAGATAAGTTCCTTATTGGCTGTCTTTATTGTCTATTCTAAATTGTACACACACACAGTCAGGTCCATAAATATTGGGACATCGACACAATTCTAATCTTTTTGGCTCTATACACCACCACAATGGATTTGAAATGAAACAAACAAGATGTGCTTTAACTGCTTTAATTTGAGGGTATTTACATCCAAATCAGGTGAATGGTGTAGGAATTACAACAGTTTGTATATGTGCCTATCACTTTTTAAGGGACCAAAAGTAATGGGACAATTGGCTGCTCAGCTGTTACATGGCCAGGTGTGTGTTATTCCCTCATTATCCCATTTACAAGGAGCAGATAAAAGGTCCAAATTTCATTTCAAGTGTGCTATTTGCATTTGGAATCTGTTGCTGTCAACTCTCAATATGAGATCCAAAGAGCTGTCACTATCAATGAAGCAAGCCATCATTAGGCTGAAAGAACAAAACAAACCCATCAGAGAGATAGCAAAAACATTAGGTGTGGCCAAATCAACTGTTTGGAACATCCTTAAAAAGAAAGAACGCACCGGTGAGCTCAGCAACACCAAAAGACCCGGAAGACCACGGAAAACAACTGGGGTGGATGACCGAAGAATTCTTTCCCTGGTGAAGAAAACACCCTTCACAACACTTGCCCAGATCAAGAACACTCTCCAGGAGGTAGGTGTATGTGTGTCAAAGTCAACAATCAAGAGAAGACTTCACCAGAGTGAATACAGAGGGTTCACCACAAGATGTAAACCATTGGTGAGCCTCAAAAACAGGAAAGCCAGATTAGAGTTTGCCAAATAACATCTAAAAAAGCCTTCACAGTTCTAGAACAACATCCTATGTACAGATGAGATCAACTTGTACCAGAGTGATGGGAAGAGAAGAGTGTGGAGAAGGAAAGGAACTGCTCATGATCCAAAGCATACCACCTCATCAGTGAAGCATGGTGGTGGTAGTGTCATGGCGTGGGCATGTATGGCTGCCAATGGAACTGGTTCTCTTGTATTTATTGATGATGTGACTGCTGACAAAAGCAGCAGGATGAATTCTGAAGTGTTTCGGGCAATATTATCTGCTCATATTCAGCCAAAGGTTTGTTAATTTATTTCTCATGTTTACTATGCATTTGTGGGGATGGGTTGTCAGTGTGCAATTTGAGGCTCCATATCATTATGCCATAGACGGTTCAAAATCTCAGCCGATTCAGCAGGGACCAGCCATGATTCGAGCCATGTATGGGCAGGCTGATTGTACTCAATTGGTCGATCTATCAACTTGGATACAACCAGCATGTCAGATTTTTCATGCGATTATTGCCAGTGGCTATAGTCACTAGCAATAATCACTGTGTGTATTCTTAGCAAGGACAGCTCCCCGTGCCCCTTCACCCCAACCTACCAGGAGAACACAAAAGCTTGGCGGTAGGGATTCCCCTACTAACACTGCCTGTGATTTTCTTTCCTACAACCCGTGGTTGAAATATGTAAAGCAAACCTGCAGGTATGGTTGGCCTTACTAATACCTGCTTGATGTGAGTAAATGCTATTGTGTGGCTAGTGTTTGCCAGAATACAAAAATGATGGCCATTTTATTGTTTCATGTTTTTTTACATTTGGCGTAATTGCCATCATACTTGCTGGACCCATTATCACCAGAGAGATGAATTTTTGGTATAATTACCTATATTAATGGCACAGAAATGCAGACGCAGACTGACCCACAGTAAGATTTATCGTGGTTGCCTATCAGTATGAATCCTTAGGGGAAAGGCCACATTGGCTCTGGCCATGTAACTGTTAATGATACTCCTGCAGGATGTTTCATACTTGTTATGCCATCAACCATTCTGCAGTAAGTGCAGCTCAGCAGATTTTGAAATGACTGTCCAAATTATCAGCCGTATAACTTCAGCAGAGAAAAAACCTAGCAGCAATCCCAGAATA
Source organism: Pelophylax lessonae (assembly GCF_965119305.1). NCBI lineage: Eukaryota > Metazoa > Chordata > Amphibia > Anura > Ranidae > Pelophylax > Pelophylax lessonae. Next base: position 438,781,959 of record NC_138771.1, read on the forward strand.
AAATCTCTGGCACTTCTAATGCCATATTTCCTTCTATGCCTTGTCCCTTAATTTCTTTTCTCCTTTCTCCTCTAGACAAGCGAATATACAGTGAAAAATCAATAACGAGGGACAGGAAGCTAAAGTAACGTATTCTTTTACTAATCTGTCCTTTAATCCATCTGAGGTGAAAGAATACAACAGGGTTTTCTTTCCCACACGTTCCTGTCAGGGCTGTAAATCAATCAATATACAGAAACTGCTAATTAACAGGCGAGCTGGCATAACAGTGTGTATTATTAATAAATAACTTCTCTAATATGCCACATCGTGTACTGGACTATTGATGTACCAGGTTATGCAGACATATACGACAGAGGTGAGAGCTGAGATTACCTCGGGTCCCCAAGGGACAGGGAGACGCAGTATTATCGAGTTGTCACACTGAGAGAGGACACCATCCTTCAACCTGAGCTTAGAAAGTCAATGACGATATCAGTATACTATCAAAACAAGCTGTTCGTTGACATGGAGAAAGAGGTTTGATGTATTGTTCATTCAGAGGAAATGAAGACTTCAACCACGCTGACCTGAGATATCGAGTTATAGCAAAGCTTGGTCATGGCAAATATATTGCTCTCCATATTTTAGTAAGCACAGTTCTGCAAAAATTGGCTGAGCAGGGAAAGACTACACGAGGCGGATATGTAATAAGTTGGATGAATACATCCCAATGACAAACCAATTATAGGTCATTTTAGACCCAATTTGCCTAAAATCAGCTAGCATGGTTGCTCAGATGTTATTATGGAAGGATGAAAAACACAATCACAAAATGACTACATCTCATAAATGTTGCCTTTCTGCTCTTTTTTCTTTTTCCTATGCATAAACAGTTTGACTATAATTACTAATACGTACAATCACACACTGAGCTAAAGAAGTATACAACTAAGCAAACCTTGGCAAACTGCACTTTGGATCTTGTGGGGACTAAAGTTGAAGCTGTTCAGGGATTATTAGCATGACCCATTATACATGACAGATATGGTTCTTTTTAGACAGTTGAAGAGGAGGCAGTGGGTAATATTTTTCCTATGGTCAAAATAGAAAAGAGTTGGGGCAGATCTGAGATGGGAATGACAGCAGAGATCCATAGCTTGTAAAATGCTTGTGAAGAGTATATTTTTCTATACTCACCTTCAAGAACAAGGTAACTCATTATATTTCATGTCCTGACTCACTGCGGGCGGGCTGCGGCTTCTGTTCTGTGCAGGCCAGCGGCGCGGCGGCGGGACTACAAGAGAAGCTTTCAGCTCCGCCGCCGCTGCTGGCTTTCTGGTCTGCTCCTGGGGAGTCGGGACTCGGGGAGAAAGGAAGTTGGGAACTCTGCCGGACTGGAGAGTAAGGGGGTAATATTTTTTTCGGGGGGGGGCAATTGACCCGATGCCCCCCCCCCCCCTGGATCCGCCACTGATGTGGTTCACAGTGGAGGTAACCCAAGCACACAGTAATATCACAAGCAGTGGCTCTGTTCCAGGGGAGGACTGGGTACCCTTGGACTGAAGGGCAAATAGAACACCCTTTCATGGTAGGAAGAAACTTTGGGCTAAAAAAGTGTACCATGAAAAATTTAATTTGGAGTGATTGGTGAGAATATTATAACAACTATTCCTAAAGGACATGTTTTTTTTCATTGTGGCTTTCTGCATTTGATCACTTGAAATATCAAAAGTCTGTGCCATAAGACATCTCTCTACCAGACACTGATTACAGGTCAGAACAGAGAGCAAGTAGCTGTACAACACACAAATCACTGGTTGTGGGTCCTACAATGATTGATGTCTAATGGAGGAAATATCTTCAATCAGGGCCTCCACCCAACGTATTATTAATAGTACTAGTCAATGGAGAAAATGCCCTTCCGGCCTTCCAGCCCAATCCTCCCCTGTTCTGTTGCCCAACATAATTGCAGAAAGTGACCCAGTTTAGGCTTCCACCAGCATTGACCAATGAAAACCTACACCAAGGTTATCCACAGTTAATTTTTTTTTTTAATCCTGCAAGGTATTCAAAGCTTTTGCAATAATAGGATAAATTGATTCCTCTCTAATCACTATTGTGAGTGCAACCAACTTGGTAAAACCTTATGTGGTAAAGCAAATACGAATAAACATTGACAGCAGTAGCTGCAAATCATATTCTTTTATAACAGATTGTTTTGTCCCGCTGTGGAGTAATTATGTCCCAGTTGGAGCTGCAAATCCTTCTAAATATGGCAAACTATGAACTTGTTAACATTTAAAGATTTCCCTGCTGTGTTGTTGAAAGCAGCTGAACATGTGAACATCACGCAAAACAGAAAATACAGGTAGCCATAGTCATTATTGATATCTAAAACCTATGCATGTAAATCTACAAGTATATAGCTTCAGTGAACCAATTAAGGCTTTATTTGAACTAACCACATATGGAGACAGAAAAACTGGACTGTAAAGAGATACAATACAATATGCACAACATTTAAAGGACATTTGTCTTTCAGGTTTTTTTATTTTTTATTTTTTGGAGGTTTACAAACCTCTTTAAGGCAACCCATTGAATCAATAGGTTTCTGATGTACGAAAATGCCCCAAAAACTGGACATGTCAAATTTTTTGCAGAAACATATGTGCATTGCTTTACTGCACTGGGGTGCATTCATTCAAAATAAATGGCAACACAATACAATGTAAATTGCCATATGTTGTGGATGTGCATGTTAATATGTGCGCTTCTGCAATGCATAGATGTAAATTGGCTCTTTAAAGTGAAATTTTAAATAAGTGTCAGCAGATGGAATGACCTTTTGCTTTCTGATTTCTTGGGATACTATAGGCAAGTTCTGACAGTTGGGAAATTGCCTGGCTGCATCCGGCACTTTTCCTGGCTGAGTAGTACCTTGCATATGCTTCTATTTGCATTTAGCAGCAGGCACCCAGGAATCCTAGCAAGATATGCAAACTATTGCAAATGTCCAGTTCAGCTTACAAGCAACAGTCAGATTTCCATTCAGGTAATTAAGGCCTTTCTTCAAAGGGAGTTTGTAAAGTTTGTACTTAAATTATGTTGAAGGGCACCTCATTTTCAAGGTAAGAACTAGAGACAGTCATTTAACTTATGGAACATTTCCTCTGATCATAGATTCTCTACATGGGGCTGAGTAAGTTGGAAAAAAAAAAAACAATGAGAAAAAAGTCTGACTCTTTCAATCAGCTGCCGGAAGGATAATCAGACGCAGAGGAGCGGGCACACAAACACACATCTGTCTGATTGATTCTCATTAGCCAATGAAATGAATAGACCTCCATGTGAGAAGCCCAGGAGAGTTTCTCCTTTCAGGTGAGGCAAGGATACTCGGTAATATGTAGAGAAGAGTGCATTGTGTATGTAATTTACTGTTAAAGCAGCTACAGGGAGTTTTCAGGTCAGGGATGCTGGAGTACAGACCTGAAAACTGTCATCTTCTGTCAATAGATCTTAATCTGAGTCTTTAGAATTTAAGTGTTATATTTTTTTAGCATTTCTTAATCTGTAACATCCAACCCAAGGGGTTTAAAGATAAATTAATGAAATATATATATATATAACGCTAAAGCTCATAGCCAGGAATGGGACTATAGTGTTATTAGACAAAGAATCTACTCTGAATGCATTTCCTTTCTGCTTTTTTCTGCGGAGTTGTTAAGGCTGCTGCATAGTTCTCTTCTAGCCAGTGGGGGAATGCCAAGTACCATCAAGCCTTTAAAGCAGAATGCCTGGAATACTGGGTAGGTGTAGTTCAAGGTGGCAGCCATGTAATGAAACTACTGCATCTCTGAACTACAGCTCTCAATGGCCTATGTGCAGAAGGAGAGACTTTATATTCTTTTGCCACGGAAAAGCCGCTCTCTTGGCGCCATGAGAACCCAAGCAACCAGACCTGTTGCAGCAAGCAGGAAAAAGATAGAGCCACCTGAGGAACACTGGGGGTAGGTCAAAACCAGTGACTGGTTAGCCCAAAATGCTTTTTGCTGCCAGGAGACCAGAGCAATCGCCAGGCCAGCGGATCTGTGATCCAAGTCACAATCACACCAATCACATGGGATCAGACCAAGAAGGGGCCCCTTCCATCAGAGAATTTAATGCCACAACGAAGAGGCAGTGACAAGGCTGCTGGCCCTGTGTTACCATGAACCAAAAGACAAGCCTGAGAGCAGAATACTGATAGCAATCTAACACGCATCCAGTTACAGCCATCTGATCTAAGTTTACACTAAGCCATCACAAACTCAAGGTGCAGTTATACTATAGCTTTACTGGTCGATTACATAGTTACATAGTTAGACTGGTTAAAAAAAGACACAAAGTGCCTCTAGTTCTGCTAGATTCTGTCTTGCTTGGGTTATGTTGCACTTCTTATTGTTTTCAGAGTAGAAGGACTATCTCTAGTGCACCAACGGTCATTTAAGAGCTCCGATGTTAGCCGGCAGAAGACCTCCTTTAGAGACTGACCCTTGCACTTAATATAATAGTCCTCTTCTCCTTAATCTTTATACTGTTTATGCTGTTTAACGCTGATTATGTCCACCCAGCCAGTCTAAGCCTAGCACAGCCAATGTTAGAATTTACAAGTGGTATAGTTCCTGTATTGCTAAATCAAAAATCTGTTCACTGCCTCTCTGGTATTCTGGGCTGCACTGTTACTCTTTATGCTGATATGGGAATATTATGCTTTTGTTGCCTGACCCTCTCTGCTTTCTCAGTATGCTGGATTGTGTAATCATAATTGTCATTCCATTGCATTTGCTTGATTAATAACCCCTTTTGAATAACAATATACAAGCTTGCTTTTACCAACAAGTTCTGATGCTCTGTGTATGGCTAACCTAAAGCTGCCTTGACACTTGATTGTAGGACATTAAGGCATTATAGCAATCTTTTCATAATGCCACAAATTTAAATTGCCTGAATATACAGGTTTATGACTATATAGGAGTAAGGAAGGGAGAAAAAAAGACAATATTGAGGCTCACTTATCTTGGGAATAGATGGGAAATACAACCCAGCTGATCAATGCATCTGCCAAGAAAGGATGTCCAAGGTGTGTCTGGAAAAACTCTTGAATGCCCACAGATGTATGATTGTTGGCCAGTCAGATCCTAATTAGGTAGATCAGATGAAGAGAATCATCAGCCAAAACACACCTATTTGTTTTGGATTGTGTAGGGAAAGCTTAAAAACCTCTCTATGGTATTAAATGCTATGTATAGCCAGCCATAGATGGTGCGATTTTCTTTCTCGCAACCACGGGTTTCAGGAAAGAAAATAGCTTGATTCCCCCATCAACACAGTCAGATGGGGGAATATCTCCTGCAGAACTAATGTGTTCACCCAGCGGGGTGGGGAGAGTGGTTCCTGCTGGGAGAATACACACTGATTATCGCTAGCAGCTATAGCTGCTGTCAATAATTACATGAAAAATCTGACAGGCTGGTTGTACTCAAGTTGATCGATTGATCAACTTGGGTACAATCAACCTGCCCATGCATGGTTCGAATTTCCACCGGTCCCTGCTGAACTGGCCGAGATTCAAACCATCTATGGCCAGCTTATGGCCCCATTGAGGAGATTTCCCATTCTTGCCTCATGAACTGGTCGCTTGACAAAGGAAACAATGGGAAATCTCTTCAATGGCTTCAGAGCCATCAACAAAAACCTACTTTCTAGTATAACGTCAAAACTAAAATTCAGGGAAATTAAAAAACTACCCTTGCATTGGGGCTTCCCTCAGCATTGCAAGGGTTAATGCTTGTTTTTTTTTTTTTGCCTAGTGCACCATTAAAAAGCATTTTTACCTGCTTTATCCCTGGCTCCCGGGGCAGCCAGATTTCTCCTCTTTCCTCAGACACTTTGGTCTGGAGACAGGCCATCAGCGTCCCCAAGGGCAATGCAGGACTGCTGTACTTGATGACATCAGAAGTCAACCAACAGACAGAGGGGCAAAGAGTAGCAGCTTTGGGGAACGCAAAGGACAGGAGGAAGTTTAGCGAGAGATGTGGGAAGTAATAGGGCTTTTTATTGGTGTCCTTGACAAAAATAGACAATTAACCTTTGCAGTGCAGATAGAGCCCTAGTTTTTTCAATTCCTTGGAGTTCAGCTTTAAAAGGCGATAACCTCTGCAGGTTTATGTTGCTATATGTCCCTTCCTGTCCAGGTGAGCCCCAGCTCCTTATTTTTTGTCCATGTGTGTTTTTTGTTAGATGAAAACAATATCTGTCCATAATGCAGCACCCTGGTCCTAAACTGGGACTACTATGCAAATTTTGTTTTTGGCTGGTCTGTAGACAGCTCAGATTGATTGTACAGTTTATATCTGGTCTTTCCCCAATCTCAATTAGGTTGTGCATTTCTCACTGTCGCAGGTAGATGTCACTGGTACCACAGCCCAGTATGAGATAGTACAACTAGGACTGAGTTATGAATATTTAGTCTCCTTCCAGCCAGCCCAGTAGGAGGTTCCTGGTCACTGGTGCATTCTGGGAGAGGATATATGTTTGGACGGGGACATGTGCTCGCTCTCTTGCCTCAGGCCCTCTTGGCCTGGGGATGTGCTGCTAAAGTGAGCTCTGCAAGTAGATTCAGAAGCCTGTCGGGGGCCTACTAATCCTGAAGTGGTCCTTAAGCTGTTTTGCCGGGCTTGGAAGAAGCCAAGCCGAATTGAGAAGATCCAGGAGAGAACCCTAGCTGGTGAGAGCCAGGATTAAGGCTAGTCTCTCAGGAGGGCTTGGTGACTCATTAGGAGGACACACCTACATCTAAAAATGTGCTTGCAGTGTCGCCAGATCCGCTTAAAGGTTCTGACACTGTGAAGCTAGAGTTTGTTCTACATTTAAAAACATGTTTGCAGTATCGCCGAGTCGGCTTAAAGGTTCTGGTACTGTGAATCTATGATTTTTCTGGATCCAAGGAGTCTGTAAGTGATCTGCTACTGGTATTTGAGGCCCCCTAACCCTCTCTCCTACTACCTTCTTTCAAGTTCTACATTAAATCTTTAAAAAGATCAAAAGTGACTGGCGTCCAATTTGTGCTCAAAACTCCCCATTATAGCCATCGACTTAACCCTGGGATAAATGCTAGCAGCCCTCCCTGTCTCTGGGCGTCACCATACCACCTCTGGAGGTCAGGGGGGTGCTACAATAAAATCACACATTCTATATACATCATTAACAAATGCTTTATGCTGACAGCTTTGTTCACTTTTTCATTGGTCCTCCAAACTTGTTGATGGCGGGTTTTTTATTTTAGAAAAAAAATCAATAGACTGTGTTTTCCATCCTCGTTTTCTGGTGAAAAAAAGGAATATGGTTGTTTTAAATGAGTTGTTTTTTACTGAAGCCCTTGCTGCTTCATTTATGAACTTTTGTGTAGTTAGTATGATTGCCTGAGCCTGTCATGGAGAACACAGGTCATAAGTTGATCATTTGAAAAAAGGGAACAACAATGAGCCTTTGTTTTATTATACCAGTGAATAAAATATGATCTTTGACTCATTTCCCACTTCCGGACCGCCCACTGCGTATTTACGTCACTACTTTGACGTTAAATACCGGGGGTAATGGCAGCAGATAGCTGCCGTGCCATAACCCTGGTATTTTTCTACATGACTGGTGGTCCTCTTTCACATTAAAGTGGTCCCAGCGTCAAATTAACCGCGGGATATTTTTTTGGGTGGCAGGAGCGGTGCCCACCCCCCTCCCAGTCGTTTTCCCCGCTTACTGGAGCTGGCGGTAGCGGGGAAAAGAATCCGGTCCTTCTATGTCCCAGGCAGGAAGTCGAGTGAGGGCAAGATGGTCCCCACTTAACTCTATGGCCTTGGAGGACCAGGCATTTTGACATTTTTTTCTTTTTTCTTTTTGCTTTTAAGTGTGGATGTGAGATCTGAGGTCTTTTTGACCCCAGATCTCACATTAAAGAGGGCCTGTCCTGCTTATTTCTATTACAAGGAATGTTTACATTCCTTATAATAGGAAAAAAAACTAACCAAAAAATGTTTTTTTAAAGGGACAGTATAGAAAATAAAAAATAAAAGGTAAAATAAATACGAAAAAAAAAAAAAAATGTTTTAAGTGCCCCGTCTCTACAAGCTCGTGCGCAGAAACGAACGCATACGCAAGTCACGCCCACATATATAAACGGTGTTCAAACCACACATTTGAGGTATCGCCACAATCATTAAAGCAAGAGCAATAATTTGAGCCCTAGACCTCCTCTGTAACTCGAAACTGGTAACCTGTAGAATTTTTTAAAGTGTCGCTTGTGGAGATTTTTAAATACCAATGTTTCGCCATTCCACGAGCTTTCACAATTTTGAAGCATGATATGTTAGGTGTCAATTTACTCGGCGTAACATTCTCTTTCACATTATAGAAAAAAGTGGGATAACTTTACTGATTTTTTTGTATTCAAAAAAAATGTATTTTTTCCAAGAAAATTGCGTTTGTAATTCAGATGTTTAGAACTATTATCAAACCTGTTATTATGTTATGGGGAGGAGAGCAGGATACTAACATAAGAGATGAAAACACTCAAAGTGTATCCAAACTTAAAAAACAATATGTAATATACAGTATTGCAGCTTTCTAGTACTTAGAGGTGGTGACTGCATTCATTTTATTTTTCTTTATTTTGTAGGCTTTTTTTTTCCCCTCTTATTCTTACCTAATTATTCTGTCTTACAGTGACAATGCTCAGTCACTATACTGTATCTACAAAGGATTACAGTTATCACTATAGGCTGCTTTTCTGATTTGGACAACTTACACTACCTCTTCTCCTTATCTCTACTGCATAGGGAGGTTCTGTATTTCACAAAGTATTTCTGGGAAAGCTGATAACATTGTTTGCTATTAAAGTTCAGTGCGCAGGAAATTCTGGCAATTCTGTCACAGATGACGCCATCTGTGACATAAGGGGGGTGGAGTCTCCTGATGATGTCACCGGGAGACTACGCTCCCTAATGGCTATATAATGAGCTGCATAGACCAGAGACCGGCATAATCACCGGAGACAGCATCGGAGGAGGACCGGAGGAAGAAGAATAGTGGAGGGGAGAAGAGCGGAGGGCAGAAGAGCGAGGGCAAAAGAGCAGAAGAGCGGATGGGGAGAAGACCAGAGCGGAGAAGACAGGATGAAGATTTTTAATAAACTTTTCAAAACGTCTCCTTTCATTATTTACATACACTGCCTTTTATGGGGAGAATGGGTAGGGGTACAATGTACCCCTACCCATTCGCATAGAGAGAGGATCCGGGATCTGGGGGGCCCCCTTGTTAAAGGGGGCTTCCAGATTCCTATAAGCCCCCTGCCCGCAGATCCCCAAAATCACCGGCCCAGGGTAGTCCGGAGGGGGCCCTTGTCCTCATCAACATGGGGGCAAGGTGCTTTGGGGAGGGGGGGGTGCAGAGCCCCCCCCTGCCCCAAAGTACCCAACCACCCCATGTTGAGAGTGTGTAGCCTGGTATGGTTTAGGGGGGGTGGGGCCCCTCACTCGTCCACTCCCCTTTCTTGGCTTGCCGGGCTGCATGCTCGGATAAGGGCTTGGTATGGATTTTTGGGGAGACCCCACGCCGTTTTTTCGGCGTGGGGCTCCCCTCAAAATCCATACCAGACCGGAAGGACCTGGTTTGGAACCTTGGGGGACCACCACCGTTTTTTTTTTTCCCATTTTGGTGTGGAGTTCCCCTCAAGATTCTCAGAGCACAAGTCGCACCGCAAGTCGGATCATCCTAAACCGACTTGCAATGCGTCTTCCATTCAAATCAATAGGCTCCCATAGGGAACCATTAATTTTGAATGGGAAAAAAAAACGTATGACGTGGCTTAACGCTGTATAAGCAATGTTAAGCAACGTTATTAAGCCTTTAGCAGTGTCAGAAGTTTTTACAGCTTGACACTGCAGCTCCAGAACGCACTGGTCCTGGGTTGTTTTTGAAGCTATTAAACGCCTATGCCACTTGGAGCTCCTAAAAGCTCTATGTGTGCATGAAGCCATAGAATAACATGGATGGGCATTTTGCAGCTGCAAAAAAAAAGTCTGACGCTCCTAACAGCAGCTGCAAAAAAGCCCTGTGTGCATGGGGCCTAATAGAGCAGTGTTTTGGAGGAGAGGGGTTTCTAGAGGGTCAGGCCATGTTTATGCAACATTTATTCAGCATTTTTAAAGCCTCATAACAGCCTGTCAACACCTGCCATATATATTATAATGGTACCACACAGTGCTGTTCACACAGGAGTGGTAGCATTGTATTGTGTTGCATTAGACAGAATGTCGCTTTCATAAAATATTGACACTTGTCAACCGCTTCCATTGATTTTACCGCACTTGAACAGCAGCTAGAGAATTTATAAATTGTTAGCTGGGCATTGGAGGAGAGACAGTGGCGGTTCCAGAATCCCAGAATGCACTGGAAAATAATAGAGACCTAGGACAGAGCAGCTTCAGTCACTTCCTGGTTATACAGAGCAGCCATGTGGTAAAACCATTGTTTCTATGCGCAGGAAACAGCATTAACCAACCAGCAATGCTGACAGTGCCAGGTAGGAGCAGAGACATTGAGCATTATTGACAGAGGAAAAACTTTTTGTGTCAGCAAAGCTGAGCCGCACCAAGCCAAGTGGCAAAAGGGTTAAAGTATACAAATCTAACTTGCAGAGAATTCACAAAAATGTCTGCTATCACACGCCAACCTAACTACACCTCAAAGCAGATCACTTCCCGCTGAAGCATTTCCTACTAGAAAAGCAACACATCCATGGGCACTTATCAAGCTTTTTCAACGCTTCATAAACATAATAAAAGCACATCAAAAACACATTATAAATGCCATAGGAACGTTAATGAGCATGGCTTCATTCTTCATAATTAACACACGTGAGAACTAGGCCTTAGAGCCCCAGTCTGACACTCCAATCTATTAGCAGCACAGAATATTTTCACTCTTTTCTGCAACACTTAGTATAGTGAAAAAAGTAAACAACCCCATATTTATTACTGTAAATTCATAGGATCAATATTAACCATTTCCCGCAAAATCACATACCTGTATGTCGTTTTACCCACTTCAACCCGGAAGGTTTTACCCCCCTTAATGACCAGGCTATTTTTTGCGATTCGGCCCTGCATTGCTTTAACTGACAATACAATTGATGTCCTTTCTTTCCCACAAATAGAGCTTTCTTTTGGTGGTATTTGATCACCTCTGCGGTTTTTCATTTTTGCGCTATAAACAAAAAAAGAGTGTCACTTTTGAAAAAACACCAATATTTTCTACTTTCTGCTATAAAATATTACCATTAAAATTTTTTTAAAAAATCTAGTTTTTGTATCAGTTTAGGCCAATTTGTATTCTGCTACATATTTTTGGTAAAAAAAAATCCCAAAAAGTGTATAATAATTGGTTTGCGCAAAAGTTATAGCGTTTACAAACTACGGGATAGATTTATGGACATTTTTATTTTTTTTCTTAGTAATGGCGGCGATCAGCGATTTTTATCGGGACTGCGACATTGCGGCGGACAAACTGGACACAGAGTGACACTTTTTGGGGACCAGTGACATTAATACAGTGATCAGTGCTAAATAAGATGCACTGTTACTGTATAAATGACACTGGCAGGGAAGGGGTTAACACTGGGGGTGATCAAGGGGTTAAATGTGTTCCCTAGATGTGCTTAATAACTATGTGGGGGGTGGATTGAACAGAGGCAGAGAGAAATCAGTGATTCAGCTTAGCTGAATCACACAATCTTTCCCTGCCTCTCTGACAGGAGAGCCGTCTTGCATTGTTTACATTCCAGGCGGCTCTCCTGTCAGTTTTGTCGAAGATCACGGGAGGCTGGCGGGCAATCGAGCCCGCTCCTCCCACGGTCTGGCTCCCACTGTGATTAATCACAGCGGGAGCGTGACTCCGGCGGCGCGTGCGAGCTGCCAAAACCGTGTGCACATAAGCAAGTATATCTATGTGATTATGCGTAGCCGAGTCGCCCTGCCGCAGTAAATCTGTGTGGGGCGGTCGGCAAGTGGTTAAGGAAGTGGTTGTACCAGGGGGATGCCTGCAGCTAGAGAAAACAGTCAGCTTTCCAGTCATAACAACCGATGCAGCTAAGCAGCCACTCGGCCATTATCACAAGCAGTGGGAGTGGATGTCCTCCCACCGCCATTTTGTCGGGTCTCCCGTGACTGAGACCCAAGCAACCAGCCGGCTGCCCAGAGTCCTGAACGAAGCCGGAATCAGCTTCAATCTGGTTTCCGATGTCGTAACCCATCTTTCGCAATATATAAAAAAATTGGACTCACTTTATTGTTTCGTTTTCTTTTAAATTCAGTGAAGTGTATTTTTTTTTTTTTTTTATTGCGTTCCAAAGACTGCTGCGCAAATACTCTATGACATAAAATAGTGCAACAACCGCCATTTTATTCTCCAGAGCCTCTGCTAAAAAATGTATATAATGTTTGGGGGTTCTAATTCATTTTCTAGCAAAAAATACAGATTTTTAACTTGTAAGCAAAATGTGTGAGAAATAGGCTTGGTGGTAAACTAATAAATAACAAGGGTTTAATTGGGATTTAACCACTTGCTGACCTGCTGCAGTACATAAACTGCGGCGGGTCAGCTCGTACAGGCACCATAACATACTTGTATGTGGCGAATTTCTGAAAGCTTCGGCTGCCATTCACTGCAATGCTTTATGGCTGATCCGCTAAGCGAATGACAGAAGGGAGCTCTGCGTTGGTAAACAATACAGGACTCTCTACATACAGCAGCGATGTGCTGTTTTGTTTTTTCTCTTTCTGTAAAACAGGAAGTAAAAACCGGCACATTGCTTAGTAAAATCAGCACACATTACGCATAGTAAACAATGTTAAGCACACATTTAACCCCTTGATCGCCTTAGATGTTAACACCTTCCCAGCCAGCTTCATTAGTACAGTGACAGTGTATTATTAGCACTGATCACTGTATTAGTGTCTCCTTACATTGGTGTCCAGTGTCTGTGCCCTCCTTACATTGGTGTCCAGTGTCTACGCCCTCCTTACATTGGTGCCCAGTGTCTGCGCCCTCCTTACATTGGTGTCCAGTGTCTACACCCCCTTACATTGGTGTCCAGTGTCTGCACCCTCCTTACATTGGTGTCCAGTGTCTACGCCCTCCTTACATTGGTGTCCAGTGTCTGCGCCCTCCTTACATTGGTGTCCAGTGTCTACACCCTCCTTACATTGGTGTCCAGTGTCTGCCACCCCTTACATTAGTGTCCAGTGTCTGCGCCCTCCTTACATTGGTGTCCAGTGTCTGCGCCCTCCTTACATTGGTGTCCAGTGTCTACGCCCTCCTTACATTGGTGTCCAGTGTCTACGCCCTCCTTACATTGGTGTCCAGTGTCTGCACCCTCCTTACATTGGTGTCCAGTGTCTGCGCCCTCCTTACATTGGTGTCCACTGTCTGCACCCCCTTACATTGGTGTCCAGTGTCTACGCCCTCCTTACATTGGTGTCCACTGTCTGCACCCCCTTACATTGGTGTCCAGTGTCTACGCCCTCCTTACATTGGTGTCCAGTGTCTGCGCCCTCCTTACATTGGTGTCCAGTGTCTACGCCCTCCTTACATTGGTGTCCAGTGTCTGCCACCCCTTACATTGGTGTCCAGTGTCTGCGCCCTCCTTACATTGGTGTCCAGTGTCTGCGCCCTCCTTACATTGGTGTCCAGTGTCTACGTCCTCCTTACATTGGTGTCCAGTGTCTGCGCCCTCCTTAAATTGGTGTCCAGTGTCTACACCCCCTTACATTGGTGTCAAGTGTCTGCACCCTTCTTACATTGGTGTCCAGTGTCTGCACCCTCCTTACATTGGTGTCCAGTGTCTACACCCCCTTACATTGGTGTCAAGTGTCTGTGCCCCCTTACATTGGTGTCCAGTGTCTGCACCCTCCTTAGATTGGTGTCCAGTGTCTGCACCCCCTTACATTGGTGTCATGTGTCTGCGCCCCCTTACATTGGTGTCCAGTGTCTGCACCCTCCTTACATTGGTGTCCAGTGTCTGCACCCCCTTACATTGGTGTCCAGTGCCTGTGCCCCCCTTACATTAGCTTTAGAGTGTCTTTGCTCCTATTACGTCGGTGGTCAGTGTCTGTGTCCCCAACCCCCCAGCCTACAATGGTAGTCAGTGTCTGTGCTCCTTTTACATTGGTGATCAGTGTCGGCACCCTCCGTACATTGGTGTCCAGTGTCTGTGCCCCCTTACATTACCATTAAGTGTCTGTGCTCCTTTTACATCGGTGGTCAGTGTCTGTGTCCCCAACCCTCTGCTTACATTGGTGTCCAGTGTCTGTGCCCCCCTTACATTAGCATTGAGTGTCTGTGCTCCTATTACATCGGTGGTCAGTGTCTGTGTCCCCAACCCCCTGCTTACATTGGTGTCCAGTGTCTGTGCCCCCCTTACATTAGCATTGAGTGTCTGCACTCCTATTACATGTGTGGTCAGTGTCTGTGTCCCCAACCCCCCCTGCTTATGTTGGTGTCCAGTGTCTGTGCCCCCCTTACATTAGCATTGAGTGTCTGTGCTCCTATTACATCTGTGGTCAGAGTTTGTGTCCCCAACCCCCTGCTTACATTGGTGTCCAGTGTCTGTGAGAGGCAGCGTGGAGAGCGGTGATTGACAGTCCCCGCTCTCCGCTTAGAGCAGACTGAGAACTGAGCAAATAGTGGTCATGTGATTGTTCATTTCACAGGCTTAGGGCCAGTGGGGGACAGCTACAGTATCACACCAATGTTGTAATATGCAGGTATGTATGTTTATTTTTTATATAGCTCAAGCTTCTCTTTAACCCCTCACGTGCATGCCACCGTTAACCAGCCCCCGCTGTGATTGGACACAGTCAGAGCCAATCAGTGGTTCCATCAGAACCGATATCTGCCGGCCCCCGCCGATTGTTCCTGAGAGAGGAAGAACGACAGTCTGTGTCAAGGGAAGACAGAGATCCTTTGTTTCTACTAAGCAGAAACACAGGATATCTGTCTTCCCACAGCACCCTCCACACAGGTATAAAGCACTCCCTTGGGACAGATTTAACCCTTTGATGGCACCTGATGTTAACCCCTTCCCTGCCAGTGTAATTAGTACAGTGATAGTGCATATTTTTAAGCACTGATCACTGTATTGGTGTCACTGGTCTGCAAAAAGTGTCACTGGGTGTCTGATTTGTCCGCCGCAATGTCGCAGCCCCACTATAAGTCACTGATCGCCGGCAATACTAGTAAAAAAAGACAAAATAAATTAAAATTCCATAAAAATATCTATATATATATATATATATAGTTTGGAGAAACTTTTGTGCAAACCAATCAATATACGCTTATTGGGATTTTTTTATTACCAAAAATATGTAGCAGAATACACATTGGTCTAACAGATGAGGAAATTCGATTTTTTTACATTTTTTTGGGTGTGCTTTATAGCAGAAAGTAAAAAATATGGGTTTTTTTTCTTCAAAATTGTCGGCCTTTTTTTGTTTATAGCGCAATAAATAAAAACCACAGAGGTGATCAAGTACTACCAAAAAAAAGCTCTATTTGTGGGGGAAAAAAAGGACATTAATTTTATTTGGGAACAGCAATGCACGAATGTGCAATTATCAGTTAAAATAAAGCAGTGCCATACCGCAAAAAATGGCCTGGTCATGAAGGGGGGGTAAGCCTTCCAGAGCTGAAGTGGTTAAAATACCACCAAACAAAAAAAGACCTATCTCAAAAAAACAATATAAAATTCATTTGGGTACAGTGTTACATGACGGAGTAATTTACAGTCAAACTATCACAGCACTGAAAACTGACGAATGGCCTGGTAATGAAGGGATATATACAGATCAACACACAAATGGTTAAAGAGAAACCATTCAGGGCATAGCGATGGAGTCTTTCAAAGAATATGATCTTCACTGAAAAATGATTGACATGAATTGATGAATTTATATTATTACACAGAGCAGTAGAACATGTAATAGGTTAATAGGGTATAAGTAAAGGGTAATTATATTTTCTTCTCCGAGCTCCTTCAATGGACTGTGCTGTTTCTTTTTCTTTATCATTCAATGTGTATATAAGTAACATGCTGCATGCTCTGCAAACCTAAATGCCTCCCTGCAAACTACCGCCCAGCTTACTGTTTCTCCGAAATGGAAAATTAAAAACAAAACTCCATTAGTCTCTAAAGTATCTGATTATAAATGTATTGGACAGCAACCACACTAGCAACACTAGTTACTACCCCTACTGCCACCTACTGGACATAAAGACAATCACCATCACTCTGTTTAATTAGAGGATTGAAGAAAAGCTTTGAAAGAAGACAAAATTCATGAGATTGCATTCCGCAGTTCTTTACAGCTAGACATGGAAATTTCCTTTTTTATATAAAAAAAAAAAAAAAAAAAACATATATATATGTAATGCAAGAAAAAAAAAAGAGCTACAAGGTTTGTGTATTTCCAGTAAGAAAAAAAAAAAAAAGTCAGGCGTGCTGAGATCTTAATAATCATTTTGCTATGCAGGCCTAAGGCAATAAGACACGTTTAGATGAGGACCAAAAAATTGGTAACACATCCTAAAATTAATAATTCAGTTTTGGGTGGAAGCCAACAGATTGGATCATCTGCTCGGAGAGATATCTGCAGCTCAGCCACAGGCATTGCAAGAGGTTTGACGCACACTACTGAATTTTCAATTTTATTTTATATACAGCAGATTGAAGCAGTGCCTTTTACATACCTTCTGTTACAGCAAGAGGAGTTGCGTTACTTTAACGGAAAGTTGTGCGGTCGTGCGATGCTGTACATAAATAAAATTGATGTCCTTTTTTCCCACAAATAGAGCTTTCTTTTGGTGGTATTTGTGCAATTATTGTTTTTTTGCGCTATAAACAAAACAAGAGCGACAATTCTGAAAAAAAAAAAAAAAAAAAATATTTTTCACATTCTGTTATATAACATTCTCCCCCCCCCCCCCCCAAAAAAATGAAAAATCAAATTTTTTTCATCCTTTCAGGCCAATTTGTATTCCGCTACATACTTTTGGTAAAAAAAAAAAAAAAAATCACAATAAGCGTATTTAGATTGATTTGCACAAACGTTATCGCGTCTATAAACTAGGGGAAAGATCTAGGTCATATTTATTTATTTTTTTGTTTTTTTACTAGTAATGGCGGCGATCTGCAATTTTTAGCGTCACTGTGACATTGCGGCGGACAGATCGGACCCCTAACTGACATTTTTTACACTTTTGGGGGGGGCAGTGACATTAATACAGTAATCAGTGCTAAAAATATGCACTGTTACTGTAATAATGACACTGGAAGGGAAGGGGTTAACACAGTGGTGATCAAAGAGTTAAGTGTGAGCCTAGGGGAGTGTTTTCTAACTGTGGCGGGATAGGCTTGTAAAATGACCACAGAGACCTGTGTTCCTATATAGAAGGATCACAGGGGCTCTGTGATCATTTCAGAGTAGAACGGTCAGCTGTGTTTCTCCAAACAGGAAATAACACGATGATAGGCATCCCTATACTATGCCGATTTTGCGCTGGATTCACCGGCCTCCGCCCACTACAACCAGGAAGCAGGGCACACATTTCCCCACAGCGGACTCGGTGAACCAGCACAAAGATGGCGGCGGCGCTCTGCAGAAATTTTAAAAAGTATTATGCTTGCAAAAATATTATTCCACTGTATAAAACAGGATTAGCGGATATATAGAGGTCGGAGGGTCACTGTTTGGGGGACATAAAAAAAAAAAAAGATTCTGTGGCCGGAACTCCGCTTTAACTGTAAGTGACTACTTTTTTCATTAAATTGGAGTTTATGCATACTATACCATGAGATTCCTTGCATCTTTCATGTCATGTTAATACCGCCCTACGTCTGAACGGGACGGATATTGGGATCCAGAGCCAGCCCTTCTAACCAGCCGTAGGAGATCCTGGATATATATAGGAGATACTGGGACTAAAGATACCATTTACCTACGCTAGACCCCAAGGGGTCGTCTGGTGAGTGGGCTGAGCACCAGTTGACGGATTCCTTATCTGCATGAAGAAATGCAATTTTGCTGCACATGAAGCACTTTAAGAACAAGCACATAATTGTTTTCGCTGCACGTTTTTGCACCTGCACTTTTGAACTATAAATTCTGTCATTTATATAGCAATATATGCACAATCACTTTAAATATTTGGGCACTTTAGGGGTTAAAACCCCTCCCTTTTTATTTTTATCCATTGTGTTTTGTGATTTATGCATATTTATATATTTAAATAATTTATTCAAATATTTAAATTTCACTCACATTATTAAGCGCTGTCCCACATTTACCACATAAAGTTCCATACCCAAGTCCCATACCATCTGCACTTTGTATTGTATCTATTTTTGGGATGATACCCCCTCAATTAGTATAAAGTGGCCACCATTCTCTTTCTTCTTGTCTATTTCTCTAAAACACGTTGGCTGGGGACCGAATGTTCTCCTGCTTTCTGAAGGGAAAGAGCTGTAAGACTTTAACCCCTTTCTGTTTAGATGTACCTGGAATGTATTTATAGTTTTGTGCACATCTAAACATAGCACTATAAGAATCAATGGCGCCATAAACAAAGCTGAGTCCTAAAACCAAACCAAAATCAGTAGGTTATAGTTACATCCAGGGCCATACTTATCTGAAGATTGTACGCATGTACATATGTAAACGAATGCCAACGCATGTATGTTTAGATATATAAAGCCATTAGAAGAACTGCAGGTGACTAAATTCTGTACGCATCTAAATGCAAGTAATATAGGTGCATATTTCATGCAGGATCTGCTGCTAGTAATATGCACATTTACTGCTCATTATTAAACTTAGCTTACACTTGCGGTTGGGGGGGGGGGGGGTAAAAACGACATTTGAGTCGTTTTTTTATTGTTTCATCTAAACTGCAAAGGCCTATTAGATTGTAAGCTTTAATGAGCAGGGCCCTCTTAACCCTCTTGTATTTTATTGTACTGTAATTGAATTGTCTCCCTTTATATTGTAAAGCACTGCATTGTATGTATATTATTGCATGTATATTCATAATTGCATGTATATTAATAATAATAATGGAAGTATACAAAGGCCATGATCACAATCATTGCTGGGACAAGGGTAATCCAGCACCCAGGGTAAAGATTCCAAACGGCGATCCCCTCCCCCGCTCATTATGTGCAAACTTTTGGGATCTTAGGCCCCTTTCACACTTGTGGACCGTTCAGATCCGCCTGTCAGTTTTTCAGGCGGATCTGAAGGGATGCCCCATGCATCTATATGGGGCATCGGATGTCAGCGGAGACATGTGCGCTGACATCCGATCCTGTCCGTCAAATACCTATTTTCCATCCGTCTGGTGGATCAGATCGGATGAGAACGGACAGACGGTCTGTTCTCATCCAATTCCCCCATAGAGGAGAGCGGGGATCTGACACCTCAGTCTCCACACACAGAACGGAGACGGAGCTGTCATCCGGGGGATCGGCGGATCGATCCCAAGCTGAGCAGCACGGCTCCATCGACGGAACAGAAGGGGCCTTACACTCAGCAGTCACTTTCTTGTCAAAATCATTGCCGCTTTCACTACTCCTGTCAGTCTGTCAACAAAAGCAAGGCACCGCCAGTAAATCATTGCGCCCAGGGCAGCCGACCCTCCCGCCCACCCCTTGTCCCGGCCCTGATCATGATGTGTGGCAGACATATACCATCTGCAGTATTCAGCAAGCAGTACTGTCTGTTGAATGCAACCCATTTAGGCCCCTTTCACATAGGCGATCTGATTCGCCTGTCAGTTTTTCAGGCGGACCTGATCGAATGCTCCATGCATCCCTATGGAGCAGCGGGTGTCAGCGGAGACATCTCCTCTGACACCCACTGCTATCCGATCCGATCCTGTCTGTGAAATCCGTACAGATGGAAACCCTATTTTCCATCCGTCTGGAGGATCGGATGGGATCAGATGAGAACGGACAGGCGGTCCGTTCTCATCCGATCTCCCTGTAGAGGATTTTACAGCTTCGTCTCTGCACACAGAGCGGAGACGGAGCTGTCATCAGCCTGCTCAGCGAGGCTCGGCGGATCGATCCCCCGCTGAGCAGAATGGGCTCCTTCGGGCGCGCTGCCCGTGTGAAAGAACCCTAAAGCAAACAGGGCCATACCACAGTTGCCCTGCAACCGTTTGCAATTCACACAGTTGTGGCACAATGATTCAGGATTTTAGGGGGGGCAATATAACGCTTCCCAATTGCCTGTCAAACGCCCTCTAAAAAGTGATCAACAGCAGTATGCTCTTCAGAGGGCAATGTCTGCGTAAACAAGCCCTACATTGAAGTTAACCGGAAGAATTTAACCAAGGACCAAACCGGTGTAATAAAAAAAATGAATGACAATTGACTTGTAAGTAATTAAATGCAAAGGAGCACTGTGGTTTTTAAAATGAAGACGCAAAGGTAAAATACATTTTACACAACCTTTTCATTGACGTAAGCTTAGCAGGAATAAGTCCCACTAACTAAGCTCCTCACTAATGGGGTAGGAGGCTTTGGTGCAGCTGTACGCTCTCACCCGCTCAGTATATTGAGGAAACAGCAGCAATATGATCAGGACCCGTGAAATCCATTTTCCACACAGCTTTGGGATGTTCGCCTTGTGCATTTGGCAGATTACAAGGCACAAGGCTTAGTGATTCACTTATACTCAGCATTGCTCTGGAGTGCATAGTGTAATGGGTTTGTGGCTGACATACTGCAGCATACACATGATCCCCCTACTAAGGAATGGTTGCTATGTAAAACCATTAGGTTCATATCCTGTTACGAAGGAACTTCAATAGCCCTGTGAGATTTCCAACTTTATATGTCCGGGGTAATATGGGGATCCGGCAGACAGAAAATGTATTAGTATCCTGATGTCTCAGCTTTGCAACAGTGAAAACTGGCAAAAGGTCTGGTAGAAGTAACTGCAGAGAGCGCAGTATGGCCTGGACCTCTCCTCTGAAAGCAATCATTACGTGATTATCTTACTTTACAGTGACAGTCACTTTACCAAAATAAATCAGCTAGCAGGAATCTAGCATTGTCCTCTGTATGTCCAACTGTTCTGAACTCTTTCTGGGTACATGAACAAGAGGAACTAGACTTCCTATAGTTCATATCCAGTATTGTGGATGACAATCTCAATAACAACTTCTGGACCGGAAGGATTTGTCCCCTTAACCACTTAAGCCCCGGAAGATTTTACCCCCTTCCTGACCAGGGCCTATTTTGCGATTCAGCACTGCGTGACTTTAACGGACAATTGCGCGGTCGTGCGACGCTGTACCCAAACGGATTTGACGTCCTTTTTTTCCCACAAACAGAGCTTTCTTTTGGTGGTATTTGATCACCTGTGCGATTTTTTGATCATGCGCTATAAACAAAAAAAGAGCGTCAATTTTGCAAAAATAACAATATTTTTCACATTTTTTTATATGAAATTCCCCCCAAAAAAATGTAAAAATCAAAATTTTTTAACATTTTCGGCCAATTTGTTTTATGCTACATATGTTTGGTAAAAAAAATTGCAAAAAGCGTATTTTGATTGGTTTGCGCAAAAGTTATTGCGTTTACTAACAAAGGGAAAGATTTTTGACATTTTTGTTGGTTTTTTTTTATTTTTAACGTGTAATGGCGGCGATCTGCGATTTTTTTTGCGGTACTGCGACATTGCGGCGGACAGATCGGACCCTTGACTGACAGTTTTGACACTTTTGGGGTTACCAGTGACATTTCTACAGTAATCAGTGCTATACATATGCACTGTTACTGTAAAATGACACTGGCAGTGAAGGGGTTAACTTTTTTTGAGAGGGAGGGGTTATGTGTGTCCCTAGGGGCGTGATTCTAACTGTGATTGGCTGTGGCTTGAGGTGTAGGAACAGTGATCAACGGTCCTACATAGTAGAACCGTATAATCACTATTCCTACACAGGGGAGAATGACAGGCATCAGACACATTCCTTACCTGCTTTGGCTATTTGTGGCATCGTTTGATAATTCATCTCAACAGACCCCCCCCCCCCCCCCCCCGTTATGATTTAGGTCCTATATGGAGTCTTGAATACCAGTAGCTCCAGAGGAAGCTTGATAATTCAAGCGAAACATGTAGGGCATCTGGCTACATGAACCATCTATTACTCCAGGGTTGCATGAATGGAACTCAGTGACGACAGTAGCCTCAATTTTGGCACCGTCTTTGAGACCTATAAGATGTGACGTATACCGTTTTTTCTTTATTATCAATCATTATGTGATATGTAATCATTTTCAATACCACCTTATGTAAATGGCGCCTACGGTGTTTACATACTATCCTGTATGTACTGTATTTTTATGTGTATTATTCCCCCATGTGGGATTCTTTCTTGCTTTTAAATTGTCAATCAATAAAAAAGTTTTTTATTCTAAGCTGCTATCTGTGCCTATAAAGTCCATTTATCTCCCTCCAAACTCTTTTGACAATTAATCAGGATGTGGCACACATTTCTTAATCATTGCTACGCCCAAAGTTGCTGCTAATTGGCTGCGCATTTTCCATAACTATCCATTATATGGAATGTAGTCCCCACACAAGGACAGTCGAGGACTAGTGTCTAGTGCCCACACTGGGACAGACGCACATGAGGAGACAGAGTTTGCAAACATGTACTGTGAAGTGTGCTGTAGCCAAAGAAGAAAAGCAGTCAAAAGGTTTGTTGGAATGCCCAGACAATTGCTAACATTCCATAAAATTGTATATTATTAGGACTTCAGTGGCAATTATTAAAGCTATATCATAAAATGTACCATAATCTTTATTACTACCATCAATAAAATAATTAAAAGGAAAGAAATGCGGCTTTTTCTTATGTGTTCAGGTATACATCTAAGCATAAGTTACAAAATTTTGTCTACACCTTCTCTCAACATTACATAGTTCATAATGTTGAGAGGAGGTGTAGACAAGATTGTATAACTTATGCTGATATGTATACCTGTACACGCAAGAAATAGTCGCATTTCTTTCCTTTTAATTATTTTATTGATGGTATTAATAAAAAATATGGTAAATTTTATTATATTATATAATCAAACCACAGCGCACATAGTAATTACTATTTTATTTATTTATTTGCATTTTATTATATACCTTCATTAATTGCTGTTAAAGTCCCAATACCAAGAGGGGTCTTCTTTTGTGGATAAGAAGAAAAGCAAGAGACAGAGGATTGCTCTGAGCTCATGAATAAGGCTCCATGTACACGGGACGTTGTTAAAAGTCCCTTTGAATGCTGGAATTTTTAGGACATTTGAAACGTCCGTTCGGTCGCGTTTGTACCCGCGTTTAGTGGGCGTTTGCGGGCGTTTGCGTTTAGAACCGTTCCTAGAGGTCAAAAAAATGATTCCTTTAAAATGGAAAAACGCGAACGCTAAATGCGGGTCATCGCGTTCGGTCACATTCGGACGCGTTCGGTCGCGTTTTTGCGTTTGAAACGCCGGGAAACACACGTTCGAACGCAAATAATTGCGTTCTAAAAAAAAGTCCCTGAACGCAACTGCCTGCAAATGACTCTAAACGACCTGGTGTACATGGACAGATAAGATAAAATGTAGATGGGTTCAGGGGCTTCTAAAAAAAATGCCCAACTGCTCCTAAACGGCCATTTCCAGTGTCCCGTGTGCATGGAGGCTTAGGCTCAAGGCTGCAACCCTGTGTGGGCTCACCTGCTAAGGGGAGACCAGGTGCCTGACCTGTCTGCTGTTGAGCTACCACAGGACCCTGAGAGGTGAAAGAGTGAGTATTGAGACCTACCAAAAGTCTGTATACAGTGACACTCAATGACTGTCCCCTTGAATTTCTGGTGGAGTGTGGAGTTGCCAGAGCTGTGGTTGCTGCAGCAGTGTTCTGGTAAGAGAATGTTCCCTTGCATTCCTGGTTGTGTGGGACACTGTGCTGAAGCTACTGTGATCTTAATTTTGCTTCTGTGGGACTACAAAGTTCAGTGTGCTCATCTGAACTTGGACTGCTGTCCTAAGCTGGGGGTACCGATTCCCATTAGGAGCCTTACAGCTGCAGTGTTGATGACAGGATTGCCTGCAATAACCGTGGGGTGCCAGCTCAAGAGGAAAGACTCTGACTTGGCCTTTTAGTCCCTAATCCAATCACTGTCCAAATCCTGCAGACTTCACCTCTGTAACATTTGCAAAATACTCTCCTTCTTAACCAATAAAGCTACAAAGTGGCTGCTGGGCCTAGAAGGTCTCCTGGGCTTAGAAGTGAGCAGCAATACCACTGTTATCTCCCTGCTCTCTCTGCTGACTCTGTTACACTGATGACACTTACAAGAGATGTGTGGGATTCAGTTTTTTTCCCAAATTATACTCACCTAGGTGGATGCAGCATGGGACCGATGGTGCATCTGTCCCCCCGGCGCCTCTACACTGAGAACCGAGCGATCAAACACCACATACCTCTCGGTTCTGACAGCTCCCTGAGCAGAGAGCTGCTGACTGTTAGTCAGCAGCTCTCTGCTCTGCTTCCTCCTGTCTCACTGGAGCGCTGGGCTGTTGAGGGGCAGGGATCGGCTGGCTCAGGGTCTTAGCAGCTCGCTGAGAGGCTGAGCCGGGTGTCTGACCAGGCACCTGGCAGATCCCGACTCCATGGTCGCAATGACGTGGTGCCTGGACCGACTTCTGTGACATCAGCAGAGAGCAGACTTTCGCCCGCTCACTGCTGAAAATGGGTCACAGAAGTGCAGAACGAACTGCATTCCTGTGATCCATGGGAGATGTATAGCCAAACGAGCTTTGGGCAGCATTTTTAAGCCAGTATCCCTGAGCCTGTACTGGGCTCCACCACCAATCCAACAGTTCATGTCACCTAACTCTCAGTGACACATCCTATAGTTGCTATGGCATATAGGAAATGCTCGATCTCCAACCT
The DNA here is from genome assembly GCF_965119305.1 of Pelophylax lessonae. NCBI lineage: Eukaryota > Metazoa > Chordata > Amphibia > Anura > Ranidae > Pelophylax > Pelophylax lessonae. The sequence goes on from NC_138771.1 coordinate 438,807,026, forward strand.
CTGTGCTTGCTCTCTTCTCCAGAGGCCCCCCTCTGCACACTCTGTGACTCCAGGCTGGGTCCCTATGCACTCTGTGTTGTGGAACCAGTCAGAAGGACTGGGGAACTGTCCACTAGTGGAAGTACCAAGCATTTACCCCTTCCACTTCCAGAGGAGCCATCACCCCATCCCTGTCACCTGCCTGCTGGCTGATTGGCTGCCTTAAGCAATGACACAAACGCTGTGGTCCTTAGCAACAACACATTAACTTCCACTGGACAGTACTCTGTGTGTTAGACCCATATATTGCATCTACCTCTAGCTCAGCCCCGTTGTAGTGTTGCAAGCCCTGTTCTTTTGAATGCACCCCTTTGAGAAACTTCAGACCAGGCAATTAGCAGTTAACGGTAAATTTACTAAGGAAAGGCAAGAATAGTTCCTGTAAAGCAGCTTCTCACACACATTCCTGTATTGAGGTGTCCTAGTGCCCATAAGGTAATCATACCTGAATAACAGCCCATGGACACAGAGTCCACGATTGGCAGTGATCCACAATAGTAAGTAAGTCCACAGCTGGCAGCTACGAGTCCATAGGAGGTTGTCAAAGCTTAACTGAACAAGCTGATGTATGAATCTGATTGGCTTCCATGCACAGCTGCACCAGATGTTGCACTTTCCAGTCACAGAATGACAGATTAACACCTTGGCAATGTTACCCAGCAGCTCTCTCGGGGTATTTTAGTGAGCCTTTCTTTGCGGATCTCTGGGAAGTTGGCGAGAAAATCTAGTCAGTCATTTCCTCAGATCCACCACACATCTAGTACAGCAGAAAAGCATTAACCCCTTGTAGGCAACTGCCTACATGCCTAACAGCTGAACTTTTCTTTCTTCATCAACTCATCCCACATAGTTATTACCTTTTGTGCCACTTGGCACTATGAGATTGTAAGACCTCACCAAGCAGGACCCTTCTAACCTTCCTGTCTTGAATTGTAATGCAAAAAAATCCCTGCAAATTTGGGTGTTCCTCATGCTCAGGCTGAACCGTTCACCACTAATTGTGGGGAAAATTAAAACCGAACCTCTGTCAATTTTTCATTTCAGTCTGTGTGCCTATTGAAATTCCCTTGCCTCCTGTGTGGTCATCTCTCTGGGACCCAAAGCGAATACCATAGTGAGAACACAGAAACGATTTTAAAAAATCTGATGTTCTAAAGCTTCCCTACACTACTTAAAGCTAATGTCTGGTGTTTCACTTTAAGGACTTTCCTGTGTTGATCATTGATGTCGGCATACAGTATACCCTTGGTGTTCAACCTTTGGCCCTCCAGCTGTTGCGGAACTATCCCATCCCATCATGCCATTGCCTTTGGGAGTCATGCTTGTAATTGTCAGCCTTGCAATGCCTCATGGGACTTGTAGAACTGCAACAGCTGGAGCGCCACAGGTTGAGCACCTATGCAGTATACTTACAACTGACCAAGACTGTATTGAAGCTGGTACAATTTTACTTTTTTGCCACCAGTTCTGAATTTATTTAGGTTGGTTTTGAAACCATCTCTGATGTTTCAGGTTACACAGAACATAGTGTTAAAAAAATAGCCTCTTCACTCCATGCCTGCTTTCCCTTCCCCCTCACAAACTTTAAATTAATGTAGATCTTGATATTTAAATGCTGTATGTCCCCCCCCATTTGTGGGCCCACAGGCAGAGCTAGAGCACAGTTTTACCATGCTAATGGCATATAATTGTACCGTGTGGTTTCTGTTATCACAGTGTCTTTAGTTTATGCATTGTTACCTAATGACACGCACTTAGAGGCAAATAAAGGAACAGAGGAGAGGAGTCCAATGTGAGGAAGGGTCTGCCCTTCTTATTGTGCATTTGAAGCTTTAATGGCTTGGGATCCACTCTTTATTGCTTAGATAACAAAGGGCCCACTGGAAGAACTTCCACTCTTTTGGTGCACTCCTTGGACTGCACTCCTTAGACAGCTTGGTCTTATGGGAGCTGTCCTCTTTTCCCTTACTAGTAAGACAGATATGGCAACAATAGGAGCTTTTTTACTTAGGTCCTGTTCTACACTGAACAGAATATTTGATTTGTGCTCAGTCATGCTGTCCCAGGCATGATTAAACTTGGCTTCATTGCACTGCCCTTCCAGCAGATGGCACAGCTACACATCAAAGATCTGAGCTTCCAACCTGCACTGATAGACACCAGCAACAAAGGTGCCCTTCTTATATTTGCGTTGTCTGCAAAAACTGAGATTGAGCTATGTATCCCATCCTTTATATAATTTATGAAAAAATTAAACAGAATTGGTCCCAAGACAGGGCCTTGGGTACACAATTTACCACTGCAGACCAGTCCGAGTACACTTTATTTATCACTACCCTTTGGGCACGCCTCTGTAACCATTTTTGTATCCAAGAACAAACCCTTATAGTCCATGCCTACAGACCTCAGCTTGTAGATTAATGGTTTATGGGGAACTGTATTGAACGCTTTTGCAAAACCCAGATACACCACATCCACAGGCCTGTCTAGATGGCAGTTCACTTTCTTGTAGAATGTTAAAGAGGAAGTAAACCCTCCTCTAAAACTTGTACCTATAGGTAAGCCTATATTAAGGCTTACCTATAGGTACTGTAAATATCTCCTAAACATGCACCGTTTAGGAGATATTTACCTTACATGCAGCCAGTGACGTCACTGGCGCATGCGCTCTGAAGGAATGGCCGCTGGTGCCATTTCTTCAGAGCCCCGTGCCGTGACCATCGGCTCCCGCGCACGAGCGCGGGAGTGACGTCACCGCGGCTCCGGCCAATCAGATGGCCGGATGCCGCGATCCTGGAAGACAGGCGACTGGACATGTTGCACGTCATACAGGTAAGCGGGCGGCACGGCGGGGGCTCGTTCTAAGGTAAGTATTTCATAATGAGCTAGTATGCGATGCATACTAGCTCCTTATGTGTTTGTCTTTCAGGTTGCAAAAAAAAGTTTCATGAGTTTACAACCTCTTTAACAGAATGTTAACAGATTGGTCTAGAAAACATTTTACGCAAATGAAATTCATATCATTGTTTTCACACACAAATAACTTTCTTTTTGTGGTATTTGAGTATTTTATCACCACTTTTTTTTTTTATTATTATTATATAAACAAAAAATGCCAGAATTTTGAAAAATAAAAATATTTTCTACTAAATATACATATACTACCAAATATATATATATATATATATATATAAATACTGGAAATTTATGCAGCTATAGATGCTACACTGCAATGGCGGTGATATGCTACTTATCTGATACTTATAGTGTGACTGTGATAGGGTGGAAAGCAATCAGGCACTAACAGACACTGGCTGGGAGGGTCACTAAGTGACACTTGCATCACCAGTAACACTAATACAGTGATCAGTGGTAATACACTGTACACTGACATTGTGCTGATGACACTTGCTTTTACTTACTAATCTAGCTGTTTTTTCTCCCTGCTTTTCAGGGAGAAGAAACAGCCAGATCACTGTTAGTATTTTTTGTGTTTCTAAACACAGAACTGTGTGTGATTGGACACAGCCAATCAGCAGGTTTCAGCTGGAAACCTTGGCTGAAATCTGCTGCCATACTCATGATGTGTCCAATCACAGCATGGGTTGTTGGCAGGGGCACCGGTGCACACATACGTGCCCTAAACCCAGAAGCAAGCCGACAACACACATGTACGTTGCTAAGCCTGCACCTGCCGTCCGCTCAAGTGTATTTACTGTAATCGGTCTGCAGGTGATTAAAGTAAAGTATAGAGGAAATGAATGCAGTAATCATATCTATAGACTGAAATATATTACCTTTTTTGTTCTTGGGTTTAGACATGGTTTAATAGCAGCCCTGATGTGAGAATTTGTTCCACAGTAAAAAAAAAAAAAGAGTCTGATGATGGGAACTAAGCAGGTATGGCATGCCATCAAATGCCTAGCGCTATTTGATTCACATCCCAGAAAGCACAGATTGTTTTTCTTAAAAATAGACATGCATGTACAGTAGAATACATTTTATGCAATGTAAATGATAATTTTCATATATTTTTCTTTTTTGGATAATAGTAGCCCTTTAAGGCCTTCTCTATATTATACAAATTTTAAATCAGTAAAACAGAAGCTATAGGGCTTTGGCCAGCTGCTATATCCGCTGTGTTAATTTGCTTGCAAGATGGAATATGTGAAAAATGCTGATTCCCAGGTGGTGATGTATGTGCAAATATGTTAAAATTAGCCTGAAAAAATTGCCAACGCGGAAACATTAGAGGACTTGCAATAACAAAGAGGGGAAAGTACAATTGCCTTTGCTGTATAATGTGTCTGATAGCTCCAGCAATTATTTCTTTTCATAGGGAGATAGTATAGAATATCAAATGAAAATGTGATTTATGGCTTTGTAGATTGCGTTTATCCGCTAGACAGTCTTAAAGGATCTTGAAACCTACAACACTATAATCTTTATAAAGGAACAATAATCTAAAAATACAACATACATGATATAAATACACCATTTCAGACATATAGGTATTTAGAAGTTCTTTTCATTGTGTGGAAAAAGATATTTTTTTTAATGGTTAAAGCCTAACTCTAGGTTTTGTGTTACTTTAAATAGTTCTTCTGTCACAACCAAAATACTTCTATTAATAAAGGGAACTGTATGTAGGATTACCCAGATAGCAAGCAATTGATCTGCAAGTTTGAAAATGACTTGCTAAGCTATTGCTAAACTTGCCAGGCTTCACAAGTTGCACAATTGCAGCAAGTCTGCATTGCTTGACTCTAAATCAACTTTCTTTGCAAATATTCTTCAGGTCTGCTGCAATTTCTGGTTCAGTTATTTTGTGCAGTAGTCATCCCACCACAGGGGTCACTGTGGTGTGTCAACAGGAAGTGTCAACTAGAACATGTGCTTCAAGTGTTCTGCAAGTGTACAACCTGCCAGTGAAAATGTGACTTACAATTCAAAAAGGCTTCTTCACAGTAAGAGCTGTGAAAATGTGGAATAGACTCCCTCAAGAGCTGGTTCTGGCTAGCTCACTAGATTTCTTTAAAAAAGGCCTGGATTCTTTCCTAGGTGTACATAATATAAATGGGTACTAACATGTATAGATAAAGTTGATCCAGGGATCATCTGATTGCCTCTTGGGGATCAGGAAGGATTTTTTTCCCCTGCTGGAGAGAAAATTGGATCATGCTTTGATGGGGTTTTTGCCTTTCTTTTGGATTAACTGCAGGTATAGGATTATATATATGGTCTATTCTGTATATGGGATTTAAAAAAAAAAATTGTTTTGTTTTGTTTTCTCATTTTTTTGGTTGAACTAGATGGACTGTGTGTCTTTTTTCAATCAGACTAACTATGTAACACTGCCACAAATTTGCAGGAAGTTATCCTTGCTATCTGGGTAGCGGCATGGGGACTTCTCATCTCCTACCAGAATAAATCAGGCTAAGAAAGTTTAGGCCATTTACAGGAAGTCTTGCATTTTTATGAATGAATATAAGGCCTCGTTCACACAGGCTGATTTTCCCTTGCCCCACGCAGGGTCTAAGTTTTGCAGTCCTATAGTTTTTAATTAGGACAATTTGACATCATTATAGGGGTGTGTGCACAGTCTAGGGTGCGTTGGGGGCTGTGTATTCGCATTGATGTCACATTGGGAGCAGAGGCTGTGTCTGTGCAACTGCTGCATCCCAAGTGACAGCTTTGGGGCTGCCGGCACAGGGATGCATGTGAGACCTTTGCATCCCCATGTCGGGAAAACATGGTGCTGCACGGAAAATGGATTAAAATGCCCCGTGTGAATGAGGCCTAAGGCTTCCTCTAATTTCCTGAGAGGCTGGTGGATGGCTTGAAAATATTAACCTCAACCAAGTAGAGGACAACTCTGAGCATTTCCTTGCAGAGAGTGCAATGTGCAGGCAATTTACCAATTAAGGACTGCCGCCCCAGGTTTACTGCTGCAGTCAGCCCCTCCTGCGCGAACTGTCGTAACTGTACGTTGGTCGCGCGCCTGCAGCTAGGGGGCGCGCTCCCGACCCCACTCAGCAGCGTGGGACTCTGATGCACGGGGCCGGTGGCTCTGATTCCTGCCGGGCTCCCGCGATCATTCCCTGCTGAAAGAGAAGAACGGTCAGTAAACAGAGCTGACCGTTCTTCTCTCTAGAATGATCACAGAGCGCCTGTGATCCTTCTATGTGGGATCACAGGTCTCTGTGATCATTTCAAAAGCCCCGCCCCCATACAGTTAGAAACATTCCCCTAGGCTTACATTTAACCCCTTGATCACCCACTGTGTTAATCTCTTCCCTGCCAGTGTCATTATTACAGTAACAGTGCATATTTTTTGCACTGATTACTGTAGTAATGTCCCTGGTCCCCCCAAAAGTGTCAAAAATGTCAGTTAGGGGTCCGATCTGTCCGCCGCAATGTCGCAGTCCCGCTAAAAAACGCAGATCGCCGCCATTACTAAAAAAATAAATCAAAATTACATAAATCTTTCCCGTAGTTAGTAGACACGATAACTTTTGCGCAAACCAATTAAAATGCTCTTATTGCGATTTTATTTTACCAAAAATATGTAGCAGAAAACAAATTGGCCTAAAATGTTAAAAAAAATTTGATTTAAAATTTTGTTTTTTTTGGGGGGGGGGATGTTATATAGCATAATGTGAAAATATTGTTTTTTTTTTTCCAGAATTGTTGCTCTTTTTCAAAAAATAAAAATCGCACAGTTGATCAAATACCACCAAAAGAAAGCTCTATTTGTGAGAGAAAAAGGATATTATTTTTTTTTTTTTTTTAGGTCCAGCGTCGCATGACCGCGCAATTGTCCGTTAAAGTAACGCAGTCCTGAATCGCAAAAAATGGCCTGGTCATTAAGGGGGCAAATCCTTCCGGTCCAGAAGTGGTTAAAGTGGTTGTAGACAGTGCTAGGTGTAGCTATCCACCGATAGGACTATTAATGGTGGCAGTATCTAAGTAGCTACAGCTGAAGCAAGGGTGACAACACTGCAGTTTGTTCCCTGCAGAAGAAAGAGCGTTGTCATTATATCAACGCAAGTGCCTATCCAAAAGATCTGCTTGCAGGACCAACAAAATGTTCCAAGGGGTACTTAGAACACCAGAGAGCCCAGTCTTCAGCCCGGTACACGTGTCCCGAAAATGGCCGAAATCAGCGTTTACAGTAGATACAGGCCAACATTCAGCCTTGTTTGACAGAAGCTGATCTCACGACCAGCTTCTGTTGGACGAGCCAACCCGCTTTCAATCAGCGCTCTTAGACAATGGGTACTTAGAACACCAGAGAGCCCAGTCTTCAGCCAGGTACACGTGTCCCGAAAATGGCCGAAATCAGCGTTTACAGTAGATACAGGCCAACATTCAGCCTTGTTTGACAGAAGCTGATCTCACGACCAGCTTCTGTTGGACGAGCCAACCAGCTTTCAATCAGCGCTCTTAGCCAATGGCTGTGAGCGCTGACCAGTGTGTTCTGGTGGGAGGGAGGCAGTCCCCCTATAAGAACACAACAGCTAAGCAGGGAGATTGCTGTACTACATTGCATCGTTAGTACAGGACCTCTTTGCGAGCTCCTCAGTTTTAATTTTCTTTCAACCCGTGGGACTGAACAAAGAAAGCCTTACCATATGTCCCTGGCTTTATAGGTATGAGCAGCCTACATCACATATGTGATTTCAAAGCTTGTAATAGTTTTTTTTTTTTTATTATAGAGAAGAAATTATTTCTAATTAGCAGTGTTTACAGCAATCGCAAAAGATAAGAACATATATAGGCATTATAATATACAGGCTTGTGTTCTGTAAATTTTACCTTTTGAAAATGACATCAAACTCACCCTATGTTTAATTCGATCAGTTTAAGACTGTTACAGTAAAATAGAAGAAAATATGGTATATACTAAAGTAAGCCTGTGCAGATGTTTTTATTTCTGTTTGTGAGCCGACTTCATGAATGAAAATTGGCTGCCAGTCAGATTTTTCTCTCTCACAATTTTCAGCTCCATTTTGCTTCTTAAAATGGATGAGTGCTTTCCTTGCAGCTGGATCTTAAAGCAGCCACTTTAGATAATGTGTGGGTTTTATATGCCGTTGAATGGGAAAATGGTCATGAATTTGTCACAATGTAATTATCTCAAGTCATATGATGTTGTCGTAGACTTAGTTAAAGCCTTTTTCAAACACAAAAGAAGAAGGTAATACTTCTATAATAACTTCATGGCAGAACCATCTATTCTTGCATTTGAATACGGTAATGCAGGCAAACATGAGATTTACAAAATAAGGCTTTTCTAGTTGCAGTTGGAAATAGGGATCTGTCTATACTGGACTGTTCTGTAGAGTTTATGTGGAAACACAAAGAGATCTCTAAAGACCTATTTATAGACAAGTTTACATTTTGCCCTTGTTGGTGGCACTCAAAAATCAGAAAGGAGACTATTAAAAGAAGAAGTAAACCCACCAAAAAAAAAAAAATGTAAAAAAAAAAAAACCCTGTAAGACAAAGGCATAATGAGCTAGTATGCGTCGCATACTAGCTCATTATGAAATACTTACCTTAGAACGAAGACCCTGCAGTGCTGCCCACTCAGTGACAGGATGGCTGACATGTTCGGCCGTCCTGCTTTCTGGTTCGCGTCCTCTAGCCATCTGATTGGCCGAAGGTGTTATGACATCACTCCCGCGCATGCGCTCGAGAGCTGCCGTTCATGGCACAGGGCTCTGAAAGAACGGCACGGGTGGCCATTCCTTCAGAGTGCATGCGCCGATGACATCATTAGCTGCATTAAAAGTAAATATCTTCTAAACGGTGCAAGTTTAGGAGATATTTACAGTACCTAGAGGTAAGCCTTATTAAAGGCTTAGCTATAGGTACAAGTTCTAAGAGAGGGTTTACAACCTCTTTAAATGGTATCCTTCTTAAAGCAAAAATAAAGCCAAAACCAAAAATGTAATATATTGCAGCCTGCAAGTCGTTAGATGTGGTGGCTGCATTTGTTTTTCTTTTTTCAGCTCTTTTCCCCTCTGTTTTCACCTGGTAATCTGGCCAGTGACACACCTCCTATATTAGAGTGCCCCCACTCTAGTTGAAGGAACACAGGGAAACCTTTGGACAGCAGCATTGTCAATCTGCGGAGAGGGTAGTGTTGAATGGACTAGTAGATTAATATGTATTAACGAGTATAAGCCACACTCCAGATCACACGTTATAAACAGTTACAGCAACCAGTTTTTTTAACTTTTGGAATGAAGGTTTTACATAAATATATAAAAGCTGATTATTGTACGCACAATGTTAAATGGCTTGTCTCATCTCGGTACAAACAAAAGCAAGCACCCCAACATATAACTGGCCTTTGCAGCAAGGAGCACATGAAAGGGCGACGCAAGTCAAAAACCAACAGATAAAAAATCCCAGCTCAGCTTACCAACCAGCCTGCAACAAACCCAATAGTCCTGTTTAACAGTTCACTTTATAACCAAGGGCTAAGTTTGCACACATTTGCAAATATATGCGTAAGCTACAGGGCCACTTCATGGCATCCTAGTGTAATGCAATCCTAATTATTTGGATTTTGAGAGTCTCCCAAGTTGAAATACATATATATAATAATAAATAGATTGAGGGCAGGAATGCCTCGAGGGAGCCCACCCCTCCTTATAGGTATAGGAAAGCACTGGACACCCACCAATAGCACAATGGCAGTGAAGAGTGTCCTGAAGGTGTCCCAGTGGTAGCGAAGTGCTCCCCTGCACCAAATAACCAACAGTACAAACAAATGGCAACCACCCCAACCTATAACTGGTCTTTGCAGCAAACAGCACATAAAAGGGTAACACATGTCAAAAAACATCAGAGAAAAATTCCCTGCTCACTTACCAACCAGCCTGACTGCAGCCTGTCCTATCTTACAGTTCATGTTAAAACCAGGAGTTTAGCTTGCACACATTTGCAAATATATGGGTAAGCTGCAGGGCCATTTAATGGCACCCTATTGTAATGCAGTCCTAACTCTATAAATGTTGAGAGTCTCCCAAGTTGGAGCACACATATACTGTATATTATAATTATATATATATATATATATATATATATATATATATATATATATATATATATATATATATATATATAATGGATAGAGGGCTTACACATATATTTGCAAAAACAAAACCCCTGGTTGTAATGTGAACTGTTAGACAGGACATTTCGGTTTGTTGCTGGCAGGTTGGTAAGTGAGCTGGGAATTTTCTCTGTTTTCTGTCTCATCTCTGTAACCGATACATTCTGCTGGAGAAAAACAACAAACTTACTGGCCAGATCACCAGATAAAAATACAAGACAGAAATCCTAAATAGAAAAAAATTCAGCAATCACATCTAAGAAATGGTAAGCTGCAATATGATAAATGTTTGCTTTTGGATTTAATACCACTTTAAGTGATTACTCGGTCTTGTTGTGGAAGGATACTAGTGACTCTACAAATCTAACCCAGGTATACCACCTAAGTCCCCATACTACATGGGCATAGGAATCATAATAAGCTTAGCTCAAGCCTTACAACCCCAAGTTGAAATGATCACAGAATGGCAGGAAGAATTGGCAAGCCTGTGCCTCTTAAGACAAAATGTGGTCAAGCCATATTCCCTAAGATTTTGGAAGGCCAATGAGCAAATTGTTTTTACTTGCATCCACTCAAAACTGGATAGGTAGATTTAAAGCTGAACTTCAGGAAGGTAAAAAGAAAATGTGATCTTAAAGTACTAGTAACAAATAGTATACAATAGTAACAAATATTAGCTGTGTGAATATATAACAACCTCCCTTTAGGCCAAAAAAAAAAATAAAACCCAGAGGCGTAACTAGATTTCTCAGGGCCCCGGTGCAAGAAATCATGAAGGCCCCCCGAAAAAGCATGTTTTTGACACTTTTTATTTTTGGGGATCAGTAATAGTGCACCAACCATGGCAATGGTGGTGAGGAGGATGGGAGCAGTGGCAGCAGTGGTGGTGGTTCAGGGTGTGGGATCAGAGGCGGTAATGGTGGTGAGGGGGGTGGGTGGGATCAGTGGCGGTGGTGGGGTGGAATCAGTGGCGGCGGTGGTGGGGAAGGAAGTGGTATCAGAGGTGGTGATGGTGGAGAGGGGGCTGGGATCAGTGGCGGCAATGGTGGGGAGAGACAAGGGATCAGTGGCGGCAACGGTGGGGAGGGGGGTGGGATCAGTGGCGGCGCCGTGGTGGGGAGAGGGGGTGTGATCAGTGGCGGTGGGGTGGGGGTGTGATCAGAGTTGGTGATGGTGGAGAAGGGGGGGGGTGAGATTAGTGGCGGCGATGGTGAGGGGGGTGGGATCAGTGGTGGTGGTGAGGGGGGGATGGATGGTGGGGTGGGATCAATGGCGGTGGTGAGGGGGTGATGGTGGAGAGGGATCAGTGGGGGCGATGGTGGGGGGGGTGGAGGAGGGGTGGGATGTGGTGTCATCCTCCCCCACCACCACCACCTCTGTCTTACTGATCCCAACCCCCACCACCGCAGATCTCATCCCTACACCCCCCCCCCCAACACCTCTGTTGTAGATAGGGATGAGATCTGTTCTGTGCCAGGCATGGGATCATTAAGAGGCAGCATTCCAGAAAGCCAGCAAAGGTGGAGTTTGGGATCAAAAAGGCAAGTTCACTTACAATTAGCAGTCGAGTCAGTCAGTCAGCGAGACGATTATTCCCCCTCACTCAGCAACTCCAGCCAGGCAGGCACACTTCTTCTAGCAGGCACAGCATGTGGTCTCTTTGCACTCGCAGAGGGGAGAACTCCTCCTCCCCCAGCACTCTATTGGTGTCAGCTGGTCAGCTGACTTTCTTTCAGTGACTGTCCACCCCTGCTGCCTCACTGCATCAGCCATCTCTGATTGGAGGATTGGCAGGGCTGAGGGCGGTGCAGGCAGCACAGCAGCAGATTGCTTTACACAGAAAACTGGCCGCTGTAGACACCCCCCCCCCCCCCGCACAACGATCGGGGAGGGAGGCAGCCGGCAGCCAGTTACCGACTCGTCTCTCAGCCACTAGCGAACAGTCAGGCGGACGGACGGCCCCCTCAAGCCATGGCTGCGGTAAGAGAACAGGGGCTCGCAGGCCCCCCCTCAGGTAGCGGAACTCCAGGGCCCGGTCGCAAGCGCGACCGCTGCGACCCTGATAGTTCTGCCAAAACCCCTACAAAGGTTATCCCTGACACCCTGGGCTCACAGGAAGTGGACATCATTCAACCAGGAAGAGCAGCACCATCTAGTAGTAAAGAGTAATTTCTGTGGGAACAGTGCCAGAGTTGGTGTGAGTTGTTACTGGGCACTGACTTTTTAAATTTCTTTTTTATTAAATTTGAGTTGGGCTTTAACAATAGCAATGCATAGCTGTTCTCCATTTGCTAGAAGCTACACTTTCTTAGGTGCCACTTGATAGTTCAGGAAGTGTTTTATTACACTCAATGTAGTCCACTACTTCATTTGAGTATGACAGGTCTATCTTAGAGTAATCATTTCCTTAGACTCATTTACAGGTGCATCTCATAAAATTAGAATATCATCAAAAAGTTAATTTATTTCAGTAATTCAATTCAAAAAGTGAATCTCATATATTTTATATGGATGCGTTACACACAGAGTGATATATTTCAAGCATTTCTTTATTGTATTTTGATTATTATGGCTTACAGCTAGTGAAAACCCAAAATTCAGCATCACAGAAAATTAGAATATTACATAAGACTAATTAAAAAAATATTTTTAATACAGAAATGTTGGCTTACTGAAAAGTATGTCTATGTACAGTATACTATGCTTTCAATACTTGGTTGGGGCTCCTTTTGAATTAATTACTGAATCAATGCGGCATGGCATGAAAGCGATCAGCCTGTGGCACTGCTGAGGTGTTGTGGAAGCCCAGGTTGATTCAACAGCGGCTTATAGCTTATCTGCATTGTTGGGTCTGATGTCTCTCATCTTCCTCTTGACAATACCCCACAGATTCTCTATGGGGATTAGGTCAGGTGAGTTTGCTGGCCAATCAAGCACAGTGATCATTAAACCAGGTATTGGTACTTTTGGCAGTGTGGGTAGGTGCCAAGTCCTGCTGGAAAATAAAATCAGCATCCCCATAAAGCGGGTCAGCAGAGGGAAGAAGGAAGTGCTCTAGAATTTTGTTGTAGAGAGCTGCGCTGACTTTGGATTTGATAAAACACAGTGGACCAACACCGGCATTTATTTTATTTTCTTTTTTACAATTTTTTTTTCTTACACACTGTGACCAGAACAATACAGTGTTACAATAGTAAAGTAAATAGGGGAAGTGATCAGGTTTTTTTTTTTTTTTTACACATTATGATTGCATATATCAATGAATTTCATTGGTATAAGCAATCCTTATTACCGAATGAAACTAGTTTGTTGTGATCAGCTATGATTAGTCAAAGCTAATCACATGGTACAGATGGGCTGTGATTGGCCTGTCTGTACAATGTGTTCACTGTTACCAATCACAGCTAGCAACACAATTGTATTCAATGGATAGCATGAAAGAAAGTCATCCATTATTTACAATTGTCATGTGATCTGTTGTGATTGGCCCGGCAGCGGGACAATGTAGTGATCAGTCACCGGCTGTGAACACAGCCGGTGACAGATCGCACTGCCGGGAGGTGTGTTCAGGCAAGACGTCATATGATGTCTGGCCAGAACAACAATTCTCCCGCTGTCATTTTACTTTAGGCTGGGTGGGAAGGTTTTCATTTTTCATTGCCAGCAATTCTTTTGTTTACATTCAGCTGTGAGCAGGAAACCCCGCTGACAGATGATGACTCATCTGTTGTTAAGGACGTGGCAGCCACCTGCTCCTTAACAACCATAACAGTTACTGGTTGATAAGGATGCTGGTGGCCGCCCGCTCCTTAACAACCACTATACATTCCCTATATACCACATGCCTCGATCACTACTTAATTACCGCATGCATTTACTTATTTATTTACTTATGCGTTTAATGCCTGCTCAAGCAGTATTTACAGCTTTTTGCGGTAAATACTGCAGAACGATATAGTGAATCGACAGTTTCAGGATTGCATGCGGTATTGTGTCTGGACACCTACATGCTGCATGCGATCTGGTTCTGTGAATGGAACCCATAGTGATTTGGTTTTTAGACCAATATGAAGGTGCTAATTCAAGGTTCAGAGTAGTGGACTTAAAATACAGCATACATTCCTTGCCCGCATTTGTAATTTTATTTGAATATTTCCCAATATTCACTGTCATTCTGATGCAATATTGATCACAAGTGTTGCAAATAGTCTTTTTATAGCAATGCATAATTATTTCTGGTACCTCTGTCCAGCACAGGACCTCCTATGGGTTCATATGATTTTGATTGAAGATCTGCGTTGTTGGAAATTCACTCACAGGCTTCTGGAGCTGATTTAAATAAAATGTCCATAACCTATAATGATCTGCTCTTACTGGTGATATTTCTTTTCTCACTATGAAATAAAATTACTCTTTGACACTGAAAAATAAATTATTAATAATGTTTACTTATGTTTGCATCATAGAGAAACAGCCTGGGAGGTCATCTTGTTTGTTACACGTCCCCTGAGCTCTTCAACCCTAGAGGTGACCATATCTTCTCACCATAAAACCCCTGAGTCATGGACCTGAAGAAAACAGGCTATTAATTGCTGTCCAAACACCTGAGCTAGGTTATCCTACAGGGGATGTAATATCTGTCCTTTATCAACACAAACCAAAGAGGCTTTTTGCTTCTATTGTTATATCTTGTCATCAGCCAAAGGCTTTCTTCAATACACAACACACCCTGTAACTAGCCATAAAACAAGTGCATTAATCATTGCGCTAAACACTTCTAGACTTTGTGGTCCAGTTGCATGTCAGTACGATATCATACCTTCACATAAAGCAGAGTTCGGTTTTGTGCTGTTTTCATTAATAGAGATGATAAATATACTATAAAACAAAGAGTTTCTGTATTTTGGAGCTGGAGATTAAGGGCTCACTCACATGGGCGTAATTAAATACTCCTTTATATGCTGGATCTTGAAGCCAGAATCTACTAGGATAAAAAAAAACTGTGTAATGGCACATTTATGCACGTAAAGCATTTAGAAATGTACTTGCATAAATTCATTCTAGTGGCTAGAATAATCATTTATTCTAGCCTCTAGAAATAATTTTTTACACGCATTTAGGAAAGTACGTGTGTAAAAAGTGCCAAGCTATTCTTCCCTGAAACATGGGACTCAGGCATTTTTTTTTTTTTTTACTTCTCTGCGTGCTACTCTGTTAAAGCTAAACATCCCCATGTGCCTGGACACAATGGGGGAGATTTACTAAAAGTGGTGCACACAAAATCTGGTGCAGCCCTGCATAGCAACCAATCAGCTTCTAACTTCAATTAACCACTTAGGGACCGCCCACCATACATATACCGCGGCAGGGCGGCCCTTAAATGCAAAATTACGTACATATACGTGATTTTGCTTTAAGGCTCTAGGGGGTGCGCCCCACTGGAGCCACGCTCCCGCTGTGAGTAGACACAGCGGGAGCCAGTCCGCGGGTCTGGCAGCTGCAAGCGCCGTTGGCCTCCCGCGATTGTCAGGGAGACTGACAGAAAAGCTGTCTGCCTATGTGAACAAGGCAGATGGCTGTCCTGTCAGACATAAAGGGAGAGATTGTGTGTTCCTAGTAATCAGGAACACAGATCTCTGCCTTCCTGCAGTCAGTCCATTCCCTCTACAGTTAGAAAGCACTCCCTAGGAGCACACTTAACCTCTTGATCACCCCTGATGTTAACCCCTTCCCTCCCACTGTCATTTATACACTAACAGTGCATATTATTTAGCACTGATCACTGTATTGGTGTCACTGGTCCCCAAAAAGTGTCACTTAGTGTCAGATCTGTCCACCGTAATGTCGCAGTATAGTCATTTATACACTAACAGTGCATATTATTTAGCACTGATCACTGTATTGGTGTCACTGGTCCCCAAAAAGTGTCACTTAGTGTCAGATCTGTCCACCGTAATGTCGCAGTCCCGCTAAAAATTGCTGATCGCCGCCATTGCTAATAAAAACAATAAAAAATAAATAAATAAAAAGTCCATATATCTATCCCATAGTTTGTAAACGCTATAACTTTTGCGCAAACCAAATAATTTACGCTTTTTGGGATTTTTTTTACCAAATATGTAGCAGAATACAAATTGGCCTAAACTGATTTGATTTGATTTTTTTAAAAATTTTTTTGGGAATGTTGTACAGTATAGCAGAAAGTAAAAAATATTGTTTTTTTTTTCAAAATTGTCGGGGTTTTTTTGTTTATAGCGCAAAAAATAAAAACCACAGAGGTGATCAAATACCACCAAAAGAAAGGTCTACTTGTGGGAAAAAAAGGACATAAATTTTTATTTGGGTACAGCGTCGCACGACCACGCAATTGTTAGTTAAAGCAACGAAGTGCCGAATTGCAAAAAATGGCCTGGTCATTAAGGGCATAAAACCTTCTGGGGTGAAGTGGTTAAAGAGGTTGTAAACCCTTGTAAAGAAAAAAAAAACCTGCAACACAAAGGCATAAGCTGACAGGGCCGACATCTTCCACAGTGTTTCTTCTGGGTTCGCGGACTCCAGCGCTTTCATTGGCCGGACCCGCCATGACGTCACACACGCTCATGCGCGTGGGAGCCACGATCACGGCACAGGCCCTGAAGAAATGGCACGAGCGGCTGTTCCTTCAGTGTGCATGCACCTTTAGGAGCAGTTGGGCATTATTTTTCAACAGCTTCTGAACTCTCCTCTATGTTATCTTATCTGTCCATATACGCTGGGTCGTTTATGGTCATTTGACAGATGTTTGTTCAGACAGAAGTTTATTGGCATTTGAAACGCCAGGAGGGCGTCCATGTACGTCCTCCTATGCATGAGCTGCCTGCATGCTCTCTGCGGAGCGCGCACGGCTCACTCTGTGATTCGTGAGTCCATAAGACTTGGCTGATCACAGATCGGAGTAAGGGAGCGGTCCCGGCCCCTTACCAGGTGATCAGGTGTCAGCCAATGACAGCTGATCATGTGATGTAAACATCAGCTGACGATCAGCTGTTTCTTTCTGCTTACACTGTCAGTGTGAGGAGAAAAAAAGCAGATCGCAGCTGCTGTCAGAGGGACATCGGTTTCTGAAGAGGAGAGGGGCATCTGTGCCCACCAGTGCCACCTACCAGTGCCCACCAGCGCCATCTACCAGTGCCCACCAGCACCACCTGCCAATGCCCACTAGTGCCACCTATCAGTGCCCACCAGTGCCCACTAGTGCCACCTCCCTGTGCCCACCAGTGCCACATAGTGTCCACCAGTGTCACCTATCAGTGCCAATCAGTGCCCCATCAGGATTGCTGCCCATAAGTACACCTACCAGTGCCTATTATTGCCCATCAGTGCCACCTATCAGTGCTAATCAGTGCCATCTATTAGTGCTCATCAGTTCCCATGAGTGCCACCTATTATTGGCCTTTAGTGCCACCTACCAGTGCCCTTCAGTGCCGCCCATCAGTGCGCATCGGTGTCACCCATCAGTGCCCACCAGTACCGCCTTATCACGGCCACCTTATCAGTGCCGACTTATCAGTGCCCATCAGCACCACCTGCCAATGCCCACTAGTGCCACCTATCAGTGCCCACCAGTGCCCACTAGTGCCACCTACCTGTGCCCACCAGTGCCACATAGTGTCCACCAGTGTCACCTATCAGTGCTAATCAGTGCCTTATCAGGAGTGCTGCCCATAAGTACACCTACCAGTGCCTATTATTGCCCATCAGTGCCACCTATCAGTGCTCATCAGTGCCATCTATTAGTGCTCATCAGTTCCCATGAGTGCCACCTATTATTGGCCTTCAGTGCCACCTACCAGTGCCCTTCAGTGCCGCCCATCAGTGCGCATCGGTGTCACCCATCAGTGCCCACCAGTACTGCCTTATCACGGCCACCTTATCAGTGCCGACTTATCAGTGCCCATCAGTGCCGCCTTATCAGTGCCCATCAATGTCGGCTATCAGTTCCCATCAGTGCAGCCTATCAGTCCCTCATCAGCACACATCAATGAAGAAGAAAAATTACATGTTTGCAAAATATTATAACAAACTAAAAATAATTTTCAAAATTTTCAATATTTTTTTGTTTGTTAAGAAAAAAATAAAACCCCCAGTAGTGATTAAATACCACCAAAAGAAAGCTCTATTTGTTTGAAAAAAATGTTAAAAATTTCATTTGGGTACAGTGTTGTATGACCGCACAATTATCATTCAAAGTGCGACAGCGCTGAAAGCTGAAAATTGGCCTGGACAGGAAGGAGGTTTAAGTGCCCAGTAAGCAAGTGGTTAAATTGTCTGATTAAGATTTATATCCCTTTTCTTATAAAATATATATATATATATACATGTTGTTTTGTAATCTGTATGTGACAAATATGTTGTATCCCATATCCTCCTCATCGTTTTGTAGCTGAACATATAGTGTTGTAAAGTTACAGTATGTTATATGACAACTTATTTGAATGTCAATGCACTTTCCATATTGTTAAAGTTTACATGAACCCTTTGCCTTGTAAAACAACCCATTCAGTTTTAAAAACAAATGAAAGGCAAAACATTTTAATTTCATTTTTTGTAGGTGATCACTTGACCCCTCTTCTCAGTTGGATAGAGAGGTGGGGGTAGAGACTGCGGAGGTTGGCTGTCATCAAAGGGAGAGAAACAGCAATACACAGATCTTCCCAGTTAATGGTTGTGCAGGGGGAGTGGTCAGCACTAGTCTGACCATTGGAGGACAGGCAGGCTGTGCTCCCAGCACATCCATAAAACTGACCACGCTGGGATGGATGTGCATGCCTAGCATGGTAAGTTTGAGGGTAGAAAGCAGGGGGACTGACAGGATCACCACATATTTTACACAAAAGAAACAATGCAAAGAAAACAGGATACTTTTTAACACAAATACACAGTACAGAGACACATAGGAATATGAAATTTAAGGGTAACATATTCTTTAAAATCAATAAAATACACCAAAAAAAAAAAAAGTATGGTTAAAGCGGAGGTCCAACTAAATGAGCTTTTCTTTAGTTTTGGATAGAGCAGAGAAGGATTGGATCCCCACTGAGGATATTTCCTTTCTTTGAAACCCAGAGCATTTTCTGTGAGTAAGGTGTCACGTGCGTAAGGTGTCACGCTTGTGTGCTGTGGCAGGGGGTCTATTTGGTCTTTGAAGGTGGTGCTGGTTAAATAAATGTGGAAAATTGTGGGTTGGGCCCATCTGAGGTAACAATACAGTGGTAACATTGCGGTATTATTTAGGTTGTATCTGATAGTATGTAAGTAGTTAATTGTCCCTGAGGCGGTGTAGTTGCCACTGGGGGCCTTTGATTGGGTAGCAGATACAACTGGTTTATCGTGAGTATGTAGGCCTTCAAAGACCTTAGACCTGGCATAAGCTGAGGTTGGTTTATGTGATATGCATTGACTGTATTATATGCATTAAACTTGTTTTCTTGCGAATGTTATATTTAATGGTTTTTAATAAAAATGCTGCTATGGCCATTTGACTCATAATAAAATGTGTCGCCTGGTCATCTTGGAAGGGGTCAAGTGTTTAATGTTTTATAGATAACCGGACCCTCGGCATTCTGCAGGTCCCTCAGGCATGTAAATTCTGGTTCCTGTGCAGTTGAAGCAGTAGGAAGGGGCAATAAACTTTCTCCACTGCAGGTGGCGCTTGTCCGCAGCAGCAATGCAGGTTGAGGAGAAGGTCCGGAGGAGCCTGGTTCCTCTATGGTTTCCTCAGTCATGGGGAGACAGCTATCTGATTGGATGCAGGTGCCCCACGTGGCTCTGGTGGCCATCTTGGGTCAGGCAGAGTCTGATTAGAGCCCTGGCTCCTGGATATGGTGTGCATTTTTGCGAGTGGCTAGAGTAGGGACAGGTTATTCATCTGTCAGTGACTTAGCATCAGGGGCAGTGCTTAGCATCAGAGAAAGGTTCCGGAGGAGTAGGGAAAACACGCCTGGGTGCAGACTGGCCAAGCTGCTGGTAACTTTAGTCCACCACTCCACTGTAGCTTTGCTGTTACAACTTGTGAGTGCTCCCAGTCAGGCTGCTTTCCCGTCGGGCCTGTTTGTTTTTGCTGGACTTTCATTATCATATATTTTTGAAATTGCACCTAGACTCTGTGTGTTTTCTGCCGCCGCATCACGCTGCACCTTCCCACAAGTTCTTGTGCTCACAAATGTCTGACGCAGATCAGACCCCATTTTAATTCAGTTCTTATTTGCACTTTAAGTTCTCGCTAACATCAACAATAAAATCCATGAAATGGACAGTATATCCTTCGACTATGACATCATTGCAGAAGTACCATTTTTATATCCCTTTTATTTAAATGTCAAACCTCCACTCTACAGCCACACACGCTTAGAACGTTTGAACAAACCAGCACAATGAAATACAAAAATTCCATTATTTCTCTTAAAATTACATCTCTTAATGGTCTATCTTATAAAGATGACCTTCTCCACCACTACAAATAGCATTTTGGTGTTTCATTACAAACCATGTTATAGGAGAAACCGCAACGTAAAAGAATGCAAAGCTGATTATTATTAAAATGTCAGGGTATAAGTCTGCGCTGTTGTGTCACCTTTAATGTCCCGTTGTAACATCGTAATCTGTTATCAATGCACCAAGGGGGCGAGTTGGCTGTGCCCAAATAAATACATAAAATCCTGTTTATTTTCATTACCGCCCAGGCTCATGAAGGGTCTTAGCACAGTCTGCCAAAAAAAAAAAAAAAAACGCTTCTCTTATTTTTGTGTTATTTCGATAAGATACTTTAGCAATGTTGAACATTATATGTGGTTGCTATGGTAGCTGTGAATGGGTTTAGTTATTGTGAGAAAAAAATTAGTCACCGAAGGGAAAAAAGTGTTATGAGCAAAAAAAAAAAAAGGGGATAGGGAGGTTTTTTTTTTTAAAAAAAGAAAAAACCCGACATACTGAGTGACAAGGGAAAAAAGTTAAAAAACAGTAATAAAAGCCACCTTTGAGTAATCAGGGAGCTGGTACCCTGCAGCTAAATGCACTTGTAGTTTTGTGTAAGGAAAATATTTGGTTTTATTCAGGAAAACTGATACTGTATGTTAACATTTTACTCTTTGGAAAAAATTGGAAGCAACAGAGAAAGCTGTTTGGTTCTTCGGCACTGAAAACTCCAGTGTTGCCTTAGCTAAAAAATAGTCAATGGACAGATGTCATGCTAGGCTGTTGTATATGATCCTTGACCTTGATCTTTAAAGTCAAGGCTAACCAAAGCATTTTTTTATGTTTGCCTACTGTAAAGGTTGGATCCTCTGTTAGATTTTTTATAGCTCAATGTGTACCTGTTGAAAAGATGCATCCATCAGGTTTTAAATACAGGGTTAACAACAAGTGATGGGTGGCGCCATCACAAGTGGATCCAATCAGTAAAGAGTGTCACCAGCACTCCTAAATGCTCATCCAGAACAATTTTATTGATCACATAAGCACAGCAGAAAGTCACGGACCCCTTCATCACTGTTAACTGATGATGGGTCCTCTTAGTGGCTCCAAAATGTTGCTGTATTCATTTGAACAACAAAGTTGCTCTGGATGAGAATCTAGATGGGACGGATTTGAAAATGTCCAACGCTACCTGTTATTTAAAACCCATCTCTAGGGAAGTAAAAAATGTTTCCTAGGCCTTCTAGACCTAACCAAGCATGTAACCCTTGCAGTAAGGGGGGAGCCCCACTGCATGGCAGAATTTTTTCTTTCCCTGGACCTTAAAGTGGTTGTAAAGTCTCCACAATAAATTTCCATGATAGGTTCTCTTATGGGTAATAGTAATAGCAGTGTGTTTTGTTTTCAGCAATATAATCTCTAAATACCTCCCAAGTGGGAGGGGCAGGACCATCTTCCCGAATGGGCACGCTGGGCAGTTGCCCAGGGGCCCCATCTGCCCAGCGATCCAACGCCAGCCAAGCATTAGTCCCGATTCCCACGTGCATCCCGCTGCCAAACTTAGCAGGTGGCAAGCGCCTGTTGGCCCTGCACTGCTGTCAGCCACTTGGGCCGTGGAGGGGGAGCCCACAACTGCAGGAATGCCTGTCCACCTCCATGGGAACAAACTCACACAGAACAGTCGAGTCTGACTCCCATCCGTGTGTGTGTTCACCGAACCCAGTCACCGAACTTGGAAGCTGTCATTATCGATAATTAGCATTTTTATTTTCGTGGGCGATTGTGTAGGTGGGGCCCCAGTGCACTGCATTGCCCGGGGGCCTATAATTCTCTTAGGATGGCACTGGGGAGGGGCTCACGTTCCTCTGCTGGTTTCATTTCAGTATCATCAGAGGAGGGGCGTGGAGAGGAGTGGCTTCACACAGACCATGGAAATGACAGGAAGGGAAGGGGAGAGATTAGTTTACTAACAGGAACACAGGAGCAGACAGGATCAACCAGGTATTATAATAAATGAAAAAGGATAAATAACATTGCAAAAAATTACTAGCACAAAAATAATGAAGGAAAGAAGGATCAAAGATAGGAAGGAAGGGTCACTTGAAGGAAGCAAGGATCGAAGAGATGAAGGATCAGTCAATCAAAGGAAGAAAGGATTGATCAAATAAAGAATTAATTGTTCAATAGAAGGATTGGCCGATAGAAGTATCGGTCGGTCCATCGCAGAAAGGATCAAATTTAGGAACAATTAATCGATCAATCGCAATCAATTGGATCAGGCAATCGAGCACAGGAAGGATCCAGCAATTGATTTCAGGATCAGTTGATCGTTCGCAGGGAGGATCGATCGATCAAAGGAAGGATTGGTCGATCAAAAGAACAATTAAAGGATTGATAAATCAAAGGAAGGACTGATTGATAGAAGGAAGGATCGGCTGATTGATCGATGGAAGTATTGAAGAAACCTAGCCATGTCTCAGCTGCTCAAAAATTGCCCCAACTCTTTATTCCGCACTGGTACTAACGGACGCCTACACAACTCTTCGTTTGGGGCAGACGGGAGCCCCCACTATGACCCCCAATTGAAACATTGTGCAGGGTGACTTGTTGCACATGCTATGAAAATGCCCAAAATTAGTGAGATATTAGAAAATTGTGGTTAATGTCATTGACCAAACTTGTGCAGTGTAAATCCCACTCAATTCATTGATATGCCTCCTTGGGGCTTTGGATGAGGAATTATATATCTCTGGTGTCTACATAACACTTAAGCCCCGTACACACGAGTAGAAATTCGGCCGGGAAATTTCGTCCGACGACATATCTGCCGATTTTCGGCTTGTTAGTATGATGCTTCCGACAACAGACTCCGACTTTTTGGCCGAAAAAATCCTGGTGTGCAGGCTATATAATTTTTGTCGACCGTAAAAACACGTCCGATTTTCATGTCATTAGTACAGATTTCGATGGGGAAAAATCTTATGAGCAAGACTAGGCATGCTCAGAGATGAAAGAACACAAAGAAAGCAATCCAACACATGACATCACTTCTGAAGTAGAATTCTGTAGTGCGGGAAAATTTGTGTGCATTCTAGAGCACATTCCAACCAACAGACACCACTCTGGACAAAAGACGGACGACCGGTCGGCGGAAATTCGTTGCGTGTGTACGAAGCTTTACTCATCTATTATACCTGGCCAGGAAATTGATAGCAAAATATGGGATTTCTCCACAATACTACCTGTCACAAATGGATTGAACAAGTGTACCTAATTCTTATACGAGAGAAAAACACTTATCAACATAGGAACACATACCCCCTCCCAAATTTTTTTTTTTACATTTGCCAATGCTGCCTTGACATGCCAGGTTTAGCTCCCACACAGTTAACACTCCTACGATTATTACAAGTCTAAAATTACAGTGGGTTTATCACATCTTATGGTAAAACCCCACATAATAACAGTTAAATGGGACCACAATGATGGGCATCTCAATCGATTTCTGTTACTGATGATATCTCTTTTTTGGCACAATTGTGTTCTGAAGGTAAATGTCCATGTTACGGCAAACTCAGAGTCTCTTTTGGGTGTTTATTATGCCATTCCATATAGTTTAAGTTTTTACCATTTTATTTTGTCAAGATGATCATTGTGATTGCTTAACTGCTCTCCTTGCTACAGTAACACTACAGTCTCTGTTGCATTTATGTGTCTCCTGTCAAAATGCTCTGTTATTATGGTCTTGTAAACCATGCTCTTTTTTTATATTTTCAATGCAAAAGTTACTTAATTAAAAAAAAAGGTGTTATCCCAATTTAGTTGCAAAAATGGGAATACCCTTTAAATGCTGCAACATGTAACAAAAATATAGTATGAATGTGGCCTAAGGTCCCCTCTGTATGCATGCTGAGCTCTGACAGGGGGACAGGGCTGCTCTGTGCTTGTTACATCCCCTCGGGGATCACAGCACAAAGTCAATGAGTGTTATTCATCACTGAACTAGCGATGTCTATAATTTATCACTTCCTCATAGGTCTATGCTGAATTTCTATGCAGGAAGGATGACAGAGCTGTTTCATGGAAATGTTTATACTTAAACAATGGTACCAGTGGTTATTTGCAGAGGAGCTTTGCATCACCATGCTATGAACTCTTACCATCTATTGTACTTCAATATTGTCAGATTGGTTGAAGATAAGGACTCTGGTCGTGTAGTTAAACATATCCTTTAAAGCTGAACTCCAACTTTATTTTTACTAGAACTGAATGGAATGATCTGTCCCTACATAGATCATACCTTTGTACCATGTTGCTCTGTTGTCTGCAGACCCCCTGATATTGTGGGTTTAATTGAGGCTTTGTACCATGTGACATTCTGTATAGTCTGGATGTAGACTGAGGGCCTTACAGCCAATCCTTCTGAATCTCTGGCCTTGAACACACCCCTCTGTAGTATTTCAGAGTCTGAAAATTATGTAACTTCCTTCACAGCTCTGATGGTGGGTAGGATTGAATAATTCATAATTAGCACTGAGTCCCGTCCAGTCACACCTACAGGAAGAGTCCAAATCTCCCAAGTTGCATCTCACAGATCACAGCATCATTCAAAAGGAAACCCCTTCATACACAGTCTGTTCTGAAAGCTAGCTGTGTTGTTGCTGGACAGGATTAAATGGATCACAATTAGAATTCAATCCTGCCCAGTTAATATGCTGACCAGTGTCAAAAGGGAGAATTCTACCCCTCAGATCCCACCCTTTCAGAGCCCTGCTCTCTGTGATCTGAATAATTTACACATGAAGAAAACACCTTCATAATAACCTCCCATAGCCCTTCCTCTGTAGTCTTGCAGTAAGTCGCTAGACTTTGTCATTCTGCAAGACAGGAATGGCACATTTACACCTGCTTGGCAGACTGAAGAGTGATCTGCATTCAGACCCACCCACATAAACTCTCAGAACAGCTACAAGTTACTCCCATAGCCTGCCCTGAAACTACAGAGGCTCAAAGCATGATGGAACATGTAGTATCTGTAGTATCAGGACTGGTAAAGAAAGGAAACAGGAAGTTATGGCGCTTTTCTACTGCATGGAACCGAACGGTTCGGCTCGCTTTTGTGCTTTTCCACTGCTGGTACCGCATGGTACGGTGTAGGAACGGTTCGGTACGGTACGTTACGGCGGCGCTTTTCCACTGCATGGAACCGACCGGTACGGCTCTCAAAAACAGTACCACCTCGATTGTGGTTCCAAGAGGTACCATACCCGGTACCATATCCCACAATTCTTTGCATGCAGTCACTACTAGCCGCTGATTGCTCAGAGAATCCCCCCCCCCCCCGTTGTTATCCCACCCACTTAACTTTAGTACTACTTTAGTGGAAAAGCAAACCATACCGTACCGATCCGTTCCAACACCGTACCATGCGGTACCAGCAGTGGAAAAGTGAAATGGGCCAAGCAGGGCCGAGTAGAGCCGAGCCGGTACTTGCAGTGGAAAAGTGCCATTAGAGAACTTTGAAATTCAGCCAGGACAAGGAGTGACATCACAGACTTAGAAACCTGCTCTATACAGCTAAATATGGTAAGACACAGATAAAATGACAGTGGTGTCGTGATTCATTTACACGCACAATACATTTGTTGTTTTGGGTAGGAGAAGCTGGAGTTCTGCTTTAAATTTCCCCTGTCTCCCTTCCCCCAAAAACCCCTCCCCCTTATAATCACTTGGCCACTCACCTGCAAGATCCACACTGTGTAGCTGAGGGGCAGGTTGCACTCCCTGGGGGAGCTGTACAACTACCACTGGAAACTCTCCTAACTTATCCCTCATTTCTGCACAATTATAGAAAAATCCCATTCACTCCTCTGGAGAGGTTGTCTATCTCTGTGATGCATAATAGAAGGTCTCTCCATGGGAATGAATCAAATATTCTAGGCATATACACAAAAGAAGCAAGGGACCAGCTGAAGAGAGTTTTGAGCAAGCAGTATGGCTCTCACAAAGGCATAGGGAAGGTGAGTTTAGGACTTTGGGGAGGGTACTGAGGAAGAAGTGCAATGTAATGATAAGTTATACTATACTTATTATTTAAGGCTAGGTTTTCACAGAAGACCCATTCAGTGCTTGTACCTGGTCCCCACTCTGTGTTTGTTTGGAACCCTGACCCAGTGAGGAAGGAACATAATGCAATAAGAAGAAGCAGCTGGAACGCTGCCTGCAAAACAGTACTGAGATATTTAATTTACACTATCAGAGATACCAGCCACATGCTTTCTTATGAATCGCAGGAACCACCCAAACAATGCTAAAGTGCATTAAGGAGACATGTAAAGCTGATACTTGAAAATGCTTGTACCTGAGTTCAGATACCTTGTAAAATACAGTACATCAAGCCTGGACCCAGGCAGTGTTGGGATGAGCTGTGCTCCCCCAGATTTTAATCATGCCCCAAGGCCTATAAGTGTTTTGTTTACTGATCCATGATGGGCCAGTCTGATGGGGACAATTGATGTAAGGGGGGGACTTTGATGGAGGCATTTGGTGTAAGGGGCAGTCTGATGGGGAAATTAATGTAAAAGAGGACTCTATTGAGGATACCTGATTTAAGGGGGTACTCTGACAGGGACCCTGATGAAGACCTTTGATGTAAGGAGCGACTCGGTTAGAGCAACCTGATATAAGAGGATACAGGTTCTGTTTACCCATCCTAAGCTACTAAGCTAATGACAGCCCAATCTCTGTTCACTCCTAAAGCCCCGTACACATGCACTGATTGTCGGCCGAACGATCGGCCGTCTTTTGTCCAGTGTTGTTGTGTTGGTTGAAATGTGCTCTAGACAGCACACGAATTTTGTCGGCCAACAACAACCAACTGCAGAAGTGATGTCATGTTCTGGTCTACTTTTCGTGTGTTTTTTCTTCTCTGAGCATGCCCAGTCTTGCTAATCTGATGTTTGTCGGCCAAAATCTGTACTGACTGACGAACAATCAGCCGTTCTGCCGAAACAAAAATTTTATAGCATGCAGACCTGATTTTGTTCGGCCGAAATGTCGCAGTCGATTGTCGGAAGCATCATATTAACAAGCCGACAATCGGCCGATCGGACGTTGGCCGAACATTTACGGCCGACAATCGGTACGTGTGTATGGGGCTAAACTGCCTCTGCATGCACTATGCATACACTGTGTGACAGACTGCCAGTGACTCACCCCCAGATCAGAAAGGCTAGATCTGGCCCTGGACTACAAATACTCCTTTAAGCACCTTTTAGCACAATGATGTCCAATATATAAACCGCCTTAATGCTTCCTACACTACACTACTGGTCTATCAATAAAATTGACCATTTCACTGACCAACTACGGGGTGCAGATTACTATACAAATTATAAGTCAAAAATATATCAAAGGCCATTGAAAAGGAATACCGAAGGCATTGCAAATGCATCCATAATACATTTCAGATGATTTCCCATTGACAGCAGTTGAGTTAAAACAATCTGGAATGTGCTTGAAGAGGACAAGCTTATTCCTAAAAAAGACAAGTGCGATGTAAAAGAATAAAAAAGGAAAAATCTAAGCGTACCCTAGCTTGACAGATCCCTTTGATATTAACAACAGTCTGAGTAGCTTTAAAATCGTCTTTCAAGCATGCTTCAAACACAAGCTAAAAACACCCATGAACGCAGGCCTTAACTCCATCCCTCACCTTGAAGGTAGAAAGTTAGCAAACCTGGATGGTTATTATCTATCAAAGTGCTGATTGCCCTATCACAATCAATACTGTTAAAAGTTGTATTGTCCAACTGTCATTTCCAGTGCAGGTTTGAATTTAATTGGTTGCTATGAAAAAACAGTTCTTATTTCAGACACTTTGGTAAATGAGACAAAGGGGTTGGTTTACTAAAACTGGAGAGTGCAGAATCTGGTGCAGCTGTGTATGGTAGCCAATCAGCTTCTAACTTCAGCTTGTTCAGTTAAGCTTTGGCAAAAAACCTGGAAGCTGATTGGTTTCTATGCAAAACCGCACCAAATTTTGCACTCTCTAGTTTTAGTAAATCAATGCCAAAGTGACTATAGGACAGACTTTGCAAAGATCACTTTGTTACCACAAACAGCACCTACCAAATGATTACCCTACAAGGATATCGCTGGCAGACTCATAGGTATCTTTGAATAAATGAATCCAGATTAAAGCCGCCCATATGTGGACTGAAATTTGCCCGGGTCAGCAGAGACTGGATGAATTGATCCATGTATGGGCACCTTGGTCGATCTATCAATTGACTTGTGTACAACCAGTCTGTTTGTTTTTTGTTTACAATTAGTGACGCCGGCTGTAGCCAAAAACACTAATTATTGTAATCTGCTAGCAGGGGAAGCTTCCCACTAGCAGGAGATAGCGCTGTGGGAAGGATTCCCCAATCAACATTGACTGTGTTATTGGGGTAATCAAGCAATTTTTGGAAGGAAAGAAAATTGCATAATCTTTGGCCTGTCTAAGAAAGTGGAAGTGGAGCTCCAACCATTATTTCAGGTTTGGATAGGTGGAGAAGGGTTCAAGTTTCTACCATTCTTTCTAGCTGTACCCCTATTGAGGTAACAGGGGTAATCCAATATTTGACAGATGTCAGCGGCACAGAAGGTGAAGGAAAATTTCCCAACTGGTACATTCGCCCTGATGACAACTGTCAAAAATGGGTTTCCTCTCATTTTGGGGAGATTTCTTCTCACTCATGTCCAAGAGATGGGGCTAAGTAAAAATATTCCCTAATCCTGGCAAGGGTTTAAAGTCCAACTCCAGCTAAAGCTTTGAGTAGAGTGGGGAAGAATTACAAACTTTCACTTTTTATTGCTGTATGTGACCCTTCTTTGAAAAGATTTTCTTTCCCTTCATGTTTGGGCAGGAGAACAGCAAAAGAGGGGCATCTTTCTATCTATCTGATAGTACATCTAACACTATACTCTTCCAAGATTGACAGTGCTGCTCTCCAAAAGTGTCTCCGTTGCTTCTCCGTTTAAAGTGAAGAACTGGCCCAATCAATCACTAGGTTAAACTAATAGAGAAAAAAAGACCTAAAAAAGAAAACACATGCAGCCTCCACATTTAAGGATAAATAAACTGCAGCATATTACATTTTTGGTTCTGGATTTAATACCAGTTTATTTCCAACACTGCACTGAATCTAAGCCAGTGCAAATGAGGGCCAAGGGTTCCTTAGTTATGACATTGCCCTCTGCAGCTACCGAAAAGAGGGAAGTAGCACAGAAATGTAAATGCTAACTTTCAGGCTTTGGTTGTAGTGTTTCCTGAAAAGCCTTCCAGTTGACAAATTGGCTTTACTAGTAAATTGAAGTTAATCCAGTCCTACCACTCACCTCGGTATTATGCTGAGGGAGCATTTCTCAGCACAAAAAAAAAAACTTCACTGAGAAATTTCCTTGATCAGAAAATCCCTGTGTTTAGAAGTTCCAACATGACATCGCCTTAGGCTGTGTTGTTTGCTCTGATTGTCATGGTGCTTGCATGCTCAGCATACTCCCATGATGAAACTCTTGTAAAATACTAAATTGTGTTGGAAAGACAGACTGGCGCTCTCAGGTCCGGAGTGAGCTGATAAAATGCAGTACTACTGACCTCACAGTTCGATGGTCCCGAAGTGGTGCCTGGAAGCCATGTGCTCTTCTCACATTTCTTTGATTTGGCTCCCAGATGCCTCTCTACAGGTGCACAATATTTGTTTTCAGGAACATCAGCAGCATGTAAATCCAGCAAAGGTTGCCTGATATATTATAATACAGGTTTTTTTTATAGCGGCAACAGTTTGCACATAGCTTTACAACGTGAGAGCAAACAGTACAGTTACAATACAACTTTCTTTAAATATTTAACATTATCAAAGAATCAGTCCATCCAAAATAGATTTTAAATTTATATGTGGTGACTGATGTCAGCACCTGGCTTTTTATCTGTTCTGAATACTCCAACAGTCAGACCTCCCTGTTATATTCCTAACTCTACTTCTGTCCATCAGGGAGCTTTGAATGTTCTGCTCACCTTTGCTTGTTCTGGCTCATAATGGCCACAGTAGATGGATGTTACCACCTCCCCACTACCACACTACCAATGTTGGGACAAGGTCACCTAGAGCCCAGGGTGAAGATACCACCTCCCCACTACCACAATTACCACCTCCCCACTACCAATGTTGGGACAAGGTCACCTAGAGCCCAGGGTGAAGATACTACCTCCCCACTACCACAATTACCACCTCCCCACTACCACACTACCAATGTTGGGACAAGGTCACCTAGAGCCCAGGGTGAAGATACCACCTCCCCACTACCACAATTACCACCTCCCCACTACCACACTACCAATGTTGGGACAAGGTCATCTAGAGCCCAGGGTGAAGATACCACCTCCCCACTACCACAATTACCACCTCCCCACTACCACACTACCAATGTTGGGACAAGGTCACCTAGAGCCCAGGGTGAAGATACCACCTCCCCACTACCACAATTACCAACTCCCCACTACCACACTACCAATGTTGGGACAAGGTCACCTAGAGCCCAGGGTGAAGATACCACCTCCCCACTACCACAGTTACCACCTCCCCACTACCACACTACCAATGTTCGGACAAGGTCACCTAGAGCCCAGGGTAAAGATACCACCTCCCCACTACCACAATTACCACCTCCTCACTACCACACTACCAATGTTGGGACAAGGTCACCTAGAGCCCAGGGAGAAGATACACAAGCATTACCTGTCAACAAACACCCCCTCCCCAAAAAAAAAAAAAAAAAATTAGCACTAGTCTGCATGATTACCCCCTAAGCATAAATTCCCCCTACTCTCATTACAAATATGCCCCACTGCTGAAATCCCCCCTCCTAACACAAATGTCAGCCCCTCCATCCCCTAAAGCTGGATACACACTGTACAACTTTGTTGGTAGATTTCCATTAGATTTACCTTCAACTATGTAGTGCAAGGGTCTGCCTGATTGCATACAAATTGAAAGTGTTTAGGTCTGACCTCATATTATATGGTTTTGGTAAGTCTAAAGGACAAAATCTAAAGACAATTGTATAGTGTGTATCCAGCTTTAGTCCCTCTTGGCACAAATCCTCCACCCCTAAAATTTCCCCTCCGAATATGTATTCTCTCCCCTGCCACTCTAAATCCTCCTCCTAGCACAAATACCCCCCCCCCCCAATCCGCCCTCCTAGCACAAACGCCCCTCAATCATCCCTACTAGCACAAAGCCCCACCCAAATCGACCCTCCTAGTACAAATCCTCTTCTCCTATCCCCCTCCCAACACAAATCCCCCAAACCACAACTCCTAGCCCGCACACATCTAATTCCCCTCCTAAAACAATTCTTAACTGCTGCCCCAAAACTCCTCCCCCAACACAATTTTTCTCCCTCAATCTTCTCACAGTGCCCCCCCCCACCTCACCTGTTACCACAGGTCTCAGGGAAAGTCGCCCCTCCTGCCCACTCCTTGATCCAGCCCTGCCCACTATACCTCCTTCAACCAGAGAATGCATTGTATTAGTTAAAAAAAAAACTAGGTGTTCTTTAATAGTGGCTTTGGCACGGTAGAGACCCCCTATCAGTGTGTATTGTGGCAGCTGCTCACAGAACACCAGCAGAACCCAGAAGATCACAGCTATCACTGTAGTAGCTTCCACATTGGCCCATCAGGTATAAAATATACATAACTACATTTGCCAAGATGCACCAATGTCCTTGTGCAATCCGAAATCCTGGAGTTCAGCTATAAATTCTATTATTTATATCTTTGGTCTTATTTAAAAATGCAGAACACAGGGAAATGTTTATGAGCTAAATACATTATTCCAATCAGATCAGAATAAAGCAGCCAGTGCACTAAAATGTAAATTTTGATTGGTTATGACAGTTTGCACATTGAATTATTGAATAATCTCATTCATATGACTCCTTGCGGCTTCAATGTGCCTCACACGCTGTTCAAGGTTGGATCACTCTGTCAAAGTTTGTCATTTTCAGCAAATCAACAGGTAAAGCCTGGCTAACAGCACCATTAGTTCAGATCCTCAGACAAAGCAGATCACAACGCTGTGTTTGCCCATGCAAGCAAACAGAATAGAACTGAACATACCAGTGGTATTGTCAGCAGGTCAAAGGTGTTTTCTTTGTCAAGCTGTGCTGCTGCCAGGGCCCAGGACTGGGATGTGCTGTCTGGAAGGGATACTTGGGTCGCAATATTGACTGAACTGAATGAGAAATAATTTGGCAGATAAAAAAACATATGGATTAGATGTGTATTTAGATGCTTGCCTACAGAACACCTCCTGTCCTGATATGTTATGGGGTAAGTTGAGGGGGAGTTGTTCTGTAGTCCAGCATGGGAAAACTGGGCAGGTCTGACAATGCTGGTTGAGATTTTGGTGCAGCAGAGACAGTATTGACATCTCACCAGAGGCGTAACTAGAACCTTCAGGGCCCCCGGTGCAAGAAACCATGAAAGCCCTTCCGGACCCCTGGCTTCAAGCCTGGGGCTCTTCCCACTGATCCCAGGGCCCTTTACTCTCATTGCAGGGGCCCTTTTATTATGGTACTGCAGCAGGACCCTTTCACAAGTTTTGCAGTGGGCCCCCTTCCTGCCATCTTGGGGCCTCTCAACGGTGGTGGAATGCCAGGGCCCGGTCGCAAGTGTGACCTTTGTGATCCTGAAAGTTCACCCCCTGGTGTCAGTAGTTATTTTGGTATTTTAATTGTATTATTTCTTATAATTTTTTTTTTTTTTTACAATGTCACTGACTATGACTCTGTCCATTCAGAAAAGGAAGGAGCTGGTAAACTACATATTTACCGACCCCTTCCTGGTTCTCTATTGTGACACATCCCCTGCAGCAGCCGGCAGGAGAAGGGAAGGAGCACAGTGGGGGGCAGCACAGTGGGGGGGGGGACCGGGGGAGCACACAGGGCCCAGAGACAGCAGAACACAAGTCAACTGGATAGGAGGAGTGGCGGGGGTAGCATACAGAGCAACCAATCTCCTCCATTTTCCCCCTGCATCTACAGGAGGAAAAAGAAGGAGAGTGATTTCTCGACATGCTGCCCCCACAGCCCCTCTTATCCAGGTGTACAGGGGAGCCGCACAGGCCCTCTGGAGAATGGAACCCGGTTGCAATTCCAACCCCTGCCACCCCGGTAGTTACGCCCCTGCATCTCACTACAAGTTCAGAGCTCAACTGATTTCTGGCAGATCAACAGGTTTCTGAATGTGCAATGTTTGTAAAGCAGGCCATAAACAATTAATTTTCTTTTGTTCAACCAGCAAGTTTAATGAAATAAAATGAATTGATTCCCCCATCCTCATCAAATGGGAATCCTTCCATGGAGCTATTGTATTCCGACAGTAGGGGAGACTTTCTCACCATCAGAATACACTCATCAGCACCGCTGGCTATAGTTGGCGACGCTGATCGAGTGAACATTTTCCAACTAGTCAGTCGAGAGACTGACTTCTCTACAACTAGCCTGCCATAGATTGATCAAAATTTGGCTGGTTCCTGCTGAACTGGTAAAATTTTGATCCATCTATGACCAGCTTAAGTGAATAAACAAGGGGAAGTGAGCATGTGTTTCGGAGATATACAGAATGTTTTTTTTTCTTTGGCCCAAGCACAGATTTAACCAGATTCATCTAGAATTCGAGCTTTGCATGGTAGACTTTACACTCATCTTTTTCTTGTTCACCATGAATCTCTATTACTCTACAATGTAGTAGGAGGTCATATGCTCCCCCATATCTGTAAGCACCAGGTATTTGACGACTGCCCTTATGGAGCAACTAATTAGCATGGAAACAATGAAAGAGTTTGACTGGGGTGACCTTTAGGCTCGGTTTCCACTAGTGCGACTTGCGGTGCGACTTGACACATGTCAAGTCGCACAGCAAGTCAAAACCCATTGTTTTCAATGGGGCACGTTTCCACTGCCGCGGCTTCAGTTGCCGCGACCTCAAAAGTAAATCGTGTACTACTTTTGAGCGCGACTTCCCTCTATATATGAGGGACAAGTCTAACTGAAGCCGTGGTTTACTTTTGCTACGAAGTCGTGCTAGAAGTAGCACGACTTCGTAGCCGCACTAGTGGAAACCGAGGCTTAAAGAGACTCTTTTCTTTACTCTTAGGATTAATGCACATTGTAGCTCAAAAAAAAAATAAAAAAAAGCTGCTTTTACAGGCATTAAAACTTTTATTTCTCTGCCTATTAAATGCTTGAAGAAGCTTGTGTTTTTTGTGCTCTTTTGCATGTTCTTATTGTGCTTATTAAGGGCTCTTTCACACGGTCGTAGTTCCGACCATAAACGATGCCGACTGGCGATCCGGCGGCGTTATTCCCATGACCCGCCGAGCAGCTTCCGGGAAACCAAAGTCTTTGGGTTCCGGGGGGAGTTCAGTTTTTTTTGCCCGATCAGGTCCTTTTTTTTTTTTTTTTTGCAACGGACATGGATGACACTTGTGTCATCCGGTCCGTATGTCCGTTTTTCATCCCATCCGTTTGCGGATGAAAAACGGACATAATGTATGTCTATGTAAATATGACTATGTAAATACGGATGTCACGACGCGTGACTCGGGGTCCCTGGACTATGTAAATACGGATGTCAGCGGATGACACCACTGACATCCGTTTTTGCGTCCGTTCCGTTTTTTGAACGAAAGAAAAAATAGGGTTCTCTTCCGTTCCAAAAAACTGAACTGAACGGACGAAAAACGGATGTCAGTGGTGTCATCCGCTGACATCCGTATTTACATAGAGATACATTATGTCCGTTTTTCATCCGCAAACGGATGGGATGAAAATCGGACATACGGAACGCCCGTGTGAAAGAGCCCTTAAGCTTTTTTTGAGCATAAGCATTTTTTTCACAAACCCTCCCCTCAGCTCATTTTTCCTTTTTTAGTGAGTTTTTGTTCTTTTTTTTTTTTTAGCTTTTTTGTGTGTTTTTTGGCACTTAGCCATCTTTTCTGCTAGAAAGCTCCTCTCAAAAAAGCGAGTTTGGTGGGGGTTTTTTTCTGCCTGTAAGAGCATATGCCTGTAAACTCCTGAAGGAGCCTTAAGCCCCGTACACACGTACCGATGGTCGGCTTACAAATGTTCCTCTTTTCTCCCCGGGATGTCGGTGTCTGCTGAAAAGTGCAAAGACAGCACAAGGACAGCACAAGAATTTTGTCCGCCGACTGCAGAAGTGATGTCATGTAATGGTTAACTTTCCCTGTGTTTTCTATTTTCTGAGCATGCCCAGTCTTGCAAATCTGCGGTCTGTCGGCCGAATTGTGTACTGACAGGCAAACAATCGTCCGTTCTGGTGTCGGCATACAAATATTTTCATGTTTGCACGAAAGACTTTTGTCCGCGGATTGTGCGCAGACATCTGTCGGAGGCACCATACTAACACGCGTACAATCGGCAGATCCTTCGTCCACCGACGTTTGTATGCCGACGATCGGTACGTGTGTACGGGCCTATAGTGTGCATGGACACATTGGATTACATGGAGGGGAGTTTCCAGGCAGAAAAAAAATGACAGCCCAAAAAAGCTCAAAAGCCTGGAGGAGAAGCTTCTTTGAGATGCAGTGCGCATGAGCCCTTAGGCTACTTTGACATATAGGCGTTGTTATTTTTATAGGCGTTTTTCAGGCGTTTTCAAGTGTTTTTTCAGGTGTTTTACAGGTGTTTTACGGGCATTTTTTGCAGGCGTTTTTAGGTTGACGAGTGACAATTAAAAAAAAAAACACTTGTAATCTGCCAAAAAAGAAGCTCATGTACTTTTTTGAGCGACGGGCGTTTTGTTTAAGGCAACATAACACTCAGATGTGAACAGGGGCCATTGAAATGAATAGGATTTGTCTTGTTGGGCGTTTTTAGAGCTGAGGCTTACAGCAGAAAATCGCCCAAAAACGCCTAGATGTGAACAAAACCTTAAAGTGATTGTAGACAATTACCTTTTAAATAAACCAATCAGTTTAAAATTGAAATAAAAGGCAGACCATTTATGTATAGATTAAGACCCCGTTCACACAGGGGCGACCCGACTTGGTGGGGCGACCTGTGAAGTCGCGATGCACAGCGTGCACCGCGACCTCGGCGCGACATGCACAGACTTCATATAATTGAAGTCAATGCAGGTCGCCTCCAGGTCGCCCCAAAGTAGTACAGGACCCTTTTTCTAAGTCGGAGCCACTTGTGTCGCTCCTATTAGAACGGGTCCTGTGCTAATCTATGGCAGGCGACCCACCGCGACTTGTCAGGCGACCAAGTCGCCTGACAAGTCGCGCTAGTGTGAATGGGGACTGAAAAAAAAGAAAAAACATTATAAATACCTTTTTTATGAGTAATCACATTCCCTCTGTTCTCAGTTGCATAAGAGCTGGGGAGGAGGAGAAGCAGCAGCACACTGAGCTTTCCAGTGAAAGGTTGAGCAGGGGAGGCGTGTGAGGACAAGTCTGATCATTGGAGGCTGAGTTCCCAGCACAGCTAGAAAACTGACCAAGGTGAGTTCTCTTGCTTAGCGTGGTCAGTTTTTAATAGGAAAGCAGAGAGACTGGCAGAATCACCAGGTATTTCACACAAAGGCATCAATACTAAGAGAAGAGGGTACGTTTTCATACAAGTACATGGTACAGCAGGCACATATCAGGAATATGAAATGCTGGGGTAACAAACCCTTTAATAGGCACAGTGAGAGTCTCTTAAACTGCTACCTCAAATCAACTCGGTATTTATTACTCACTTGCATGCTGATTGTCAGAGTCTCACAAATTGGGTTTACAATTTTTCTTTTAATAAATCCCATGGTACATTTTTAGATCCCAATATTTCCTCCCTTTGTACAACAAGCCCAGAGCTCCTTCAGATCTCCGTGCCGACCCTTTTCAAATTTTCATCTGCTTGCGCCCCCAGCCCATCTGTTCCACTCCGGTGACACAATTGTAACCAGAATCTGAAAAAATCCTCTCCCTCTGTTTTTTTTTTTTTCTACTTTGTTCCCAAGCTCCTCTGATACAGCACATTTCTCAGACAACAAAAATAATAATTGCTGATTGTTTCATATGCTTCTTTTTTTTTTTTTATTCCTTGTTAATTGTATGAGGGGGAAAAAAAAAAAAAAAAAAAAAGAAGTCGCAACATCTGCTTCATTTGCATTTCCTGCGCAAGGCAGAGTGAGCTGTGAATCCTATAGAGCGCAGCTTGGATGATGAGAGAGAGGTAGAACAGAGGCGTCTTTGAACTGCTGACTTCAGAGAGAGGCAGGTTTGTCTTACGTGAAGCGGAGGAAGGCAGTGGGATGCTGAGGAAGAGTTTTGGGGGCTTGGAGGTGTTTATTGTATACTTGTAAGGTTCATTTTGCTTCTCACATTTCTTCTTCGTCTTAGTTTAGCTGCATGCCGTCCTTTCTTCTTCTGAAAGAAGTTTGCGAGTTGGAAACAGCTGCCTGTGATGAAAAAAAGTGCCAGCACAAAGC
Organism: Pelophylax lessonae; assembly: GCF_965119305.1. Lineage (NCBI taxonomy): Eukaryota > Metazoa > Chordata > Amphibia > Anura > Ranidae > Pelophylax > Pelophylax lessonae. The sequence continues at coordinate 438,845,194 of NC_138771.1, forward strand.
TAGTGTGTGATCTCGGCTACCACACCCTGCCTTCTGGCGTTCTGTTCTACACGGCTGTCTCTGCGAGTTACACTGGTACAATCCAAGCAGTACAGAGACGCTGCGCAGGTTTCATTGTGGCGAGATATAGCTCCGGAGTCACAGACCATGCAGGCCTTTGTCTCAGCCATGGACAATAGCGGAAAGGTCACTTTACCTTTTGTCCAGGGAAGAGAGGTGATGCCTGTCCTTTACGGTGACCTTTAACTTATCTTCAAGTTTAAGAACGCACGCAGCGGCTCAGGAGAAGAGGAAGGCATGAGAAAGTCTCAGCTCAAGAATAGATATTCAGAGACTTTGAGAATGCCTTGGGGTCCATCCACAGTAGGCTTGACATTTTTTTATTTATCAGAAATATTTAAAGGGTAGCTCCACTTTTGTTGAAAAAATATAGCAAATAAAAAAAAAATAATAATACAGCATATAAAATTGTTACACAAGCCATATTGTATTTAGGCTGCATTCATACCTGATGGCAGCAATTTTAGGGCATTTTTATATGAAGGTTTTTAGCGTTTTTAGAAGTCTATCACAAGTGTTTTACATAATAAACAAGCAAAAAGTTGGGGGAGCACACCCTGAACATGTATTTCTAAAGCTGGTGCAGCTATGAACCAAGCGACATTCATATTAAAAAAGAGAATAGAGAACACATGCAAAAGAAATATGAAGACAATACATTACATAAATAAAAATGGGGGTTTGGTCCCACCATATGGCCATATAGTGCTCAAGCCCACCACTGCGTCAAAGTACCCCATTATCAGTGGGTCCTACACTATCCATAAAAAAGGGGTGAATCCAGCCTCTCTAACCCTTGGGGATAATAATCCTTGCTGGGAAAGATGTGCAAATGCAATACAAGGGACTCCTCCTATATCCACTTGATAGTGGACACTGATAGAGTACAGGTGTGTGTGGGGGGGGGGTGGGGTGCTCAACCCCAGAAGTCTGGTCCGACCGAATACATAATAAACAAGCAAAATGTGTGCGCTATTCTCTTTTTTAACAAGTGTTTTACAGCCTCAAGTGTTTTTGTTTATCCAATAGAAAACACTAGGTGAATGTGAGGTGGAGGAGATTAAAGTGTTACTGTCTGGAACACACCAGACATGTTTCTGTAACGTCTCAGAGGCGCAATTGGAGTGCGCAGGCAGGAACTCGCTTGTGCCCGATTAGAGAAGGAGCACACACGCGACCACGCACAGATGCGCGCATGCGCAAACAATAGTCATTATTTTTGTGGCCTATATAAGGGCAGCAGGCACACTTGTACTTTGCTGCTTTGTCTTCAGCTGCTCCTGTACTCCTGAACCTGTTGTATCCCGATGGATGACCCAGCCTGTCTCCTTCCCATCCTGTTCTTGTGGCTCTGAAGAAGGGAGCGTGACTCCCGAAATACGTCAGCGGTCCAAACACAGGGACATGTCCAATTCCACATGTGGTGGATTCTCTATATGCGATTATTACTTTTCATGTTTGTGAGTATGTTTTTGACATTTTAACCACTTCAGCCCCGCCCACCGTACATTTACTGCGGCACTCTGCTGCTGCTGGGAAAAGCTACATAGCCCTACGTCGCTCGCTCAGGCGTCTGTGGGGGGCGAGCGCGCCCCCGCTCGTTCCCTGGGGAGCCAGCGCGTGTGACCAGCGGCTCCGATGGCCACTGGTCACTCACGATCTCCCACAGCAGAGAGAGAAGGACAGACGGCTAATGTAAACACAGCCGTCTGTCATTCTCCCTGAAGTGATCACAGAGGCTATGTGATCCTGCTATATAGGATCGCATGTCTCTGTGATGATCTCACAAGCCACGCCCCCTGACAGTTAGAATCCCACCCCTAGGAACACACTTAACCCCTTGATCACCAGTAAAGTTAACCCCTGCCCTGCCAGTGTCATTTTTACAGTAACAGTGCATATTTATAGCACTGATTACTGTAGTAAAGTCACTGGTACCCCTAAAAGTGTCAAAAATGTCAGTTAGGGGTCAGATCTGTCCACCGCAATGTCGCAGTCCTGCAAAAAAAAATCGCAGATCGCCGCCATTACTAGTTTAAAAAAAAAAACAATAAAAATGACATAAATCTTTCCCGTAGTTAGTAAACGCAATAACGTTTGCGCAAACCAATCAAAATATGCTTATTGCGATTTTTTTTTTACCAAAAATATGTAGCAGAAAACAAATTGGCTTAAAATGTTTAAAAATTTAGATTTTTACTTTTTTTTTTTTTGAGAATTTCATATAAAATAATTTGAAAAATATTGTTATTTTTTCAAAATTGTCGCTCTTTTTTTGTTTATAGCGCAAAAAAAAAAATCACACAGGTGATAAAATACCACCAAAAGAAAGCTCTGTTTTTGGGAAAAAAGGACGTAAATTTTATTTGGGTACAGCGCCGCACGACCGCGCAATTGTCCGTTAAAATCACGCAGTGCCAAATCGCAAAATAGGGCCTGGTCATTGAGCAGCCAAATCCTCCGGGGCTAAAGTGGTTAATAAACTTTTTAAAGGTGTTCAAGGGTAATGCACTAGGTGTTTGCACCTCCTTTTCTCTTTCATGTACTTTTATTTGGAGCTCCCAACCTGAAGAGAGCGGCACGGCAGTCATCCCTATCAGAGTGAGCGCTTGGGTGATATAGTTGTTTGGCTTGTTCTTGTGACTACTCTTCTGCCTCATCCCTATCTGTTTATCCGCAACCGGATCTCGACTTGCTCACCGCCTGGTGGGGCGACCCTGAGGACCGCAACCTGGTGCTAAACACGCAGCGAAATCCATCTCCAAAATCAGGAGCACTGGTGAACACCGGTTGGCACTTAGATTCCGCACCTCAGGTGCGTCTTCTGCCAAGGTGACCTGTCTGTGTTTCTACACCACTGGATCCTGTGAGGCTTCCCTCTGCACGTCAGGCTCAGCTATGAGGGGCGTGACAGTTACTAAAACCAGGACCTTGCATTCACTATAAAGTGAAGGAAAAAAAGTATTTGATCCCCTGCTGATTCTGAACGTTTGCCCACTGACAAAGAAATGGTCCATCTATATTTTGGTAGGTAATAAGGTAGGTTTATTTTAACAGTGAGAGACAGAATAACAACAAAAAAATCCAGAAAAACGCATTTCAAAAAAGTTATAAATGAACTATGTAACTATGTAATTTGCATTTTAATGAGTGAAATAAGTATTTGACCCCTTCGCAAAACATGACTTCGTACTTGGTGACAAAAACCTTGTTGGTCAGAGGTCAGATGTTTCTTGTAGTTGGCCTCCAAGTTTGCACACATCTCAGGAGGGATTTTGTCCCACTCCTCTTTGCAGATCCTGTCCAAGTCATTAACCTTCTTAGCGGTATTCCCGAGCGTGGCTCGGGGTTACATTTCAGAGCCAAAAGCGGTAACCCGGAGCCACACTCGGGGTACCGCCAGAAGCATCGCTGGATCCTGTAAAAGAGATTACTTACCTTGTCACCGGGATCCAGCGATGTGCCCGGCGGTGTCTAGCGGCGGTTCTTCCTCCCGATCGTCTCCATGCCCCAGCTTCTGTCTCCTGCGACGTGACGTTCGCAGGGGGGTGGAACCGGCGGCAAATTCAAATGTAAAAACGCACCAAACACACTGATACAATGCAAAATAAAAAAGATTCATATTAGTTTGCCCCCCAGTGCCCTTTCCTGCAGTTTTACTGTACTTTTTATGTATATATATATATATATATATATATATATATACGTATATATACACACACATATACATTCGTATGTATATATATATATATATATATATATATATATATATATACGTAATTCTTGTGAATGAGCAGCCCAAACCAACTGTATACATATATATATATATATATATATATATATATATGTATATATATATAATAAATGTATACAATTGGTTTGGGCTGCTCATTCACAAGAATTACATGCAAAATAATGGTACCGCTTTCAGCACCTAAAATCCAAAAGAATCATACCGCCAGGGAGGTTAAGGTTTTGAGGCTGATGTTTGGTAACTCGAACCTTCAGCTCCCTCTACATATTTTTTATAGGATTAAGGTCTGGAGACTGGCTAGGCCACTCCAGGACCTTAATGTTCTTCTTCTTGAGACACTTTTTTGTTGCCTTGGCCATGTGTTTTGGGTCATTGTCATGCTGGAATACCCATCCATGACCCATTTTCAATGTCCTGGCTGAGGGAAGGAGGTTCTCACTCAAGATTTGACGATACATGGCCCTGTCCTTCGTCCCTTTGATGTGGTGAAGTTGTCCTGTCCCCTTAGTAGAAAAACACCCCCAAAGCATAATGTTTCCACCTCCATGTTTGACATTGGGGATGGTGTTCTTGGGGTCATAGGCAGCATTCCTCCTCCTCCAAACACGGATGATGCCAGTTGAGGCCAAAAAGCTCAATTTTGGTCTCATCTGACCACAGCACTTTCACCTAGTTCTCCTCTGAATTATTCAGATGTTCATTAGCAAACTCCAGATGGGCCTGTACGTGTGCTTTCTTGAGAAGGGGGGGAACTTGAGGGTGCTGCAGGATTTCAGTCCTTCAAAGCGTAGTGTGTTACCAACAGTTTTTTTGGTGACAAGATTCTCCTATGTAGTTTTGGTCTGATTCCTCACCGTTCTCATGATCATTGAAACTCCACGAGGTGAGATCTTGCATGGAGCCCCAGACCGAGCGAGATTGACAGTTATTTTGTGTTTCTTCCATTTGCCAATAATCGCCCCAACTGTTGTCACCCTCTCACCAAGCTGCTTTGCAATGGTCTTGTAGCCCATTTCAGCCTTGTGTAGGTCTACAATCTTGTCCCTGATATTCTTAGACAGCTCTTTGGTCTTGGCCATGGTGGAGAGTTTGGAATCTGATTGATTGGTTGCTTCTGTGGACAGGTGTCTTTTACACAGGTAACGAGCTGAGATTAGGAGCACTCCCATTAGGAGAGTGCTCCTAATCTCAGCTCTTTGCCTGTATAGAACACACCTGGGAGCCAGAAATCTTGCTGATTGATATAGGAACAAATACTTATTTCATTCATTAAAATGCAAATCAATTGATAACTTTTTTGCAAAGCGTTTTTCTGGATAAAGTCTCTCACTGTTAAAATAAATCTACCATTAAAATTATAGATCATTTCTTTGTCAGTCTGTAAATGTACAAAATCAGCAGGGGATCAAATACTTTTTTCCCTCACTGTATCTGGTCTCCCACAGTACACAAAAAATTAAAATGCAATTATTTTAGTAAATATAAACTGCTAAATACCTTTTCTCATCAGCAGTATATAGCAATTTTGTGACTTCTATCTGTATCCAGCTAAGCACTGGTTACCAAGATAGCAAGGAGAACTTACCACAAATTTGTCTTAAATATATAACAACTGACACAATTTATTTTTTCTGCTGTCTCTAAATATTTCCAATGACTATCAATATTAGGGCATCCTACTTTTTAATAACAATCAATGTAAGAGGGCTCTTCCACCACTGATTTTAAATCTACTGTAATTAGGCACCTCTGCCACTGACTACTAACGTTGAGAAGCACCTCTTCCACTGGCCATCATTCTCATGGAGCTCCTCTCCAACTGACTTCCATGAGTTGGGGGTACTTTTCTTCTGATCACCAATAAAAGGGGGCACTATACTCACCAGTAAAGCCTTTGTTACCCAAACATTTCATATTCCTGATATGTCCCTGCTGTACCATGTACTTGTATGAGAAAGTATCCTGTTCTCTTTGTATTGCTTCCTTTGTATGAAATCTGGCATTCCAACCAGTCCCCTTGCTTTCCTATTAAAAACTGACCAAACTAAATAGGGGAACACACTGTGGTCAGTTCTCTAGCTATGCTGGAACTCAGCTTGCTCTCCTCCAATGATTAGACATGTCCTGACACCCAGGGGCAGACTGGCAACTTTCAGCCCAGGGGGCAAGCACAAACCAGAGGCCCATGGGGCAGCGACTCGGCCCCGCTCCCACTCTTCTGACCCCCATTCCTGACTGAAGCCCCGCTCCAGGTACTCTCTACTCACCGGCCGAATCCAGGTTCCCAACCTGGCAAGCAGGGGGTGGTTGGGAGGAGCTGGGACAGCTCAGTTGGGGCTGGCCGGAGTCTCCAGTGAGGCATGGAACTGGCCTCTGCTCAGACATAGCTTACACCATCCATGCTGGGGGGGTGGGGGAGAGGGCTTCGCTCTGTCCTTGTCATTCCATAGTAGGTCAGCGGCAGTGACTTTTTACTTCTCTTCACCAGGAATCCTCTAGGCATGTCTGTGGCAGAAGCAGTGCAGCCTTTTTATGGGGCATCAGAGTGGCCTGGGGGGCAATTGCCCCCCTGCCCCCTGGCCCAGCCCTCCCTGCTGACACCCCCTACCCCCTTCAGCATTTCCATTCACTGGAAGCTCAGTGTGCCTGCTTCTCCTCCCCAGCTCTTATGCAGCTTAGAACAGAGGGGATGTGATCATTTATAAAAAAGGGAAAAAAATGTATTTATCATTTTTTTTATATCGGTTTTAAACTGAATGGTTTGTTTTACAAGGTGATTGTTACATACTGAATACTTTATTGTGAGGGAATGCTATGATTTCCATCACCTGGATTTATTTTCTGGCCATCGTTATTATCTGCATCATGTTAATTTTTTGATTATTGCTGAAAATAATTTTACTGCATAGCGGAGGGGAATTGGGTGCCAAATAATCTGGTAGCCCTACTTTTTCTGTTCTTTTATTTATTATATTTTCAATTTACTGATCATATTACTGTGCTGTGAGTTGTAGATATATTCATTTTAAGCACGGGTAGCCTGGGACCTGAAAACTATTTCAAAGGTTCTTCTGGGGTAAAAAGGTTGAGAAATTCTGCCTTAGATGATCACTGTCGGATAACTGCAATCTTTACATAAAGATTGGGCTGTTAACGGGGCTATTGACCTATTTGGATTTTTTTTCAGCTAATTACCTGCTACCTTTTGAGATTAGAACAATTCTAGACTTAACTCCAAAGCCCATAAACTCTCTCATAGGCATTGGCTTGACAGGACCCAGAGGATGCCTGTGAAAAGGAACAAGGTATTTTATTTGGTTTTAAAGTGTAGCTAAACCCAAGAACAAAAATTTTATATACTGCCAGTTACCAGTAAGCTGGTATACCTGTGACTTATGTAACACAAAGGAACAATCGGCAGTGCGATGTAATCAGATAAGTGGAGGATGATTGTTGATAGGTTGTTATGGCTTAGTGCAACTCGTCTCTTGATCTTTGTCCTACAAATAAGCTGGCACGAATCAAAAGCAGAGCTTTCACCAGCGTGAAGTAAACACACAACTAAGTATAAAAAGCTATGGGTGGGAACATTTCCTCCTGTATCTGCAGCCACAGCTTCAAGCACTGTTTTTTTGTTTTTTGCCTTTACCTGAGATTTTATAGAAAATATGTAAGGTATGGAAAAACACAGACGTACATTGCCTGCAGTCACTGGGAAACAGTGTCTTGTCAGCTCTGCCTTTAAAATATCAAGAAAAAAGGTATTTTTGGAATATGCTGCAAAGTAGCTCTTACTTGACAAAACACTTCAAAAAAACAATCATAAAACAATATTTTGTAAAAAGAAATAGGACTGACATAGAATTGTATGGGTAGATAAGTCCTGTGGACAAAAGATTGGTGTCAAAATTCATAGATTGGGTATACCCACGAAAGTTTGACCAGAATATTGTGATATGCTAAATTTCAGTTTTGGGAGATCAGTACTAGGGATGATCGAACTTTTGAAAAGTTCGGTTCGGCCAGAACATCCGAACTTCCCGAAAGTTCGGCCCGGATTTCAGAACCCCATTGAAATCAATGGGACCCGAACTTCGGTAATCAAAAAACACAATTTTTAAGCCCTAAAACCCAATAAATGCCCCTAAAAAGTGCCTAGGGTTCTGGGTCATGCCCCATTAACTATAAATCACACAAAAAAAAGTTCTTAAAAATTGTCATTTTTGCTAAAAAAGCCAATTATTGAAAAATTAAAAAAAAAAAAAAAAAAAAGACTTTTTGATTTTTACTTTGGATTTCGTATCTGGGGGGTCTAAAAGGTGTACATGTGAAGTTTCAGCTCTGTAGCATGTCCAGAACCATGAAAAAAAAGATTGTTTGTATTAGAAAACTTTCAGCACAGGAGGTTCGCTTCGCTGCTGTAACACCTTGCCGGTTTAATAGCAGGCATTTTTTTGGGTTCTTTGCAGTCAGGAAAAACATCTGAACTTGTGTATAGTGGTACTGTGCACAAGTTCTGATGTTTTGCCTGCCTTCAAAAACCCCCAAAAAATGCCAGCAAAAACACACCTGGGCATTTTTTTTTTTTGACGCTAGCGTTTTTTGGCATTTTTTGGGGTTCTTTTGAGGCAGGCAAAACATCTGAACTTGTGTATAGTGGTGTATATACACACATACATATATTTATATACACACCTAGACATATATAGGTGTGATAGTAGCAGAAATATATGCTTGCGCTAATGAAATCATTTACAGTAATATATTTCTGCTACTATCACACCTATATATGGCTAGGTGTCTATATACATATAAGTATGTGTGTATATATACCACTATACACAAGTTCAGATGTTTTGCCTGCCTCAAAAGAACCCAAAAAAATGCCAAAAAAAATGCTAGCGTCAAAAAAAAAAAATGCCCAGGTGTGTTTTTGCTGGCATTTATTGGGGGTTTTTGGAGGCAGGCAAAACATCAGAACTTGTGCACAGTACCACTATACACAAGTTCAGATGTTTTTCCTGACTGCAAAGAACCCAAAAAAATGCCTTCTATTAAACCGGCAAGGTGTTACAGCAGCGAAGCCATACTCCTGTGCTGAAAGTTTTTCTAATACAAACGATCTTTTTTTATGGTTCTGGACATGCTACAGAGCTGAAACTTCACATGTACACTTTTTAGACCCCCTAGATCTGAAATCCAAAGTAAAAATCAAAAAATCTCTTTTTTTTTTTTTAATTTTTTCAATAATTGGCTTTTTTATCAAAAATGACAATTTTTAAGAACTTTTTTTGTGTGATTTTGTGTCTGGGGGGTCTAAAAGGTGTACCTGTGAAGTTTCAGCTCTGTAGCATGTCCAGAACCAGAAAAAAAAAGGATTGTTTGTATTAGAAAACTTTCAGCTCAGGGGGTTAGCTTCTCTCCTCGGTTTTCACACCTTGCCGGTTTCAAAGCAGGCATTTTTTTGGGTTCTTTGCAGTCAGGAAAAACATCTGAACTTGTGTATAGTGGTACTGTGCACAAGTTCTGATGTTTTGCCTGCCTCCAAAAACTCCCAAAAAATGCCAGTAAAAACACACCTGGGCATTTTTTTTTTTTGACGCTAGCGTTTTTTTTTGTCATTTTTTGGGGTTCTTTTGAGGCAGGCAAAACATCTGAACTTGTGTATAGTGGTATATATACACACATAATTATATGTATATAGACACCTAGCCATATATAGGTGTGATAGTAGCAGAAATATATTACTGTAAATGATTTCATTAGCGCAAGCATATATTTCTGCTACTATCACACCTATATATGTCTAGGGGTATATATACAGACATATATGTGTATATATACCCCCTATACACATGTTCAGATGTCATGTCTGACATCAAACATGTCCTCAAAAAAGCACTGGCAGTGGCAGCCCCTGCAGCATTCAAAATGCTTGGCTGGTGAGAAGCCATATGCCTGTCCCGAAGCAATTCAGAGAAATGATCATTTCTCTATAGCGGTCACCCTGCTATGGAAGGGTTTTGTCACCCTTCCATAGCAGTCACTGTCAGTTAACCCTACACTACACTACGGTCCCTTTACACTTAACACTTTCCCTACAGAAACTAAATTTTTGAAGCTAACTTAAGTGTAAAGGAGCACTCTAACTACACTAGATATCCCTTTCCTCACACTAAATGACACTTTTAAAGTAAAATTAACAGAACTGCTTCCACTCTCTTCCATGTCCAGTATAACAATGCTAGGAATATGGCCGGGGCGATCTTATATACTGGGGGGCGTATTCACTAATGATTGGTCTAGGGACCCCCTAGTCACTCCAATCACATTCCTAGCATTCTCCTGCCCCCTCAATTGGCTTTTGCTAATGGTTCTGGTCCAATCACAGGCTTTTAAAGCCCATTTCCTGAAGCATTGCATTTTGGTCGGTTCTGGTTGCCGAATTCCGAACTTTTTGGGCAAAAAGTTCTAAATTCGGCCGAACCTCGAACACCCAATGTTCGGGCCGAACCGACGGTGGACCCGAACCGTTCGATCATCCCTAATCAGTACTAGTAGTTTAGGTTGCAGAGCTTTAAGTGCACAGAGCAGTGCCCTACTCTTAAGCTGGCCATACACTGATGAAAGTTTGGCTTGTTCAGCGGGGGCCGGACAAATTTCAATTAGTGTGTGACCGCCCCTGCTCCACATAAGTCAAACATTTGATCTACTTCTGTCAAAGGAACATGTTGGAAATTGTTTTTTGATCAGTGGCTGTAGCCACAGATCATTGTATTCTGACAGTTGCAGGGATTCTTCCATTTCCCTTATTTGTGTGGATGGAGGATTCTGGTTTTTTTTTTTTTTTTTTTGTATGTTTTATGTTAGCCTGCTGTATGGATTTAGGCTTGCATTACACTAACATTTCCTGCAGATGACTTGGAAAAGGTCTACCTTTGCGTCCTTCTTTAAAATGTGGCCCTAAACCCTAGTGCACACTAGCAGTTTTTTATTTCGTTCAACCCAGCATGGCTAAATGGAAAAAAAAAAACAGACAGCTCAGGATGAGCCACTCTACTAACTCTTTGATGTTAGTACAGCAATCTCCTCTGCTGTTCTATTGTGTCCTGACAGGGCTAACGGTGATGCCACATCTGTACGGTGGTGCACTTATTGCTGCTTTTTTAAGACTTCATGCAGTGGATTGCTTTTGGAGCTGCTAGCCCAATTGGTAGTCCTTTGTTAAACTAAACTGCTAATAGTTATAAAGTAAACTCAGCTGAATCCACTCACCAGTCCTGGTACACAGTGAATTTTGTCCTGGATGCTTGGTCTGCGATCCTTAGGAACCAAGTCCCGTTAACGTAGTATTCAGAGCCAGATCCTCTCAGGCTCAGTCTCTCAGCGCCCTGATCCTCAGTGACTTGGTTCCAGCACTCCGGTTACACAGCATGCAGGTCTCAACCCTCTAGTTCTCAGAGACTCAGGGCCTGATTCATAGTACGGCGAATTGGCGTTTCGGCGGGATTTTGCGAACTGGCGAATTTTTAAGTCTGAAATTGGTATTCAAAGAACGGCGGGCGGAAAATAACGCCAACTGTGAGATTCATTAAGATCAACTAATGTCAGGACTGGACTTAAAAACAGTCCAGCTAAAAGGTGGACTAATTTTTTCAAAATCACAAAATATGGCAGGAAAAAAATAAAAAATGTGTGGGAAAGATGTGTTATATGATTTTGAGCTAAACTGCTTTTAAACTGTGTGAAAATGTTAAGTAGAAAAAAAGATATTAATAAAAGTGTAAATTGCAAAAATAGCTCCAGAGTCAATTTCTGGCAGATAGCTCATGTGAGCATGCTCCAAACCAAAAACTAGGCTGAAAATAACGTTTTTGAAAACGTTAGTGGGAGTTTTATTGAATTTGCGGCAAATACCGCCGCAAATTCGCGGTAAAACGGCGCTATTCCGGCGCTAATAAATTTTTTTTTCTTTTTTAAATTTTTTTTTTTTTTGTAATCTTTTTCTTTTTTAATTTTTTTTTGCACATATCTATATATATATATATATATTAATCACAAAAATATATATATATATATATATATATATATATATATATATCTATACATAAATATATATATATATATATATATATATATATATATGTGTGTGTGTGTGTATGTATATATATATATATATATATATATATATAAACACACACACACACACACACACACACACACACACATATATATATATATATATATATATATATATATATATATATAGATATAGATATATATATAGATACCCAAAAAATAATTATATGTATATATATATATATATATATATATATATATATATATATATATATATATGAAAAGGAACACTAACACGGCTCCTCCCCGAAAATTAAACATTGTATATGTGTGAAATTAATATATTTTTGGGTTGGTTAGATATAGAAAGTAACAATAATATATGTTTTTTTGCATATGTATATATATATATATATATATATATATATATATATATATATATATATATATATATATATATGCAAAAAACAATATATTATTGTTACTTCCTATATCTAACCAACCCCAAAAATATATTAATTTCACACATATACAATGTTTCATTTTTGGGGAGAAGCCGTATTAGTGTTGCTTGTCATATATAACAGTTGTAGGTAGTTCAGGGATTCGAACACCCAAATACACTGTTGCAAGGCAGCGGTGCTAACCACTTAACTACCTAAAGCTAATGACATTTTTTTCAAAGCATGTGTGATTTGTACTTTAAAAAAAAAAAAATGATATATATATATATATATATATATATATATATATATATATTCTATTTAGACCCAATTCAAGCTCAAATAATTTTTATTTATTAAAATTTTTTGATGGACTAATTTAATCAAACTATATTAATTTTTAGAGCCCATTCACATTAGCGCGACTTGTCAGCGGTCCATTGAGTAGTACAGGACCTGTTCTAATAGGAGCGACACAAGTCACTCCGACTTAGAAAAAGGGTCCTGTACTACTTTGGGGCGACCTCGGAGCGACTTGCATAGACTTCCAGTATGTGAAGTCTCTGCAAGTCGCGGTGCACAGCGATGCACGCGACTTCACAGGTCACCCCCCAAAGTCGTGTCGCCTCAATGTGAATGGGCTCTTAAGGTGCCAGTGCATGTATGCTTGGTATAAAGATAACAAGAAACAAAAAATAAAAAAAAAAACCTCAGGGACCACAATTCCCAAATAATTAACCTAGTTTAGTAAAACTGTATATAATCAACAAATTTTTAAAAATAATCCTGCATGCTGGAAATTATATATAGGTGTTTAAAACATTTATTTCTGTGAAAAATTAGTATTTTAAACTTAAATTGATAGGCTAAGAAACTATCAGTGGCATATATTATGAAATAAATGTAACAAAGTGATTATGTTTGTGTAAATTGTGTTTTGCAAAAATGTTGCAAATATGTATTGAGCTTGAGCTTGATTAAATAAACTGACCAAAATATCCAAGTGGTTAGCACAGCTGCCTTGCAACAATGTATTTGGGTGTTCAAATCCCTGAACTACCTACAACTGTCTGTTGTTATATATGACAAGCAACACCCCAAAAATAAAACATTGTATATGTGTGAAATTATTATATTTGTTGAGTGGGGAGCCATATTAGTGTTGCTTCCAATATAGAGCCACATTACACTCTGAAAAATAGCAGTGTTTGAGCTTGCAAATCTGAGAATTTGCAAATTGATTGAACATATGCAGTGCAACCCCAGAACTCAGAATTCAACAACCCAAAAAAAGATATATAGATATATATATAAAAAATTACTACATCAAGTCAACACACATAGGAAATGCTTTCAATAATCTCAGAATGAGCACAAAGTGGCTTTTTCATTTAGACTAATGGGCCATACACACTATAAGATTTTCTGAAGATTTTTTCCTTTAGATTTACCAAAACCAGATAATATGAGGTCAAACCTAAACACTTTCATTTTGTATGCAATCTGGCAGGCCCTTGCACTACATAGAAAAGGTAAATCTGAAGGAAAAAGTCTTCAGAAAACCTTATAGTGTGTATGGCCATACATGATCCAATTTTCTTACAATTTTCTGTCCAATTTTCTTGAAATTTACCTTCAAGTATGTAGTACAAAGGCCTGCCTAATTGGATACAAGTGAAAGTGTTGTTTAGCTTTGACATCACATTATGTGGTTTGTGGTTAATCTATCAGAAAATTGTACAACAAAAATTGAACATGTATGGCCCTACACACTATAAGATTTTCCGAAGACTTTTTCCTTCAGATTTACCTTTTCTATGTAGTGCAAGGGCCTGCCAGATTGCATACAAATTGAAAGTGTTTAGGTTTGACCTCATATTATCTGGTTTTGGTAAATCTAAAGGAAAAAGTCTTCAGAAAATCTTAAGCCCCGTACACACGTACTGATCGTCGGCCGAACGATCGGCTGTCTTTTGTCCAGGGCTGTCCTGTCTGTTGAAAACTGCAAAAGACTGCACACGAATTTTGTCGGCCAACAACAGACGACTGCAGAAGTGATGTCATGTGATGGTTAACTTTCCCTGTGTTTTTTCTTTTCTGAGCATGCCCAGTCTTGCAAATCAGCCGATTGTCGGCCGAATTCTGTACTGACTGGCGAACAATCGGCCGTTCTGGTGTTGGCCAACAAAAATTTTAATGCCTGCACAACAGATTCTGTTCGGCCGAAAATGCGCTGTCGGCTGTCGGAAGCATCATACTAACAAGCCTAAAATAGGCCGATCGGTCGTCGGCCGAATATTTACGGCCGAAGATCGGTACGTGTGTACGAGGCATTATAGTGTGTATGGCCCATTAAGCTGGCCATACATGTTCAACTTTTGTTGTACAATTTTCTGGTAGATCTACCACAAACCACATAATGTGAGGTCAAAGCTAAAAAAACACATTCACTTGTATCTAATTAGGCAGGCCTTTGTACTACATACTTGAAGGTAAATTTCAAGAAAATTGGACAGAAAATTGTAAGAAAATTGGAACATGTATGGCCAGCCTTAAGCCTCGCACACACGTACCGATTGTCGGCCGTAAATATTCGGCCGACGACCGATCTGCCGATTCTAGGCTTGTTAGTATGATGCTTCCGACAGCCGACATCGCATTTTCGGCCGAACAGAATCTGTCGTGCAGGCATTAAAATTTTTGTTGGCCAACACCAGAACGGCCGATTGTTCACCAGTCAGTACAGAATTCGGCCGACAATCAGCAGATTTGCAAGACTGAGCATGCTCAGAAAAGAAAAAACACACGGAAAGTTAACCATCACATGACATCACTTCTGCAGTCGTCTGTTGTTGGCCGACAAAATTCGTGTGCAGTCTTTTGCAGTTTTCAACAGACAGGACAGCCCTGGACAAAAGACGGCCGATCGGTCGGCCGACGATCGGTACGTGTGTACGAGGCATTAGTCTAAATGAAAAAGCCACTTTGTGCTCATGCTGAGATTATTGAAAGCATTTCTTATGTGTGTTGACTTGTAAGAAACTTGGATCATGGATGGCCAGCCAAACACTCATTCATTAGTGAACTGGTGATTTTGGTTTAGGAACCAACAGACCCAATTAATTACTTTGCTGGGCGTTTCCTATACTGGGTGGGTGTAGTTTAACCAAGGTTATATAAAGGGATGTATGAGATCATATCATTTGGCCTGTGGAAGGGCCACAGGTCTTTATGTCCGAATTTGCTTTTTGGGGGGGTATGCCGGCATGCCTAAAGATCCATATTGCAGTAAGTGTATTCTGTTGGATGAATACTTTTCATGCTCTAACTGTTTGGTATAGTTTTTGCAAAGTGTGTCTTTATGTACTCTATACATGTTTTTTTTTTTATTTTCATGCCTCTGTGTAGCTGTATGTTCTACTGATTTGATGGTATTTAAATGAAAAGGCAGGCTCATGCAAACAATTAACACAAAAGTATGTTGGGTATGTTTTATGCTTAATACTAAGGTGTCTACAACTTATTTTGCTTGACTTTTGGATATTGTAAGCTCTATCTATCCATCATATGTTGTATCTTTGCACTGTAATTTGAATAAAAATTACTTGATTTGGGGGTTTTGGGGGGGGGGGGGGGCATTGCACATTTCACATTTCACATGCTTGCTTGAGTGAGTGATTACTGATGTTTTATACATGTTCAATAAAGCTTATTCATTTGTACACAGCTCCTGGTTTTTTGTTTTCTTTTCTTCATATTTGTCTAGATGTAATTCAGATATCTTTTGTGTCTATTGAATGTAATCCATTTCTTGTATTTTTTGTGTGTGTGCAATGGCAGTACAGTATGAACTTGGGTAGGGTTTCTCCATTTACTCCAGCAAAGTGTGTGTGTGTGGGGGGGGGGGGGGGCTAAATTGTAAGAAAAAAATTAAGGTGTTTATGTATATATTTAGCTAAAAATATATAAATTAAGGAATAATACAAAATTTCCATTCAGTCGCTGTGGATGAATGTAACCAAAACATTTAATAAAAAAAAATCACAAAAAAATGATTACTAAATAAAAGATTGCTACAGCGCTCACTCACCTTTTTAGTTGGCTTAGCTCAGTGATGATGAACCTTGGCAACACAGGTGTTTTGTAACATTTCCCATGATGCTCACCTACACTGCAGAGTACATGAGCATTTTGGGAAATGTAGGGCAAAAACATCTTGGGGGGGGGGGGGGGGGGGGTGGTGGGGTCGTTAAGGGTTACCATCATTGGCCTAGGTAAAACATTTCCAATACATTTTAGTTGTCTGTGTGCGCCATTTTTAAAATAAAGCAAAATCTCTTTACAATAAATTGCAAATGGCACATTGGCGTTCGCCCTGGACCAGAAATGACACCAAATTGGCTTGCACACACTCCAGCAAGTGGTCACAATCAACTGGCTAATCATGGTGAGGGCCACTTTCAGCTGTGAAGAAATGGCATTCATATGCAAAGTAAGTGTGTGTGTGTGGGGGGGGGGGGGTCTGTGCTTGTAATCAGAGCATTGATTACCAGTGCAGACCCTTGGGGGATGCCACTAGAGCCACCAGGGATGCCCACCCATGCCACCATTGATGCCAATCAGTGCTCAGGGAACCGGTTAGTGCCCTCCTCATCAGTGCTGCCCATCATTACCATCTTTCAGTGCTGCCCACCAGTGCCAATCATTGCCCATCAGTGCTGCATATTAGTGTCTCATCAGTGCCTGCCAGCGCAGCCTCATCAATGCTCGTCAGTGCAACAAAAAACATATTGATTTACCAAATTTTATTACATAAACAAAAACACATTATTTTAGGGGTCAAACATTTAGGTCTTCTTTTTGCCAATAGAAAAAAAACCTTGCAGTGATCAAATACCACCAAAAGAAAGCACTATTTTTTATGAAAATACTGTCATACATTTGTGTTAGGTACAGGGTTGCATGACCGCACAATTGTCATTCAAAATGCAACAGTATAAAAAGCTGAAAATTGGCCTGGGCAGGAAGGGATGTAACTGCCCTGTAAGGAAGTGGTTAACTATTGAAACATGGGAATAAATATTCCAGGGGTAATCATGCTCAGCTCAATGGTTTAGTGGTTAGTGTTCCTGGCTATAAACACTGAGAGCATGAGTTCAAATCCCAAGTGTGCCATCACCTTCTTAAATTTTAGACAGCTATAAATAAATACTGAAACTTGGCAAATGCATAATTGCACCCTGCACCTATGCATGTTTGTTTCTTGAATATACAAGGCCATTGACATGCAATTTTAGGTGATGTAGCCAATGTATTACTATGTGGCCAAAAAAAATTATGGCACACAGGGTGTTATCATGGTTGGGCCTTGAACTCATGACCAAGCAATCTTTGGCTGTGAGCTTAGCCCACTACACCAAAGTGCTGAATACAATCAGATATGCCTGAAAGTTTCAGATGAATAAAGAATGAAGACTGCTAATTAGACAGCTGTGTAGTCTGCTATTAGAAAATCTAAAGGTTAAAACACATAAGATACATAACTATACCTTAAAATTAAAATAAACCATAATAAATGACATTGCTGTGTAATAGTGATTCAGAATAGACAAATTTCCTTTTATGAAAAACACAAAGGGAATTTGGCTAACTCCAAACTCAAATTCAGCCTAAGTTAACTCCAACTCCAAATTCATTAAAGCATCTAGTTGATGGTTTAACTCCAGCCACTTACCTAATTAGGATGCAATGAGTTTAGGCTGGAGTTATTTCTGGAGAAGTGAGCAGCTCTACTCCAAACTTATACTGAATTAGGCCCCCAGTCTCTCTGGTGTAGGCACAGACAGGTACAAGCAGCAGTTCTGTACCACACCAGGTCCCTGCACACAAGCTTAGACCTCTGGCCCAATGCCCAGGAAATAGTCCCCTCTCTCCACTTCCTGCTGCAGGGTTTTCTGTGTCCTACAGTCTGCAGCCCATTCCTCTGCACTTTACTGTGCTTTACCACTCCTTCAGGACTACATGTCCTATGATGCTAGGCTCAATTGCATCATCCAAGAGGGAGAGGGTGACTGTCTTTATCTAGTGGCCATTAACCACATTGCTTACAAGGGTTACTCACTATAAGCCTTATATAATAAAGACCAGACAGAGACCAGACATAACGTGGTTTTAAAAGTATAAATATTATAACTTTTGGATAGATTGTTTGCCTTTTTCGCTGACCCTTTTGCAACTATTCTTTTGCATGTAAACAGGGTTTACCCTTGTCTTACCGTAGTTTTTGGGGATACCGTGTTTCCTATGGAAGAAAACGAATAGCAGGGCGCCGAGGTCAGTATCAAATAAAAAACACTTTATTTAAATAGGCAGCACACTTTTATAGAAGTTAGCATGATATAGCATGGATAGGGAACACCTGGGACCAAGCAGCTGTAATCAGTGTGAGGCTGTAGGCATCACTGGGTGAACAGAGACTGAGGATGACAGGGAGTCAGCCATCTCAAAGTATGGATATTATCAGCGGCATTTTAGGCTGCACATGAGGATGACAGCTGTCAAAATGCCTGGTGGATGTCAGGAGAGGGGGTGTGCATGACATGTTTCCAGGAACTTGCCATCTTCTTCAAATGCAACCAATAGACCAAGGGACTTTGAGCTTCTCCTAGGAGCGCTGTATGTACCGTGTACTTGTACACTCTTTGGATTTGCTATACTTGTGTTTCCTATGGCTCTATTGTAGATCTTTAGAAACATCTTTTATGCTTCCATTTGAATAAGTGCTGTCTGCACAGATGTTTTTTTTCATATACAATATGTATATGCTTTTACCCTATTGAGGTGTAGTGCTTAAGTGCAGTCTTTTCTCCAGCAATCCACATATGTTTCTGAATTTTTGAAGGTTGTATTTGGCTGTATTCTCAGGAGACCCCCCCTCCCCCTCTTAGTGCCCTAGTGTGAGCTCCCATGCTTGCCCAGGGATGCTGATATACCTGGAGCACCCTCTGAGTCACCATATCCATGGTTGGGATTTTTAGATAGTCAGACTAATTCATATTGTTTCTATTATTGATTCTATGTATGGTGTACATTTTGGCTAATATCCATGCTTTTTATATATTTTAAATATTTTTTATGATTCCTTCATCCTACCGAGGAAGCAGCATTCTACAAAACATGTCAAGCTCCTTGTATCCATTTCAATATTCTCTCAAGTTCCTCGTATTCATTTTATTATTCTGTCAAGCTCCTCGTATCCATTTTAATATTCTGCTTCTCCTTCCCTCCAGGTCTGGTTATCAGGCCTTTTTAGTTTTCCGTTTTTAAAAGGCATTGTTTTTAAATATGTATACTGTTTGCTCTCTAAATACAACTTTGCTCTTTTTTTTTTTTTTACGATGTTTTAAAATATAAGATATACAAATACCTTTTACCCTCTAATCTTATTTTTACATATGTACATCATGTTATATACATATATGTTTCTGTACTTCTTCATTTTGGTCTTTGATAGCCCTGAAGAAGGGCTCTGTTCCCCGAAACGCGTTGGTTTGTTCATGCTTTGCCACTTTCAATTAAACATCAATTTTTTTCACCTCAATTTTTGGATACTGGGCTCTCCTTTTACCTACCATCATAAGTATATGCGGAAACGACCCAGAGGTAGCAGCCCTAGTCCCTCAAAAGGGTTCACCACCACCTTTCTGCCAAGGTGGGCCAGATCCATCTGGAAGCGAACTCTCCCTACACGCCCCCATAATTACTCACAGACCCTCAACCGAGTGAGTGAGTCCAGCGCGGTCTCCCAACTAGAAGAGCTACAAAACATGTCAAGGAAGAAGCAATTGGGACTCCTATTATAATGTATACAACCGTGTGTTTGTGAATGCTTTTGGGTGTATATCTCCTCACTATGTCTAGGGGAGTTTTCATCTATGAATATTGAAGAAATAACACATTTATTTTATGTATTTTTAATTTTTTTGTTATTAAATATTTTATTTTTGGTTTTACTATGGTGTTATGTAAATCATTGGGGTGCAAATAAAGTCTAATCATTCTTGTTCTCTTTCTATTTGTAATGTGGGATGTGGTACCTCCTTGTTGTGGTATTAGATGTATCTCTATGTTTCTTACCCTATAGAAACTCTCATAAATTAGTTTTTTTGCAGTGCACAGAGCTCCCCCTCCTACCTCGCCTGCCAGCACACAGAGCTCCCCACTCCTCCCTGCCCCCCCCCCCCCAGTACACAGAGCTCCCTCTCCCTCTCCACCCAGTACACAGATTTCCCCCTCCTCCCTCTCCCCCCAGTATGCAGAACTCCCCTCCTCCATCTCCTGTATACAGAGCTCCCCCTTTTTCCTTTTCCCCAGTACACAGAGCCCATCCTCCTCCCTCCCCCAAGAGCCCACTTTCATGATGCCCACCCCCCCCCCACCCCCCAGTGATGTATTCCTGTGGGGTGCAGCTGCTCCTCCTGCACTTAGGAGAAGCTGTCACTTTTAAACACAAAATCCAACATAGGAAGCCGCTTCTGTGTTTACAAGTGACAGCAGTCAGCGGGGAACACAGGGTTAGCTCCAGAGGCCCTCTGGACAAAAAAAAAAAACCCTGCTTACAGGAGACACACTGCAGTCACTTCAGTGAGAGGAAGGGAGCTGCTGAAGCTGTCAGCTACCCCCCCCCCATCTTCCACATAGGGTCAGAGACTGGCCCCTTTATGCCCCCCATCCCTCCTTGTCCTAGCCTTGTGAGTAACCCTTGAGCGCGATTTGGTTAATACTTGAGATTCTCTGGTAAGAAAACTCAGATTTTAGTATTTAATTATTATACTATATTAACCACTTCTGGACTGGAAGGTTTTGCCCCCTTAATGACCAGTCAATTATTTTGCAATTCAGCACTGCGTCATTTAACCAGTTCTGGACTGGAAGATTTTCCCCCTTAATGACCAGGCCATATTTTGTGATTCGGCACTGTGTTAGTTTGAGGGACAATTGCGCGGCGGTGCGACACTGTACCCAAATAAAATTGATGTCCTTTTTTTTCCCCACAAATTGAGCTTTCTTTTGGTGGGATTTAATCACCTGTGCGATTTTTATTTTTTGCGCTATAAACAAAAAAAGAGCGACAATTCTGAAAAAAAAAAAAAAACAATATTTTTCACTTTCTGCTATATAACATTCCCAAAAAAAAAATTTTAAATCAAAATTTTTTAACATTTCAGGTCAATTTGTTTTCTGCTACATATTTTTGGTAAACAAAATCCCAATAAGGGTAATTTGATTGGTTTGCACAAAAGTCTACAAACTAGGGGAAAGATTTTTTTTACTAGCAATGGCGTTGATCTGCGATTTTTAGCGGTACTGCGACATTGCGGCGGACAAATCAAACCCCTAACTTACATTTTTGACACTTTTGGGGGGACCAGTGACATTACTACAGTAATCAGTGCTAAAAATATGCACTGTTACTGTAATAATGACACTGGCAGGGAAGGGGTTAACCCAGGGGCGATCAAAGGGTTAATTGTGAGCTTAGGGGGTGTTTTCTAACTGTATGGGGGAGGGACTTGTGGAATCAACACAGAGACCTGTGATCCTAAATAGGAGGATCACAGTCGCTCTGAGTTCATTCCAGAGAGAACAACGGTCTGTGTTTAGAACAGCAGATCGTCATTTTCTCTCTCTGCCGGCCCCGTGGATCGGCTTTCCCGCTTCTTAATTGGGGCTTGCGTGCGCCCCCAGGAGCGCTCCTGCAAACCGCCGTACGGGTACGGTGGTTTGCACAGCCAAGCCAGCCTGCCGCCGTTTATTTGCAGCGAGCTCTGTGCTCATTCTAGAGAGAGCAATGGTCTCCTGTCTTTACAACAGCAGGCCATCATTCTCTCTCAGCGGGGAGCGATCGCGGGTGCCCGCCGGCCCCGTGGATCGGCTTTCCCGCTTCCTAATTGGAGCTCGCGCGCCCCCTGGAGCGCTCCCGCAAACTGCCGTTTGCGCAGCCAAGCCAGCCTGCTGCAGTATATCTGCAGCGAGCGGTTGGCAAGTGGGTAATTAATACTTTCTTTTAGATGTTTTTATTGTAGATAGATTTATCATGGCTATTTTTATATCGGATAATCCATTTATGGGGAGTGCACTGGTAATTAACTGCATCCTTTACATTGTTATGGTCAATGTTACTAGCTAGACCCTGTCCCCTGACAACATCCCCTTGTGAAGAAACGCGTTGGGTGGAGCCTGGCAGTGACATCATCACACCCGCTGGCTCAGGCGTGATATTGTTTTCTAGCTTTTCTCCTATGCTTACTTTGTGAGCACAGGCTGAAGACCTCCTATAACTTAGAGGACATAACTTTCAGGTAAGAAGCCTGTGCAAATGGTGGTGTGGGAACAATGAAGTGGGCACCTGATTAAGGTGCATTCTCTTTACATCACAATACAAGAGAGGGACACCCCCCACGGTACTGATAGAGAGGTCCAAATGAGCCTAAGGATTCTTATTTAAGATGAGATGGAAAACATTTTTAACAGAGCACAGAATGTTTATTTTTTAGATTAAAAACCTGGCAGAATTCTGACTTGTTAGTGTTAAACAGCCCCGGCTAACCCTCCAATTATATTCTGACAGGACTTAGTATGCTAGAGACACACACAACTTCACTTTGCTCTTGATATAATTTCCCAGTCAATGTTCTCAGATAATGTGTCTCCATCCCTGATAACCTTATTGATTTTCTTATCTTCTATCTATGTTTATAGCTGTAGAAGTTCTAGTGTTTTTTTTTTCTTTCATTTGTACTAGTCAAGCGAATATCTCGTTACTTTACAAATAAATCATAGTAATAGGGATATTAACATGCACCTGTCAACGCTTCAGCAGCCATTTTTTTCGGGTCGAAGTGGTATTCACGAGGCAGCCTATCAGCTCAGAGGAGAAGCTACTGAGGCACAAAATGAACTGATGCGTTTAATAAATGGATGCCGGCTAAGGTGTAAATAAAGGGGAAGCAAAGGGTGCAGCTACCTGTAGGCCCTGCGTGGCTGAGAGCCCATGCAAACTGCTGTTTTCCCTCTAGTTTTACTAGTTCACACATTACATTCTCTACCTGAAGCCCAACTACTACCAGACTGTTGTCACCTGGACAGGAATGAGGAGAAATCGCTGTATGGGAACACAACAATAAAATAATGACAGATCCCAGTCCTTCATCACTCTACTAAAAAAAGTCTGTCCCCTTTGATGGGATTTTCCTACCCCCTCAACTTCCTGTTGTGTCCAACAACCCATCATGAAGAAAGGAAATCGGGATTTTTTCCCCTCACTTACTCTTTTGTCTGGCTCCAATCAAATAGGTAAAACGTGTTGAAAAATCTCCCAAATGTGGACACAGACAGTAATAAAATTCTGACAGAGGCTCTCAGTGCCGGTTCGAGGGCGACCTGTGAAGTCGCGTGCACCGCGACTTCGGCGCGACCTGCACAGACTTCATAAAATGAATGTCAATGCAAGTCGCCTCCAGGTCGCCCCGAAGTAGTACAGGACCCTTTTTCTAAGTCGGAGCGACTTGTGTCGCTCCTATTAGAACCGGTCCTGTACTACTCAATGGACCGCGACGTACACGACTTGCTAGGCTGATCAAGTCGACTGACAAGTCGTATTAGTGTGAACCGGCGCTAAGACTTCTTTACTCCAAACAAAAGTGGGATTTGATATGTTTCGACTGTCATAACCTTTTTTAATTAACTTTCCTCTTGTAGTGGCTTCTAAATGATTTATCAGACTTATTCAAAGTAAATTCATGATCACAGCATACAAATTAATTTCATAACATTAGTAATATAATAGTATTATAAACACTAGTTATTTTTGGCAATCCATTATGTTTTCCTGAAATATCTCCTTTCTTTCTGTGAGTTCTGCCTTTCTTCTGGCCATCTCTTTCCACAACTTTCTAAATTCCCTGCATGCTTTGTAGCTCCTCCTTTACTGTTTACTTTCCATTTCTCAGGACTACATATCCCATGGTACCTTGCTGCCTGCAAGCAGTGATTCCTGAAACTCTTCCTCTCAGCAACTCTGTAGGCAGGTTCTGTAAAATATGTGACACAGCAGTTCCTTTTTACAGGGCATAGTGAATATGTGTCACAGAATTTAAAGGAGTTGTAAAGTCTGAAGATTTCTTATGTTAATGCATTCTATGCAATAAGATAAAAAAAAACTGTGTGTAACAGCCTCCCCAGCACTCCCTAATACTTACCTGAGCCCCATCTCTATCCAGCAATGTCCACGATTTCCTCAGCCGTCTGGGACTCTCCTCCCAGATTGGCTGAGACACAACCGCAGTGCCATTAGCTCCCACGGCTGTCAATCAAAGTCAGTTAACCAATCAGGAGAGAGAGGGGGCGGGCCCGAACCACAACTTCATTTTCTGAATAGACACATGGAGCTGAAGGTCGGCTCGGGTGCCCCCATAGCAAGCTGCTTGCTGTGGGGGCACTCAACGGGAGGGAGGGGTTAGAAGAATCAACGATGGACCCGAGAAGAGGAGGATCCAATGTGCTCTGTGCAAAAACAACTGCACAGAGGAGGTAAGTATAACATGTTTGTTATTTAAAAAAAAAAAAAAAAAGGAGACTTTACCATAACTTTAAGGAAATAATACATTTGTAGGGATCTTCTTAAGGTAGGTTTACAACCTTCCATTCCAGTTCCTGGTCTCCAGTCTGATTTTTATCATCAGGTATAGGAGACTGTCCTTCATCATATTATTATATTATAACTATTATAACTTCTGAAAAAAAATGCCTGACAAGCGCAAGGTGACTGGAACTCCATGCGAGTCCATTGGACAGTTCATAGGTCTCTGTATCAATAAGCCAGGTTTTCTAACTCTAACTAGAGTTCTAGGCAGAAAATGCACTAGTATATGCCTTAATTTGGCCATGCACAAAGTGAAATTACTTCAGTTCTTGATAAACTGGCTAAAATTTGCTCAATAGGCAGCCCTTTCAGCCTCCTGTGGTCCTACATCCCTCCCCTGAAAAGTCAAAGGAGCCTGGCGGAAATTTGTGGACTAGTCAGCACCTGCATCCAATCATTTGCAGGCACTGTTCGGCAATCGGCAGGGCAATACTATAACCGCAGTGGGAGAGTCATGCAGTTATGCAGGAATCTGCTAGATTATTTATTTCTGCTGAATGGGAAAAAACTACATACAGTATATATGGCCAATTTTACTTTTATCTTGTTGATTTCTAACAGTCCCACCAACTGATGATTTCAAAGGCACTTGACGTTGTGGGAGTTGTATGTAGTTTAGTATGCATTTGTCTGCCATATTCAGTTTGTAATGGTTGTGCATTTGGATGTCTAGTCACTCTGTAGATGTGTTAGAACCCAGTATTAAAAACTTTCCAAGTCTTCCATTGTTCATAATTGATACTGATGGATTATGACATACAGTTTTGAATTATGTATGTATAAGCAGAAACAGATTATGTTCCTATGTTCTCTGTACGTTATCACTTAAAAGAGATGTATGGCTTTTTTTCCCCCCCAATTATAAATTATACTTACCTAGGTGGATGCAGCGTTGCATCTGCTCCCTGACGTCTCTGCACTGAGAGCCAAGCAATCAAACACCGCCAACCGCTCGGTAGTGAGAGCTCCACGAGCAGAAAGCTGCTGACTGTCAGTCAGCAGCTCTCCGCTCTGCCCCTTCACGCTCATTGGAGCGCTGGGCTGTGGAGGTGCCAGAGCGGCCGGCTCAGCCTCTCAGTGGCTTGCTAAGAGGCTGAGCCAGGTGTCAGTCCAGGCACTTGGTGGATCCCGACTTCCATTGTCGTGATGACTTCAGTCTGCTCTTTGCTGAACTCCTGTGATCCATAGCTTTGGCTGTACATCTCCTTTAGAGCGGAAGTAAACCCATTGATTTGACAGCTTCAAAAAACAGTTAACATTCCCGGAATTCTGGAAGTGCTAGTTGTCACATTGGTTGTGCTCTCAACCAAACTCAAAAAATCCAATGGCTGGTGTCATAACGGGTCACATGTGCAGCATCATGGAAGTTGCAGAATAAACAGAGGCCAAGATGGCTGAAAACGATAGGAGGGTTTACTTACACTTTTTGAAGTTGTTGTCATATACTTGGTACCCTTTTTTGTTTGGTCCACTTTGGACTGACTTATAATGATGGTGTGATTGTTTCCCCTGTGTTCGTTGTCTGTACTCCTTAAAATTCAATAAAATTCTTTGAAACAAAAAAACTTTCCAAGATTTCCCTTCACCAGGCTCTGCAGAAGTATTGTCCCCATTGGATGATTTCCCCTCTATTCCTGTTCTGGGGACAACCCAAAATTTAGAATTTTATTTTACTTTCACTTTTGATTATAATGGTAAACATGGCAAATAGCGGCTGAGGAAGAAGGCATGACTAGCCTCTGAAACGCGTTCCGATTGAGGAGGTCTGTTCTCCTCATGGTTTGACAGGTGCCGGCCAGCCTATGAATGCTCATGTTCACAGCGTTCTCACTTCTGGTTCACAGAGACTACTCCACAATCCCTTGTGGAATCTTCACCATAGCCCATCCGGGCATTGACTTTCACCACTGTCATCCTGTGAGTTGAACCTGTTACTGATTTTACATGTTTTATACTCCTTAAAGAGGAAGTAAACACACATACAAAAAATGAGAAAAAATAAAACCTGTAAAGACAAAGGCATAATGAGCTAGTATGCATCGAAGCCCCCGTCAGTGACAGGGTGGCCGACATGTCCGGCCATCCTGCTTCCTTGTTCGCGTCCTCCGGCCATTCACGGCGTAGGGCTCAGAAGGAACAGCACGGGTGGCCGTTCCTTCTGTGCGCATGCGCCGATGACGTCATCGGCTGCATGCACTGTAAATATCTCCTAAACTGCGCATGTTTAGGAGATATTTATAGCACCTATAGGTAAGCCTTAATATAGGCTTACATATAGGCAAAAGCATTTAAAGTGGGTTTATAACCTCTTTAAACTGTGCTACACTATTGGACGCCTGGCGCCTCTCTCCCCTTACCTTCTTGTGTTTAAGTGTGTGTTATTGTAGACAAGGCATTGCATGTCCCTCAATAAAGAGCCTATCTGCTTACAGTCTTAGGTTTAGTTTTGCATTAAAACAAAACCAAAGAAATTTCCCGGCTCAACTCACCAACCAGCCTGCAACCAACCCATTTATCCTGTCGAACAGTTTGCATTAAAAACAAGGGTTTAGTTTGCACACATTTGCAAATACATGAATAAGCTGCAGAGCCACTTCACGGCACCCCAGTATTATCTGCAGTCCTAACTCTATAAATTTGTGAAAGCCTCCATAGTAGAAGCGTATGCATAATAATGGATGGGTAGCGGGCAGGTGAGTCTGGAGGGAGCTCACCCCTCCCTAAAGGCACAGGGGCGCACTGGACACCCAGCATATAGCACAATGGCAGCAAAGTTGTTCAGTGTGTCCCCTCACAAGTATTCCAACAGTACAAACAAATGGCCACTGCCCCCCGCCTATAACTGGAATTTGCAACAAGGGGCACTTGGAACGGCAATGCATGTCAAACAAAACCAAAGAAAATTCCCATCTCAACTTACTGACCAGCCTGCAACCAACCGGAATAACCTGTCTAACAGCAGGAGTTATAAACAGTGGTTTAGTTTGCACAAATTTGCAAATAATTGCATAAGCTGCAGAGCCCCTTCATGGCACTGCAATATTATCTGCAGTCCTATCTCTGAAAATTGTGCTCCTTGCTGCAAAGGCCAGTTATAGGTGGGGGCACTGGCCATTTGTTTGTACTCTTATTTTTGCTTTAACACTAACAATGATCAGCTTTTATTCATTTATGTAACACCTTTATCCCAAGAAGAAAAAACTGTTGCTGTAACTGCATAGAACGTGTTAACTGGAGTCATGCTTTAATTTGTTAGTCAAGTCCATCTAAATCTGCTAGACTAAAGCTGGTTACACCACTATACAACTTTTGTTGGTATATTTCTTTTAGATTTACCTTCAACTATGTTGTGCAAGGGCCTGCCTGATTACATACAAATTGAAAGTGTTTAGGTCTGACCTCATATTACTGTATTTATCGGCGTATAACAGGCACCGGCGTATAACACGAACCTCAAATTTAGAAGGGAAATTTTAGGAAAAAAGCTTAAATTTTACATAAACAGCATTGAACTAAGAACTTTTTTTTTAAATCAAATGCAGTCTTACCAGTGCCCGTGAATGCAGCCTCATCAGCACAGTGTGCACAAATGCAACCTCACCAGCCCAGTGTCCACCAATGCAGCCTCGCCAGCGCAGTGTCCATCAATGCACTCTCGCCAGCGCAGTGTCCATCAATTCACTCTCGCCAGCGCAGTGTCCATCAATGCACTCTCGCCAGCGCAGTGTCCATCAATTCACTCTCGCCAGCGCAGTGTCCATCAATGCATTCTCGCCAGTGCAGTGTCCACCAATGCAGCCTCGGCAGTGCAGTGTCCACCAATGCAGCCTCGGCAGCGCAGTGTCCACCAAAGCAGCCTCGCCAGCGCAGTGTCCATCAATACACTCTCGCCAGCACAGTGTACATCAATGCACTCTCGCCAGCGCAGTGTCCACCAATGCAGCCTCGGCAGTGCAGTATCCACCAATGCAGCCTCGCCAGCGCAGTGTCCACCAATGCAGCCTCGCCAGCGCAGTGTCCATCAATGCACTCTTGCCAGCGCAGTGTCCACCAATGCAGCCTCGCCAGCGCAGTGTCCAGTAATGCAGCCTCGGCAGCGCAGTGTCCACCAATGCAGCTCGCCAGCGCAGTGCCCCCAAAGCAACCTCGCCAGCGCAGTGTCCCCAAAGCAACGAGCGATATATTTTTTTAAAAAAGGCCAAGCAGCGCTGAGGCAGAGGGGGGCGGGCCGGGCCGAGGAGAAGGGAGGACAAGCGGCCGCTGTCATCTGACGTCTCAGCGCCTATGATAGACGTCACTTGTCCCAGCATTGGGCCATTGTGCTGTCTATCAAAGGAGGCGGGACTTCCTATGACAGCAACTGCTCGTCCTTCTTTCTGCTCGCCCAGCCCGCCCCCCTCTGCCTCTCAGCGCTGCCAGGCTTTTTTTTTTTTATATATATATATCGGCGTATAACACGCACTAGTGTTTTGCCCTCCATTTGTAGGAGGAAAAAGTGTGTGTTATATGCCGATAAATACAGTATATGGTTTTGGTAAACCTAAAGGAAAAAATCTAAAGAAAATTGTATAGTGTGTATCCAGCTTTAAACTATCCTCTCCCCAGATTGACAGTGCTGCTGTCCAAAGGTGTCTCTGTTGACCCTCTGTTGTCTGGAGACACCCTAAGGCAGGAAGTGTGTTACTGGCATAGCGCCCAACTGTCCTTGATTTTGAGGGACTGTCCCTGATTTGGAACAAAGTCCCTCTGTCCCTCTTTCCTCCTCATTTGTCCCTCATTTTGGTCTGATCTGTATAGTTGTATATAAAATTCACTATTTATCTTTAAAAAAAAAAGTGTTTCCCAGAGCTAATCCTTTCATCCAATGTTTAATTTGCTGCATTTGTAAATGTTAAAAGCCAATGTAAAGGAATAGTAGAGGTAAAAAGAAAAAAAAAAAAGCACTAGTGGGTTTAACTAATAATTTTTTTTGTATAATTCTCCTTCAATGGGGAGTGGCAGGGGGCGTGTCCTATGCCTACATACTTTTGCTAATAGGTGTCCCTCATTCCCATCTGAAAAAGTTGGGAGGTATGGTTACTGGTAGGAACGCCAGGTGACTATAAAGAAAATGAAGCTTATGAAAACTAATGTAGTCCTCACATTTAAGGATTAGTAATTAGCAGTATATTACATTTTTGTTTATAATTTTAATACTGCTTTAACTGCACAATATTTCTCTCTCTCAGGAAAGATTCAAACTCAGATGAAACTAATTGTGGTCCATTGTCAGACACTAGTTTCTTTGGATTACCTTCTCTGCTGAAGACTGCGGAGAGAAATGTAATTACAGTAGCAGATGTTATATTTGAGACAAATGCAATTTCTGGCCATTCACTGTAATAATCCCTTAATGTTATAGCAAATCGTCAGTCCGCAGGTGCCTCTGTGAAAGGACCAACAATATCAATAGCAAGTTTCTCCCAAGCAGAATCAGTAAATGGCACTGGCTGCAATGAATGTAACAGCAGATTTGCCATGACACTGACAAGTAACGCAAGACTGAATGGCAGTTAGTACTTAGGCATCCATGCCTGGCTATTGATATACTGTAGGTCATTTAGTCTTTGCCTCGTTCTTATAATTCCTTGGTGACCCCTGTGTGCAAGGCATATAACGCAGCCTCTAGGGGTCTCTGGTACAAGTAAGAAATGAGATCCACAGAAAATAGGACCATCAGCTAAGGACAGTTCATTGTCTAATCCTGTAGTAAGGTCATAAAACAGATCTCAGTTTATTTTTTAAATTTGGCCATTTGATTTGTAGAATGTCCTTTAGTTGTACCTGCACTGGGCATGCAGAATGTCCTTTAGTTGTACCTGCACTGGGCATGCAGAATATCCTGTAGTCGTACCTACACTGGGCATGCAGAATATCCTGTAGTCGTACCTGCACTGGGCATGCAGAATATCCTGTAGTCGTACCTGCACTGGGCATGCAGAATATCCTGTAATCGTACCTGCACTGGGCATGCAGAATGTCCTGTAGTCGTACCTACACTGGGCATGCAGAATATCCTGTAATCGTACCTGCACTGGGCATGCAGAATATCCTGTAGTCGTACCTGCACTGGGCATGCAGAATATCCTGTAGTCGTACCTACACTGGGCATGCAGAATATCCTGTAATCGTACCTGCACTGGGCATGCAGAATGTCCTTTAGTTGTACCTGCACTGGGCATGCAGAATATCCCGTAGTCGTACTTGCACTTGACATGCAAGACAAGCTTTTTCTATTAATTTCTTAAAGCTGAGCTCAGGGCAAAAAAAAACTTTCATTTATACAGTATATATTCCTCAATACCTAAAAAGGATATAAATCAACTTTGTGTGTACCAAATGCCTTTACAAACCTAGATATTACATTGTAAAAGTAAGAGTGACAGAGAACCCAGCAGGCTCCAGCCACTACAAACTGCCTGCCTGCATAAGCAGAAAAAGCAGCAGTGCCTTTATTGTAAGAAGTTCATGTACAGAGGCAAAGTTTAACACTAGATTACTGCACAAGTCTTGAAGAAATACACATGTAGCAGCACCCTCCTAGATAGGTGCTAGGTAGGAAGAATAGTTTGCTCTGCCTGCTTATCAGGAGAGTAGCCGGCAAAATATAATTGCTCTCTCTGCCTCAGGGGAGCATGATTAATAGTTAGGCCTGCTCTATGTGCTCAATGTGCGATTCATGTGGGCTAAGGGAGTGTCCCCACTGTATCCAATGAGGTTTGTTGGAAAGTGGAGGAAACCTGGCCAATGACGCACAGGCTTTTGTAACTGTCCCAGTGGGTTGGCACAGTGAGAGGTGCATCATGGGATAGGGTATAAAAGCCAAGGGCACATGAGGCAGGCGGTCTTTGGGCAGGAGGAAGGAGGGTGACGGCTGTCTCCTCTTCTGAAGCTCTGGAAGGTGGTCACAGGCAGTCGGCCTGGTAAACCAGAAGGTGTGGCTGAACCCAGAGGTCCAGTGGAGACTGACTGGTAGAGTTTGGAGGCAACGGTGACTCTGGAAAAACAGTGTCCATGAGTACAGAGGAACTTGCCCAGGGGTCTGCCAGGAAAGGGACCACTCGAGAGGCTAGAGTCAGCACATAGGCAGTGAGAGTAAAGGAAGTGCCAAGTTTAGAACCTTGAAGAGAATATCCAAGCAGGAACATTTAATTCAACTTCACTTTAGTGGCAGAGTGAAGTAGCGGCCTTGCTGCATCCTACAGTTAGCTGTCCTCAAGACTGTGAATAGTTAATAGTTGGAGTATCCCACTCATCCCTTCTCCTATCCACGTTCTCAGTAAAACCACAAAAACATCATCCCCTGGACTGATTATTGACTGAGCCAAGAACTTTCATTGCTGTTTATCTGCTGTCAGTTGCTAAGGGTAACCCAGGGGAATCCAAAATGTTTAATTCTCAGCAGTCCTCTAGGGGGCAGTGCTACACACATTTTTACACACTTTCAGAGAATGTAAGTTTCTCAATTTCTAATATGCTGGTTTTCCAGCTGATCGCAATTACATTTTTAAATCTAAAATTTTGTTTTTTATTTTTAAATCTGTTTTATTTATATAAAACAACAGTATACAATACAAGATGTGTCAGTCACGTGAAAGAGAGGTATATCCTCCCAAGTATGTCATTACGGAAGTGGTAACTATACGTTAATATTTCTGGAACTTACAAACAGTAGATACAGTATATCAATCTGTAAAATGCGAACTATACAGTAGTTAAGGGTCTCGGCACCTACGCCCAATGGGGATAGTGTTGAGGCCAAGTAGAAGAAAGTAAGTATAATTGAGAAGGCACGTGTAGAGGGATAAGGGTTGGGAGGAAAGACTAGATCAGGGGTCTTCAAACTATGGCCCTCCAGTTGTTCAGGAACTACAATTCCCATCATGCCTACTCATGTCTGTGAATGTCAGAGTTTTACAATGCCTCATGGGATGTGTAGTTCCGCAACAGCTGGAGGGCCGTACTTTGAGGATCCCTGGACTAGATAAATGTGTATACACTTAACCACTTAAGCCCCGGAGGATTTGGCTGCTGAAAGACCAGGGGGTATTTTGCAATTCGGCACTGCATGTTACTGGACAATTGCGCGGTCGTGCGACGCTGTACCTAAACGAATTTGACGTCCTTTTTCTCCCACAAACAGAGCTTTCTTTTGGTGGTATTTGATCACCTGTGCGATTTTTTGATCATGCGCTATAAACAAAAAAAGAGCGGCAATTTTGCAAAAATAACAATATTTTTCACATTTTTTATATGAAATTCCCCCCCCCCCCCCAAAAAAATGTAAAAATCTAAATTTTTTAACATTTTCGGCCAATTTGTTTTATGCTACATATGTTTGGTAAAAAAAATCGCAAAAAGCATATTTTGATTGGTTTGCGCAAAAGTTATCGCGTTTACTAACAAAGGGAAAGATTTTTGTCATTTTTGTTGTTTTTTTTATTTAACGCGTAATGGCGGCGATCTGCGTTTTTTTTTGTGGTACTGCGACATTGCGGCGGACAGATCGGACCCTTGACTGACATTTTTGACACTTTTGGGGTTACCAGTGACATTTCTACAGTAATCAGTGCTATACATATGCACTGTTACTGTAAAATTACACTGGCAGTGAAGGGGTTAACTGTATTTGAGAGGGAGGGGCTGTGTGTGTCCCTAGGGGCGTGATTCTAACTGTGATTGGCTGTGGCTTGAGCTGTAGGAACAATGATCAACGGTCCTACATAGTAGAACCGTATGATCATTGTTTCTACACAGGGGAGAATGACAGGCGGCTTGTTTACACTAGCCGCCTGCCTTTCTCCCTCTCCCCCGACAATCGCTGAGTGACCGGCGGACATCGGGTCCGCCGGTCAAACTCGCGGGGGGGGTCCGTATATATACGTCACTCTGCCTGTGAGGGGCTGACCGCCGCAGTATATGTACTTGTGGCGCTCGGCAAGTGGTTAATGGTCATTTAGTAACACAGAAGCACAGAATTACATACAGGAAAGACATATAGGAAAAAGTTCTACTTTCGCTCTGTTTGGTCTAAGTAAGGGAGGGTGATGATTCCTTTGAACAGAGTTAGTCGGTGTGGGGCGTTGTACTAGTTATGCGAGTTTAATACTTCTGGGGTGTGCTAACCATGGGGACCAGTGTTTGTGGAATTTACAAATTTACAAATGCTGCGATTTAGAAATAGGATGAAAGGTTTAGAACTTTGAAACAGAGGAATTTTGTTTCAAATCAGGGACAGTCCCTTAAAATCAGGGACAGTCCCTTAAAATCAGGGACAGTTGGGAGCTATGGTTTAGGCCCAGTGCTTAGGCCTGCTGCTGTTCCTGTCTGTATTCAGAATGGAGTCCCAAGAAAGATGGTGAACTTTTCTGGAGAAAGCTGGAAACAGGATGGAGTCCCATAAGGGATAGTTGATTCTCCTGGGCTAAGCTGATTTAAGATAGAGACCCAGAGAAGCTGGTTGACTCTCCTGGAGAAAGAATGCAGTGTTGTACACAATGTTTACTGAGAGATCCTAGTTCACATGAGTGTTGCATTCAACCTAATCACAAGAACAAATGAGACATTAAATTCGGATTCGGAAGTGTCATTAAAATTGTCACAGGGCACTGGCTCTGGTTTAGTAGCAATCCACAAAATGCGGACCGTCCTCAGGAAAAGAGAAAGGCACCAGAGTTGGGAATCCACACACACATACAATCCAATGAGAGTGTTTCAAGAGCATACAATCCAATAGGATCGCCAAACAAATGTCCAAGCGTCCAAGGTAATTTTAAGATAAAATTGATTCATAGCAGAAAACTTTCCAAGCAGTACATCCCAGTGCACATTTATTTGGTATCTGCACACTTGAACCCATTTAAGCACAGTCAGAATTCTTCAGCCGTTATGAAGAGGGAATGTGTTTGGCCCTTGAAACGCATTCATTCTATACTGCTATAAATCAATTTTATCGATACATTTCCCTAGATTCAAATTCTGTAAGTATAGGAAACAAAGAAGGCACGTGGGCCTAGCGCATTATATTCACAACATGTTTTATTAAATGGTATAAAACGGAGGTGAATGTACTCACAAACCAATGCTTGCATCATAGCTTAGACATAACATCATCTGCTTAAATCCATATACTTAAATTTACAATGCTTGTAGACACATCGGCTAACGCGTTTCGAAGTTACCCTGTTCTTCAGAGCCTTTCCCATATGTAGACATGTCTACCGGTGAGATGATGTGTAGACAGAAGGAATGATCGAATTCCTGGGCTGTTGGGAGTGGGGGGTCTCCTCCCCGGTAGATGGGGGGCGATCTCCTTCCCAGTAGATGGGGGTACAGGGGAACTAATCCTCTTCCGGCACCGGGCGCCCTTCTCTGTATTCTGCCACCACTCTGGATGCTCCTGTCTTTAACAGGTACATGAATTGGTTGCAAGCACTGACAAGTTCAGATTGACGGTCAATGGAGTTCTAAAGGGTATTTCCAACACCCTTTAAGAGCCGGTAAGGCTCCATTTGCACGGGTGATTACACAACACACATTTCATTTTTAGCGGCAAGAATCTGTGGATTTCTGCATCTTGAATTTATAGATGTATGCAAATAACTACAGCTATTTGTGACTGTTTGTATTGCCATTGATAACCGGCAGTGATCATGGCTGGACACGCACACCTGTCAGTTCCAGCTGCAGGAATCTGTAGATTCTGGCAATGGACATTGCAAAACGTAAAATTGTCATGCGAGTAGAGCCTAGAGCCACATTGTGCGGAGGACACAAGACAGTTCTGAATTTCTGACAAGATCAACAGGTTTTTTTGTTTTTTTTCTTGCAGTTATAAAACAAACATAACAAAATGCTTGGTATATTTAACAGACTAAAGGGGAGCTAAATGAAAGAAGACACTGTTAGGGTTAATTCTTTACATGGACACTTCAACACTGCTATTATTATGGGTAATTTAAGGTAAAGTTGGGCTCACTTTAACCGGTTGCCGACCGCCGCACGACTATATACGGCGGCGGTCAGCCCCGGCCAGGCAAAGTGACGTATATATACGTCACTAGCCTGTCACTTCCTTGTGAGCCAATAGCGGGCGAACGCGCGACCGCGGAGGCGCGCCCCCCCCCCCCCCGGCTCGTTCCCTGGGAAGTCAGTGCGTGTGACCGGCGGACCCGATGTCCGCCGGTCACTCGCGATCGTCCTCCGTGAAGGGAGAAAGGCAGGCGGCTGATATAAACAAGCCGCCTGTCATTCTCCCCTGTGTAGGAATGGTGATCATACGGTTCTACTATGTACACTAGTAGCCATGTCCAATCACAGTAAAAATCACGCCCCTAGGGACACACTTAACCCCTCCTTCCCCAATAAAGTTAACCCCTTCCCTGCCAGTGTCATTTTGCAGTAACAGTGCATATGTATAGCACTGATTACTGCAGTAATGTCACTGGTAACCCCAAAAGTGTCAAAAATGTCAGTCAAGGGTCCGATCTGTCCGCCGCAATGTTGCAGTACCGCAAAAAAAAATCGCAGATCGCCACCATTACGCGTTAAAAAAAAAAAACACCAAAAATGACAGAAATCTTTCCCTTAGTAAACGCAATAACTTTTGCGTAAACCAATCAAAATACGCTTTTTGCGATTTTTTTTTTACCAAACATATGTAGCAGAAAACAAATTGGCCAAAAATGTTAAAAAATTTAGATTTTTTACATTTTTTTGGGGGGAATTTCATATAAAAAAAATGTGAAAAATATTGTTATTTTTGCAAAATGTACGCTCTTTTTTGTTTATAGCGCAAAAAGTAAAAATCGCTCAGGTGATCAAATACCACCAAAAGAAAGCTCTGTTTGTGGGGAAAAAAATCGTTTAGGTACAGCGTAATTGTCCATTAAAGTCACGCAGTAAAAAAATCGCAAAAAACCCCCTGGTCAGGAAGGGGGTAAAATCTTCCGGGGCTTAAGTGGTTAAATATCTAATATGGACTAATATATTTTATAAAGTCTATAATAAAGATATACATATGTGAGCAGAGTTCCCCTAGGAAAATCATGCGTCCCTGAAAATAACCCACAGGATGAGCAGTTCCCCTCTATATGTTCTCCCACTTGGTGGCTCTTGCTCTGTTGAAGAATGACAATCAAAATCAATTTGCTAACAAAGCGGTGACCTAATGTCTATAAGGAAGGTAGTCAGTCAGGTAGCCTGTCGTACAAATCACATATCCCTGGGTATTTCCCAGGAGTCCGAAATGCAATGCAAACATTGCAAGATGTGCTGACTTGTAGCAGTTCAGTGCAGTTAGCAATGACCATCTGATTCTAATTGACACTGACAATCTCTTGCAGCACTTACACGCCTAGCTTATACTACACACGTTCTGGGACGCTTACCGTACAACAGAGAATACGTCCAGTACAAACAAATCAGGGCAGTCTACACACAAATCCTTTTTTTCTTGTTTTCAAAACTTAAAAGATCTTTGGATTATGGGGTTAGTTTAAAGTAAATCTATGTTTTGCCAATGCAGGGGCAAAGCACGTGGTTCATTTTAAATGATATGGAAACTTTAACAATAACCTTGTCTTATTTGCTCCCTTTTAGTCCGTTAAAGCTGAATTCCATGTATGATCGTAATAAAAAATTTTAGCTGCTACAAATACTACCTGCTGACTTTTAAAACTCAGGTACTTACCAGTCCAAGTGGTTCAACATCATCTTTCTGCAGCCAATTGTTCTCACCAATGTTTGTCCGTGGCACCGCCATCTTGCATTTGGGAGAATTTGGTGAATCACAGCCAGCTCCCCTCTGTGCATGCAAGAGATCGTGCAGCGCAGTGAAGTCTCTGGTGCTAAAGTCTCCTAGGACATGTGATGTGTCCCAGGACTACAAAAGGAAGGAAGTCAAAAAGGGGCTCTATGTGTACATGCTCCAATCATAAAATAACTCCACATCAAACTCCCAATAAAGTAATCAACAAATGTGTGAATACTGTATATAAACTCCAAAAGTGATAATAATGTGAAAATCCACAGTCCAATTTATAGGTGAAAAAAGTCATTGGTAAAATAATGTGACACATCTAAAGATCTTCCATGTGACTATGGCCAAATAATGCTCACTCGCCGGTGTACTGCCGAAAACTCCAACCTGCCGAAATCTCCAACCACGTTATTTCCGGTGAGTGTACACTGGGAATAATTGGAGATTTCGAGCACTTGGTGTTTTCACACAATACCAGCAGCCTATACACCCGAGTACATGGTATAATTAGTGCAGATTCTTACTCTGCCCGTTAGTTGTAACCGCCTTGGAGGCGGCCATGTTTTTGGTTACTACCGGGCGGTGTAACTAATTATACCATGTATAGGCTGCTGGTTTTGTGGG
The DNA here is from genome assembly GCF_965119305.1 of Pelophylax lessonae. Classification (NCBI taxonomy): domain Eukaryota; kingdom Metazoa; phylum Chordata; class Amphibia; order Anura; family Ranidae; genus Pelophylax; species Pelophylax lessonae. The sequence continues at coordinate 438,883,656 of NC_138771.1, forward strand.
AAAACACCTAGTGCTCGAAACCTCCAATTATTCCCAGTGTACACTCACCTGAAATAACGTGGTTGGAGATTTCGGCAGGTTGGAATTTTCGGCAGGACACCGGACCTCTGATCACTAAGAAGGTCAATATGTGCTTTGGTTATAGACCAGGATAACTCTCCCCACTTGGTCCAGAGTTCCTCTTTAGCATCACTCCTGAGCTCCACGCATAGCCTCTATAGATCTCAATAAACCATCAATGTAAAAGGGACCACAAAAGATAATCTCATAGTGCAGTATTTATTAAAGTGTAGTTCCCGACAAAAGTGGAAATTCCTCTGTATTCTCCTCCCCTCCGGTGCCACATTTGGCACCCTTCGGGGTGGGGGGAGCGGGAACCTGGTTTTGACAGGTACCCTGTCCCCACTTCAGAACTTGCCGCGGTGAGGTACGTCAGAGGGTCGGCCCCTTCCTCCTCCCTCTGCTTCTAGGCCAATTACCAAGTGCAGCGTACTTCTACGCGCCTTAGGGACCCTTGGTAACGCCGCAAGACCTAACCGGCAATGGCAGCAATAGCAGTCGACAGCCGATGGAAACATCGGCTACAGTGCCGACATTGCTGGGCTCTAAGCCAGGTAAGTGTCCTAATATTAAAAGTCAGCAGCTACAGTATGTGTAGCTGCTAACTTTTAATTTTTGGAGGGGGGAGGGGGGACGGAACTCCGCTTTAAGTATAAAAACACCATAAAACACATAAAATAAGTTGCTTTCACATTTCCATGTGCCCCAGCTCAGGACCAAAGCAATGGCTCAAGATACACTATGTTATCAAAAGTATTGGGACGCCTGCCTTTACAAGCACATTATCTTTAATGGCATCCAAGTCTTAGTCCTTATAGTTGAATATTAAGTTGGCCCACCCTTTGCAGCTATACAGTAATAGCTTCAACTCTTCTGGGAAGGCTGTCCACAAGCTTTGACAGTGTCTCTATGGGAATGTTTGACCATTCTTCCAGAAGCGCATTTGTGAGGTTAGGCACTGATGTGGACGAGAAAGCCTGGCTTGCAGTCTCCCCTCTAAATCATCCCAAAGTTGTGCTATTGGGTTGAGTATAGGTCTCTGTGCAGGCCAGTCAAGTTCCTCCACCCCAAACTTACTCATCCATGTCTTTATGGACCTTGCTTTGTGCACTGGTGCGCAGTCATGTTGGAACAGGAAGGGACCATCTGTTCCCAAACTGTTCCCACAAAGTTGGGAGCGTGAAATTGTTCAAAATGTCTTTGTATGCTTATGCCTTAAGAGTTCCCTTCACTAGAGCTAGGGGGTCAAGCCTAACCCCTAAAAAACAACCCCACACCATAACCCCCCCCCCCCTCCACCAAATCATTTGGACAAGTGTACAAAGCAAGATCCAGGGAGAATACAATTGCTGGGATTTAGATTGCCTGTCCTGCATACTCCTATGGTTTATTGTAAGTTTCTGCAAGTGCACAAAATTACTAGTAATAAAATAGTCATATTTAGTGGGTGCGCCAGGGTCCTACTGCTATGGCAGGGTACAAAGGAAAGCCCATAGTAGTTTCACTGTGCTTCCTGTATGCCTTTCAATTATTAATTTTCAATTCTTACTGCTGGATGCCTATACATTTCAGAATGAGCAAATTTTAAAAAGCCGCAGTTAAAAATGCTTCACATTTAATAGGCGCCCAACCTAAGTTTACCCCCATCTAACTAAAATATAACAGCTGAATCACAGGAATCTGCTCCCCCAACAAAGGTACATGTTAGTGTCAATGCATCAAGCAGAATTAATTATTCAAAAGCATCCGGCAGTAAAGGTGAGTCTAATGGCCATATATAATTCTCAGGTGCGATCGCCTTTCATTCTCTATCCTCACCAAGGAGAGATGTTCATTTTCCACCCAAACCTGACATAGCGATCTTATCAGTCATGAAATTTTGATTAGGCATGACAACCAGCTGAGAAAGGAGAACTATCAAGCATCAGACACCTGCCTTATGGTGTCACTAGGCCTCCAGGGATACGTATAAATTCTCCCTTAACAGTTAGTGGGCTAATTCTCATTTCCAATGCATGATTTAAAGCCGCTTTTTCACCTTGCAATGTATATGTCAGCTGTACCGAGAGGAATGTATTCTGCCAGAGAAAACACCTGCTTCATCACTTATATGTTGCAGAGCAATAGGAAAAAACTTTAGATCTTTGACACTGAGCAGTGTGTGCATGTGTATGTGTGGGTGCATATATGTGTATAGGTTCATACGTGTTTGTGTGCATACACATGTGTAGATATAAATACCTAGATAAATAGCCGATGGCAGCTTACTAGCTCTGCTAGTGATTTCACGGACCAGTTACCTATATTTGCTTCAATTAAATGTAATCTGCATGGATGTTTATTGAACTAGTAATAGGCTATAAAAGGACCCATTTATTGGTCTACTGGGAAGCCTTTGCTCTGGTTCAAAACGACCCTCTACTTGTCCACTAGGGAAGCTTATTCTTCCTCCTCTCATTGCTGGTCTCCTGGTCCCACCATTAGAAAATATATTACTTCTTTACCAAGGCAATGATGTCTATGGGGGAAGAAAATACGGCCCTAAAATGCCCATGCTCTGGCTTAAAAGAACCATTGACTTGTCCACCAGAGAAGCCAATACTACCTCCTCTCAGTGCTGGCCTCCTGGTCCCACCATTAGAAAATATATTACTTCTTTACAAGGCAATGATGTCCATGGGGGAAGAAAATACGGCCCTAAAATGCCCATGCTCTGGCTTAAAAGAACCATTGACTTGTCCACCAGAGAAGCCAATGCTACCTCCTCTCAGTGCTGGCCTCCTGGTCCCACCATTAGAAAATATATTACTTCTTTACCAAGGCAATGATGTCCATGGGGGAAGAAAATACGGCCCTAAAATGCCCATGCTCTGGCTTAAAAGAACCCTCGACTTGTCCAAGAGGGAAGCCAATGCTTCCTCTTCTCATTGCTGGCCTCCTGGTCCCACCATTACAAAATATATTACTTCTTTACCAAGGCAATGATGTCCATGGGGTAAGAAAATACAGCCCTAAAATCCCCATGCTCTGGCTTAAAAGAACCCTCAACTTGTCCACTAGAGAAGCCAATGCTTCCTCCTCTCAGTGCTGGCCTCCTGGTCCCACCATTACAAAATATATTACTTCTTTACCAAGGCAATGATGTCCATGGGGTAAGAAAATACAGCCCTAAAATGCCCATGCTCTGGCTTAAAAGAACCCTCAACTTGTCCACTAGAGAAGCCAATGCTTCCTCTTCTCATTGCTGGCCTCCTGGTGCCACCATTGCAAAATATATGACTTCTTTACCTGGGCAATGATGCCCCTTGGGGAATAAAAAAAATGCCCTACAATCCCCAGTGCTCTGGTTTAAATGGACCCCTTACTTGTTCACCAGGGATTCCTCAGCTTTCTCTAGTCATTGCTCTTCTTCTGGTCCTACAATTTTAAAGATTATTTCTTCCTCGCCATGGCAATGATGTTATGAAGAGTAGGGAATCTTGCCCTATAATGTCTTGATTTCTTTGCTAGTAATTAAAAAAATATGTACATATAATTCCTATTAGATCCTTCTTACCAAGTGAGAAGCCTGGGATGAAGTGTAAGCTTTCTGGATCAAGTACCAGTTTACCAGTTTATTGAGATAGGGGTATATTTCAACTCAGATGAAGCAATCTACTATTTACCAGTTATAGTAATTATCCATACATAAGTGTACATTTCATTTAAATTACAAACAGACATTTACCTGTATATTTTGTACTGATTTCATTGGTTACACCTATACATAGGTATACCCCTTATAGGCAAGCTTTCTGCAAAACATTTATTTTTGTGTGGTTGCTTAAATTTCTCAGGAACTCCAATAATAAGATGTCGCTATTGTCGTTCCCTGTTCCAGAGATACTGAATACGGTCAGTACACCAGCACAATGGATATCATGTAACATAGAATCCACATAATAATAACAACTGGAGAGTCTGCTTGCAAAACAGCATCACCATATGGCCTTGGGAGTGGTAGGAAACAGACATTTGTAAGGTAATCTAACCAATGGAGCTAACCTTCAAAGAAACTTCTCTCTTAGTCCATGTAAGTTATGTTTTTCATACACTATACTGATGAGGTCCAACAAGCCCAAACAGCCAGTTATAGTTTGGAAGAAATGGCTTTATACGTTTATGGCCATGGGGGGCATGAAGTGTGATTTGCATGTAGGTGGGGTGCAGCAGAAATACACACACAGTCCAAGTGTGATAAAAGAACTTGTATTGCAGTAATGGAAAGACAGTTCATAAATAACCGGGTGGGAAGGCAGCCCAGTGGGGAACACTACAAGTTCCAACAGTGTGTAGAGAGCAGGATTCAGCCGAACTGACAGCTCCAGTTGAGAGGGTCAGAATGTGGCATGACCGTCTTGTGCCCAAGCAGGAAGATCTCCAGATAAGTTGACAACCTTGCACTTGCCACTCATCCTCAGGAACCTTACCCTGCCTTTACTTCTGTCCTCACCAGGTGGGGTACCTGTCCCTACTCTACCCACTTTTAAAATGCGTGTCAAACCTGGGAGCCAAGGCCTTAAATAGGATCTGCCTGACCCAAGATGGCTGCTAAAGTCACATGGGGTGGCAGAATCCAATAGGATAGCTTCTCCAGTGACCCAGAAAACCATAGAGCAGGGGTCTTCAAACTATGGCCCCCCCAGTTGTTCAAGAACTTCAATGCCTCATGGATTGTGTAGTTCTGCAACAACTGGGGGCCATAGTTTGAGGATCCCTGCTGTAGAGGAATCATGTTACTCTTGACTTCCTCTCTAACTGCTGTGCCACCGTGGAAGAGCGCCACCTGCAGTGGAGAAAGTAGACTGCACTGCATACATGCATAGCTGTACAACATCTTATTTTTGGGGATTTGTAAAGTGATGCATGTATATGCCTCATGTTTTAAATAGGCTCCACTGCGTTTAAATGAAATCTTGAAATGCATACAGGAAGTATAGCCCATCTGCTGATTAATTCCATCCAAAGATTACTCCTAAAAGAAATGCCTACTATAATGTATAGACTCTCTTAAACTGGCAAGTACTTTCAATAAAAACTATAAATAGGGGTGTGCATGCCCACGCACCAGTGGCCAAAAAGGGCTTGTTCACACTTGAGTAAATTTCTGACGCTTAACAAACGCTCCTATAGCGTTAGTATGGGCATTAGACTTGCTTTAATGAGCTTTAGTATGGGCAATAGACAGGCGTTTTACGAGAGGTAATGAGCTAAAGGTGCTCCCCAAATGCCCTATGGGCAGTTCTGAAGCATTTGCCAAGCATTAAGGCACATTAAAACTGCTCCACAGACGCCTATTCCATTACAGTTAATAGGCCCGCAACAGCTTTACCATAGACTTAAATGGGAGACGTTAAAAGGCTTCAAACCTCCTGACTCAATATGAGGCTTTAATTTTAAAGCAACGCAACGCTAACGCTCCATGTTTTGATAGTGTGAACAGCACTATGTGCTGTCTATTTTATCTTGTGCATAGGCATTTGAGGGGCGTTTTTAACGTCTCTCAAACGCTTGCTTTTAATGCCAGTGTGAACTCAACCTAAGAGAGAGAAAAATGTCACCTTTGTTAATTGTAAAGTATGTAATGAAGGAAAGAAAAATCAAATAGGTGCATGTGTATATAATTATAGGATGGAAAGCATAAGCCCTAGTTATATAGGAGAACAAAAAAGATATGGAGGATACACAGATTAGCTTAACAATTGTGCTGATCTGATACTCTTTTCTATCCTGTCACTATTATGGGCAGGTCAAGTAGATGGTCACTATTTGCAAGGTAACCTCCCTCTCTAAGACAATCTGACTGGCCAATTACGGTGGTATGGTGTCATGGATCCAAGCCACTCATTGGTCTAAGTCAAAAGAATATCTAATGCAATAACTCTCATATTTGCATTGTAAACAACTAGGCATTTTGACTGGCCAATTACTGTGGTATGGTGTCTTGTATCCAAGCCACTCATTTGTCTTAGTCATAAAAAGCTTTCATACCTTCCTTGTAAACTGTTTGTTCCCCATCCTAGTGTAGCACCCTACAGGTAGGTGCTAGGTAAATGCATAGTGGGCCTTGTCTGCCTAACAGCAGGGCCATGATTTCTTTTTGGTCAGGGTGTCATGGCTCTCAGGTGTGTCTGCTGAGGGGGGAGTCTCCCCACTGGCCATGTGAGAGGTCTCTCATAGGGCAGTGGAGGAAACCCAATCAGGGACACATTCTGGCTTGTAACTACCCCAGAAGACAGATTCTGCCGCAGAGGATTCTGGGTATAAGTTTGAGGGGAGTGCGTGACTCAGCGTCTTTGGCGGGAAGCAGAATCCCAGGATGGAGAGTACGGCTGTCTCTCCTCCTGTCAGAGGAAGTAGATGTCTCCGGGTGCTGCCTGAAAATCCAGAGGGTGCTGAGTTGAGCTGAAGGGGATCCGGTGTGCCAAGAACCAGCGGAGAGAGAGGGGTCCAGTCCCAGGAAAGCCTACAAAGGTCGTGAGTACTGTGGATTGCCCCTGGGGGTCTACCTAGTGTCAGAGGGGACCACTCCGGAGAAGGTTCTGGGATCCAAGAGTCAGCTAGCTGTAAAGGGGGTGCCTGGTCGGAGGAGCCTGAAGTGTTAGAGGGGGTACCTAGGTTGAGAACCCTGAAGTATTAGAGGGGGTACCTGCAGTTTGGGCCCTGAATAGTCATTGTACAGTGTGGAGTGTACCAGTTGAGACTTGCAGCAGCACAGGAATTTACAAGGAGCTACCTCAAGCCAGCGCAGGGCTGGAGGGAGCTATTCAGTGACTTTTGAGCAAAGCAGTGTCAGGAGTCAAGTGTTCTACAGTCCTGGATCTTCTGGACTAAGGTCGAGGTTCCAGCACAGTTTTCAGTGTTACAGTATATTCAAGCGTCAGGAAGCGTTGGCTAGCGTCGGCTGGTGTCAAGACAGTGCTGACAGGCATTTTTACTAGAAGAGTCCCGAAATTGTACCTAGTTGAGCTAGAGGAGTATCCCACTCATTCCCTTCTCCTATTCCAAAAACATAATAAAACACACTATGAAAAGATGCCGGAATTGTCATTGTCTCAGTTCTCACACCTGGAGTTACAGCTGAAATGTGCTGGGAGTGTTACTGGTAACAATGGTAGACCCACCTCAGGCCCAATCCCTGGAAAACCTGCTACACTAGTAAACCATATGACCCATGTGACACCCCAAAACAAGGGTGAAAAAAAAAGGTGCAGAATTAACCTAACTCTACAGGTTTCGCTCACTAAGTGAACGTTGTCAGGAGTACCAAATAATGCACCAAAACAATAGAGTAAAAATGAGACAAACAAACATATAAGGTCCATGACTTTCATCACCACAATCAGAGTTGTATAAAGTACTCAAAACCCATACTTGAGTAAAAGTAGAAGTGCTCGATCAAAAAGTGACTTGAGTAGAAGTGGAAGTGCTCGATCACAAAGTGACTTGAGTACAAGTACTAAAGTATTCAACATTTTTTGTACTTAAGTATTGCAAGTAGTTTTTTTTAAATTTTGCTACTCAAGTACTGAAAGTAAAAAGTACCAGTAGTTTTGAAAAAAAAATTGCTACTCAAGTACTGAAAGTAAAAGTACAAGTACTGTGTTATGTAGTTATTAAAGAAAGAAGTCAAAAGTTTGAACATCATATTGTTTTTTATTATTTCAAATGCAGCTTTTATTTATACATACAGTAGCATTTATTTTCGTATGCGCTGATAATACACATGTTTTGAGCTTCATGAAACCTGCCATCTACTGTTCTGGCAGTGGTCATTTTTATAATTGTAACTAGTAACTATGCAACACAAAAAAAAATATTGGAGTAGAAGTATTGAAATCATTGAAAAAATGTAGTGAAGTAAAAGTGGAAGTAGGAGAAAAAAATTCTACTCCAGGAAAGTACAGATACTGCCTTTCCGTACTTAAGTACAGTAGTGAAGTAGTTCTACTTAGTTACTATACATCTCTGACCACAATAGACATGGGATTACACAGAATTTAGATTTCGATAAACTGAGTGAACTTTAGATTTTTTTCACAGTTGCAGCCCTTATGGGATAGCATTAGCAATGCAATGGATTGCTGTTGTAGGTGCAGATACAGCAACAGGGACAGTATACATGATTTCTGGGTTAAAACAAAACTAAAAGCTATTGAAGAGTTATTTTAGGGGTAACTGCAGAGGGGAAAAAAACAGCCCTACATGATTTCATTCACACCAGAGGAGTGATATTTTAACCTTGAGCCTGGAAGTAACGTTAGGCTGATGTATTACAAATTCTCTGTTCAGGGGCAATGGCCGCCGGCCTATTCACCAGACTACATCAATGTTTATTTGCATGAGGCCAAAGAACAAGGGCATAATAGAGAGTATATAGGCAAGACCTGTGCCTATGATTAACTACAGACTTGTTATTTTTATCCTAGACAATTGAACTTTTTATCTATGGATAAACTTTTTTTTTTCTTTTTATCTTTTTAACTTCTCCTTGTTTTATTACACAGTGTACAGCAGAATAAAAAGAAGCCAAATCCCACACAGATATGATCAGCTGAACTTATAGGTCTTTAGTAAGCAGTCTGGGGTTAGGGTCAAAATGTGGTCCACATCATAGGTGTATGCAGCCTATTGCATTAGGGTGTGCACCGCAAAGCTCAAACACACATGCCTTTCTCTGCAGCCTTTACAGTGAATGAATGGTAAGTGCTCTGTGCTGAGTGGTTTCCTGTTCATTCACAAACTGAAGCATAGTAAACACAGTTTACTACGCTTCAGTTATGAATGAACACAATGTTCACTGTGTTCGTTTAGAAAAGGAAGGGGTCAGTAAATGACATATTGATTAGCCTCTTCCCCCACTCTCCATCATTAACTACTTGCAGACTGCCCGCCGTAGTTTTACTATGGCAGGATGGCTCGGCTGCGCAAAACGGCGTAGCCCTACATCGGTCACGTGCGTGGTGCCGGGGGGGGGGCGAGCGCGCGCTGCCAGTGGTGCTCTCCCGCCCCCACTAGGCAGCGGGGATGCCGATCCACGGGAATGGCGGCCGCAATTGCCGATAGGCACCCGCAATCACTCCCCGCTGAGAGAGGAGGGTGGGCAGCTGTTGTAAACACAGATGACTGTTCTTCTCTCTGAAATGATCACAGAGCACCTGTGATCCTTTCACAAGTCCCTCTCCCATACATTTAGAAAACACTCCCCTAGGCTCACACTTAACCCATTGATCACCCATAGGATAACCCTTCCCCTGCCAGTGTCATTATTACAGTAACAGTGCATATTTTTAGCACTGATTACTGTAGTAATGTCACTGGTCCCCCCAGAAATGTCAAAAATTTCATTTAGGGGTCCGATCTGTCCGCTGCAATGTCGCAGTCCCACTAAACGTCGCAGATCGCCGCCATTGCTAGTAAAAAACATAAATAGATAAAAATTACCTAAATCTTTCCGCTAGTTTATAGACGTGATAATTTTTGCGCAAGCCAATCAAAATACACTTATTGCAAATGTTTGCTCCAAAAATATGTAGCAGAATACGAATTGCCCTAAAAGAATGAAAAATTTTGATTGTTTACATTTTGGGGGGGGGGGATGTTTTATAGCAGAAAGTGAAAAATATTTTTTTCAGAATTGTCACTCTTTGTTTATAGCACACAGGTGATCAAATACCACCTAAAGAAAGCTCTATTTGTGGGAAAGAAGGACAACATTTTTTTTTTGGGTACAGTGTCGCACGACCGCGCAATTTTTCATTAAAGTAACACAGTGCAGAATCGCAAGAAATGGCCTGGTCATTAAGGGGGACAAATCCTTCCAGTCCAGAAGTGGTTAAACATCCCCATAGCAGCTGGGGGGGGGAGGAGGGGAGCCAGCAGCACAGAGGTTAGAAGGCGCAACACGGGGGAAGCCCTTGGCAGTAGGAGTAATCGGCACTGCAGAGTGTGATTAGGGTGTGCCCAGGCACACCTGGCACACCCCCTGCCCATGCCTATGGTCCACATCTAAATACAGACTTAATAAAGAAGAGCATTAATCATTGGTCAATTACCTGTTAGTCTAGTGCTTTTCTGGTTGTGGAGTCTTGTTGGGGGTAAGGTATGCAAATGAAGAGGGACTGCAAAGTCAGACTCCACTGGTTCAGTCTAGCAAAATGCAACACAAGTAAAGCTCTTGCTTTGCGCTGAGCTCTGAGATGTAGAAACGATGCAGTTCATCCAATACTTCCTGTTCCAAACATTAACCACTTAAGCCCCGGAGGATTTGGCTGCTCAAAGACCAGGGCCTATTTTGCGATTCGGCACTGCGTGATTTTAGCAGACAATTGCGTGGTCATGCGACGCTGTACCCAAATTAAATTGACGTCCTTTTTTCCCACAAACAGAGCTTTCTTTTGGTAGTATTTGATCACCTGTGCGATTTTTACTTTTTGCGCTATAAACAAAAAAGGAGCGACAATTTTGAAAAAATAACAATATTTTTCACATTTTTTATTTAAAATTCCCCAAAAAAAATGTAAAAATCTAAATTTTTTAACATTTTAGGCCAATTTGTTTTCTGCTACATATGTTTGGTAAAAAAAAATCGCAATAAGCGTATTTTGATTGGTTTGCGCAAAAGTTATTGCGTTTACTAACTATGGGAAAGATTTATGTCATTTTTATTTTTATTTTTTTTACTAGTAATGGCAGCGATCTGTGATTTTTTTTTTTTTGCAGGACTGTGACATTGCGGCGGACAGATCGGACCCTTGACTGACATTTTTGACACTTTTGGGGGTACCAGTGACATTACTACAGTAATCAGTGCTATAAATATGCACTGTTACTGTCAAAATGACACTGGCAAGGAAGGGGTTAACTTTATTGGTGATCAGTGGATTAAATGTATCCCTAGGGGTGTGATTCTAACTGTGGGGGGGCGTGGCTTACGATGTAACCACAGAGACATAGGATCCTACATAGCAGGATCGTATGATTTCTGCAGTTACACCAGGTAGAATGACAGGCGGCTTTGTTTACATTAGCCGCCTGCCTTTCTCCCTCTCCAGCGGGAGATTGCGAGTGACCGGCGGACATCGGAGCCACCGGTCACTCGCTGTTAGTGAACGAGCGGGGGCGGGAGTTTGCCTCCGGCGGCGTGCACTCGCCCCCTAGAGGCTCGTGGGTGAGCGACGTAGCCCTACGTCGTTTTGCCTGTAGGGGGCTGACTGCCGCAGTAAATAGTCGTGCGGCGGTTGGCAAGTGGTTAACAAGCTCTTGGAGGGCACCAGACATACATGTCCTGTGTTCTTGGTGCCTGTATATACCCCCGTATGGTATTGGTTGCTGATAAAAACATTATGCTGTAGGGCAGTGGTCCTCAACTCTGGTCCTCAGGGCCCACTAACAGGCCAGATTTTAAGTATTACCTTGGGGACATGAAGACTAGAGTAATGCAATCACTGAGCAGCAAATTATATCACCTGGGATGTATTTCAGTTATCTTGCAAACCTGGCCTGTTAGTGGGCCCTGAGGACCAGGGTTGGGGACCAGGGCTGTAGGGCACCGAGGACAGAAGCAAACCATAACATGGGCTCTCAGAAAAACATTATATTAAAACCTAAAACTTAGTAAAAAATCTACCTATGAAAAATAAGAGTTTCAAGACCCCATTCATATTATACATATATGTTTCGAGCTAAGGGTTGTTTATTGGAATGTCAACACAGAAATCCTATGAAAAAATACCAGTACACATAACTGTATTTACTGTTAGGCATAATAGGCCTGTATCTATGGGCCACAGAGGCAAAGAGGTGCTTGCATAGTTATCAGCTGTACATTGTTCTTTTTTGTATTATCATCTGTAGACATACAGTCATCCTAAACATGCTTATTTACATATTGTCACAATATTTTAGGTCAGGCTAGAACAAGAAAATGTTCTTAACAGTAACGATTCTAGCAAGAGGTGTTCACTTGAGTACCAAAGGTTGAGTGATCCAGCCCTGCCAAAGAGATATCTTCATTGTGTCATACATAGTGTATTGCATTTAAATGCAATGTATTGGCTCTAATTAAAACAACAATTCAAGATGGTGGAATAAGGGCAGTGCAAAGCTTCAAAGTGATTGTAAAGGAAAATGTAAAAAAAAAACAAAAAAAAAACAAACCAAACATCTCTATCAATTTGCCCAAAGAGAAAGCCGCTGCTCTTGTGTATGTCGCTGGATCATTTTAAGGCTCAGGTAAGAACGGGGGGATCATGCAGCAGAGAAGGTTTTTTTACCTTAATGCATAGAACTCATTAAGGGAAAAAAACTTTAAGGCTTTAGAACCTCTATGTGCAGAAAAACCTTCTGTGCTGCATGCTGCAACCCCCCCCCCCCCAGCCCCCTTCCCCCTTTTATATTTACCTGAGCCAGATCTGATTCAGCAATGTGCACAAAAGCAACAAGCTCTAGGTCTGTCTCCCTCCTCCTGGGCAGATTGATCATATAACAAAAACTAAGAGCTGGGGGGGCACACCCTGAACATGCATTTCTAAAGCTGGTGCAGCTATGAACCAAGCAACATGCATATTTACAGAGAATAGAGCACACGTGGAAAAGAAATGACTATCAAATATAAAGGCAATCAATAAATAAAAATGGGGATTTAGTCCCACCATATGGCCATTACGTGCTCAAGCCCACCACTACGTCAAAGTACCCCATTGTCACTGGGTCCTACACTATCCATAAAAAGAAGGATGAATCCAGCCTCTCTAAACCATTGGAGATACATACTCTTTACTGGGAGAGATGTGGTGGGACTAAATCCCCATTTTTATTTATTGATTGCAGATTGATCATATGCTGTGCTGAGCAAGCGGGACCTGATCTGTGTCACTAGAGGCAGACAAGGCAGCTTGGGAGCGAGCACACACGAGTGCCCCCATGAAAGCGGCTTTCCATGGGGGAACTTGCCGAAGAAGAGTACAGACGGGGGACCCTAGAAGAAGATGATCGGGCTGCTCTGTGCACAGAGAAGATAAGTATGACATGTTAATTATTTTAATAAAATAAAACAAATGAAGTTTTAATGTCTCTTTACCCAGTTCTGGACCGGGAAGGTTTTACCCCCTTAATGACCAGGCCATTTTTTGCGATACGGCACTGCGTTACTTTAAGTGAAAGTTGTGCGGTCGTGTGATACTGAACCTTCTGTGTGCAGCTTCTGCCAGCCCCCCCTACACTTATACTTACCTGAGCCCAATCTCAATCCAGCTCTGTGCCCGAGAGCAGTGGCTCTCTCTGCAATCTCCCTCCTCACAGGGCATATTGATAACAGTGGAAGCCATTGACTCCCACTGCTGTCAATCAAATCCTGCGACAAGGGAGTAGGAGGCGGAGCCGCGATGCGCTGTCTGTGTCTATGAACACAGGCAACGCAACTCAAGATCGAGCCTGCAAGTGTGACACAATTGGAAGCATCTTCCTATAGTGAAAACGACTAATGAAATTGTGGTGCAGACAAATGCTAATGCATGATCCACATAGGTTAGCCACATAAGTTCTGTGAGTTGGCATTTGGCTTTTTAATCGTAATAAACCCATTGATGCTGCACTTAGCTGGCGCCCCCATGTGTTCCTTTTTGGCTTCCAATGGTGTCACACCAAGGAGCGCTGGCAGGGGACCCTAGAACAGGAGGATCTGGGCTGCTCTGTGCAAAACCATTGTACAGAGCAGGTAGGTATAACATGTATATTAATAAAATAAAAAAAATACCTTTTACAATCATTTTAAACCACAGATGGTTTACTTGTGGCTTTAATCGTAGTTGCGAAAATAGAATGTCCTGTCTTGTCAGTTGTCCTCATGAGCTGACCTTAAAGGGGAGCTTTGGGCCACTTTACTAATAGTTCTAATTTCCTTCATTTAATGTGTGCCAATAATATGGGAGCCTAGTACCACTTAACCAGAAGCTCTTATCTTTTTCCACCTTTGCAGCAGAGATTTAAGCAATTATTAAAGCAGATTGGACCATCACACCTAATGTTCTCATAATTTTTAATGGATTGAGACTACTATGGTCAGCTGATTGTTATCATCCATGCTGTGCTATTGCACGGCTGGGGAAATAGATACACTAGTACAATGTATCTGTAGTCTTTGTATGACTGCTTTGTCCTTTACAAGGTCTGGTGAATGACTTAAAGATGAACTGAACGTTTGAAACTGTGACAAAAAACTAGGCACAGCTTCCACCAGTGTTGTCTGTGTGGAGACAGCCATCTTGATTGAGGCAGGGTTTTGCTTCCTCATGTCAGAACCTACAGCAAGATGAAAAGTGAGCAGCACTGTAGTAACAGGACCAAATCTTGATACAAATCTACTGGCACTGTGATTCAGAGGCAGCATTATATTAGCTCTTACACTGCAGATAGATACACCTTATTACCAAAAGTATTGGGACACCTGCTTTTACACGCACATGAACTTTAAGGGTATCCCAGTCTTAGTCCATAGGGTTCAATATTGAGTTGGCCCACCCTTTCAGCTATAACAGCTTCAACTCTTCAGAGAAGGTTGTCCACAAGGTTAAGGAGGGTGTCTATGGGAATGTCTGACAATTCTTCCAGAAGCGCATTTGTGAAGTCAGGCACTGATGTTTGACAAGAAGGCCTGGCTTGCAGTCCCTACTCTATTTCATCCCAGAGGTGTTCTATCGGATTGAGATCAGGACTCTGTGCAGGCCAGTCAGGTTCCTCAACTCCAAACTCGCTCATCCATGTCTTTATGGATCTTGCTTTGTGCACTGGTGCGCAGTCATGTTGGAACAGGAAGGGGCCATCCCCAAACTGTTCCCACAAAGTTGGGAGCATGAAACTGTCCAAAATGTCTTTGTATGCTGACACATAGAGTTCCCTTCACTGGAACTAAGAGGCCAAGCCCAACCCCTAAAAAACAGCCCCACACCATAAATTCCCCCCTCCTCCAATTTTGGACAAGTGCACAAAGAAAGGTCCATAAAGACATGGATAAGCAAGTTTGGGGTGGAGGAACTTGACTGGCCTGCACAGAGCCCTGACCTCAACCCGATAGAACACCTGCGATGAATTAGAGCGGAGATAGCTTGCGAGTCAGGCCTTCTCATCCACATCAGTGTCTTACGTCATAAATGTACTTCTGGAAAAATAGTCAAACATTCCCAAAGACACAGTCCTAGACCTTGTGGACAGCCTTCCCAGAAGAGTTGAAGCTGTTATAGCTGCAAAGGGTAGGCCAACTCAATATTGAATGCTATGGACTAAGATTGGGATGCCATTAAAGTTCATGTGCTTGTAAAGGCAGGTGTCCCAATACTTTTGCTAATATAGTGTAGATATGAGGTTGTGTGCAAAGAAGTACCTAGACAAAAAATAACCCTCTGTTATTTTTGTAAACATT
Organism: Pelophylax lessonae; assembly: GCF_965119305.1. Taxonomy (NCBI): domain Eukaryota; kingdom Metazoa; phylum Chordata; class Amphibia; order Anura; family Ranidae; genus Pelophylax; species Pelophylax lessonae. The sequence goes on from NC_138771.1 coordinate 438,899,173, forward strand.
TAATACAAAAGGAACATTTTTAGGGTACTGCTTGGGCACATTTAACATTTTAGAAATGTTTCCTCTAATATTCCTATATAAATTGTTTACTTTTTGAGTTCAGGTTTACTTTAAAGGAAAAGGGAAGGCACTTTTTATGTGCAACCTGTTGATAATGGTTAGGAATACAATGTGCAATACCAAATATGTATTAGAAATTATGCAGTTTCTTTTAAGATTATGATGGTTTTTAATACGTACTTCCCTGTTTACAACCAGTTTACATAAATTTTCTACTGAAATACTGACTTTATGCTTCGCCATTCTCCTCTGGCCAGCCGGGGGAGAGCTGCCTTAAGCCAAGCAAGCCTATAGTGCTGAGAATCCTGGGTGTTGTAGTTTGGGACAGCAGCCATATAATGGGACCCGTAGACTATTTGGACTACAAATCCTAAAGACACTGTACAGTATAAATTAATAGAGAGAGGATTTTTATCAAACTACCCTGGGAATATTTTTCCTCTTGGCACCAAGTAGAAAGAAAGAGAGAAGAGCACCCCTTTCAGAGCATTTACCTGGCAGCAGGGATTCAAGATTGAGAGTGAGGATAGTCGGGGATAGTTTCAACTACTAGTTGAGACTGAACCACTGAGAGCAGGACGTCAAGTGCATCAAACCCATAGAGCATCTATACCAGCCCTATACTGCACTTCTGCCGAACCTATACTGGACCAATACCAACCCTACATTGTAGTTATACTAAACTGTCACTGGATTTGACCCGCATCTACATTGTAACTATACCACACCATGACTGCATTCGTACTGCATCTTTACTGCAACTATACTGCCTGCTGGTTTACTAAAACTGTCCCTAAGTACACCAACGTTTCTTAAAGGGCCCCAACTATAGCCAGCAGAAGAACATAAAAGAATGGCCCTCCAGCTAAACCATCCTGCAAGTCCTATTTGATCCCTTCTCCCCTCTCTTTTTTTTATGGATAGTGCACATCCAGTTTGTCTAGGCCTGGCATAGATGCCATTAATGCACTTCGGCAGTATAGTCTACTGTATTTGGTAAATCAAGCTTTATTACTGCCCCCTGCTGCACTTTAGATGATCTTGCTACTGTTTATGCTAATCTGGACATCAAGTGTCATCTTATGCCTAGTCCCTATTACTAATTTCTCTGTGCCTGTTTCCATGGACATAGTATTATTACTGGTTACCGAATATTATGTTCAGTGATTTTCTGTGATATTGCATGCTTTGTATACTCAAACTAGTGTGTACGTGGGGCCAAGGTTCTTATGGAGGTCGAGGCAAGGAACAGAGGACCCATCTTAACTAGTGGGTTCCACAAGGGTAGCGCTACGTTATTATAACATTAAACCAGATGTTAATGATTGGATTTGATTTTTTCTGCATATATAATCCTTCCTAGATATCTACCATGCACATAGATATAGGTGCAGGATGTGGGCAATACTCCATTATAAATTCTTAAGACCTGGTCAATAGTGTTTCTCACAATATCCAAGGTGTTCAAGCCTTTATGGATTGTACCAAGAGAGCTGTCTAGGAATGGCACCACTGTTCGTTTAGCTTCCCTAAGTCATTTATTTCAGTCTGGCAGCTCTTGCTTTGGAGATTTTCTCCAGCTGTTTCTTTACAATTTGATTTGCTCTTGGTCATGGGTATAGACCAGGGGGTTTCTACAAGGCTGAAATTCCCTGCCCAGAAATAGGCTTGTATTGGCATTAGTATACAAACCTGTCTTGGTCATGCATTAAGCTTTGTCCTGTGTACGCACACCTGATACTGCTGGCTCTGTGGCACCAGAGCAACAATTTAGAGGATAAGAAGGACGCACTCAGGGGCCTTAGACGATTAACCATGGCACAGTTTCAGACAAAACACTGCCTCTTGAATTTAAAATACTTCAACTCCCCTTCAACATACTGCCACTCACCTTCGGATATTCCCAAGATCTGCTACCGAATGCTTGAGATCCAGTACTGGTAATATCACGCAGCAGGAAAAGAAACCAAATGCCATCTGAGCAACAACATCACAAATTGGAGCATCATGTACCCGCCATATCACATGGCATTCTGCATCCATTATGTCTCACAGTCTGCACTGCTGTATCACTTCCTCTCTGTGCTATAATATTCATGGTAGGTCACCTACCCTAAGTATCTTTGTATACCGAGAAATGACCCTCCCCAAACAGGATAGTGTACTTTACCTGTAGGTTAATAGGAGAAGCAGAATCTTTGTTAAGTGGAAGAGTGGGTTTGATAATAAAGTTGGCAGTGCCTCCACCCAGGACAGGGCCTCTGTGAACAGAGGGGATTCCCTTCCTGCAAAATTATTCAGTATTCCAATCAAAGTAATTGGGAGAGAAGGAACTACTGCAACTAGCATATAACATTAACCATAAGTATATAGATACACACCAGTATAGAGATAGTTACAAAGTTACATATTTAGTCGGGTTGAAAAAAGACAGTCCATCCAGTTCAACCAACCAAGCTTTATATAAGAAAATATTAATAATAGTACATACATCCAATGTACAAATAAGTATTATCAGCAAAGGGCCCAAAAGTGTTCCTTTGGATTTGTGCAGATATACCTGGGTATACATAGTTATTATTAAAGATATCTTCAAGATGAATGTTGCAGCAAAGTCCTGTTGCGGGCCCCTGAGGATGATTGAGATGCAGTGTCTGTCTTTGTGTCAGAGACTGGATCAGCGGTGATGAGGAGATCCTCCAACCATTGTCCAACCAGGTTCTAATTTGACATGCAACCAGACTTATTTCTACCACCAGAAATGGGCATAAAAAATCAGCACCACTTTAAGCCCGCTGTACCAATCAGCCACTCCAACCCCGAGTAATAAAATATACCTTACAAGTATCGCCGCACACTATATTCAAATTGGTGTGAAGGTAATGAAAGACAGGCTTCAGCTCAGCTCTGACATGTTTTACCCACATTGGGCTTAATCGTAGAGGTCAGGGGCATAACCAATAGGTGGGGATTTGACCTGAACCCCGTTTTTTTATATAATATACCAGAAGTGCCCATCGGATGCTTAACCAGGCTCTAGCCTATGCTGGTTATTGAGCCCTGAGCTTAAACTAGCTATAGAATCCCAGAAAGAATGGACAGGGTTAATTAAAATATCAGGAGCTGCATATAGACACTAATGCTATAGCTCCCAAGTGTCCCTGATATTGAGGGACTGTCCCTCATTCAGAAAGGAGTCCCTCTTTCCCCATCATTTATCCCTCATTTTGGTCTGATCTATATAGCTATATATGAAATGCACTACTTATCTATCAAAAAGTGTTTTACAGTGCTAAACCTTTTATCCAATTTCTAAATTGCCATATTTGTAAATTCCAAAAGCCAATTTAAAGGAGTAGTTGTGGTAAAGTAGCACTTGTTGATTTAACCAATCATTTTTTTGTAAAATTCTCTTTAGGGGTGGGGGGGGAGGAGTGGCAGTGGGTGTATCCTATGCCTACACACTTTTGCTAATAGATGTCCCTCATTCCCATCTCAGACAGTTGAGAGGTATACTATTGCAAAAAAACAGGTTCACCTACTAATATAACGGAAGGTGACCACCAAACACTTACAGTAGCACAGACCTAGCTATCTGGTCCTGTGCATGTGAGATAATACCAATAGAACAGAGAGAAGTCTGTCACAAGGATTTTAATACACACTCAAGAATTATCAAGCAACTGCAGTTAAACTATTAGCATATAGGAATACTTGCCTAATAGTCTCTGCATCAGGTCTGGATGAAAATAAAGCAGCACATGTGTTTGTATAAGGTCATGTGGCTCATATATAAACACTAGAGAGCAGCAGATCTCTACAATTACTTTACTAAATACTTTTTATCATCTTATTTTTACTAAATGTGTCAGAGAGTCTGTTCAAAGCAGTTTTCAGGGGTATCTCACATGCACCAGATTACGAACAGTCAGACAGAAATCAGACGGACCTGAATTCAGACGAACCTGAATTCGGAGCATCAACAGATAGACTAACCTGCTGATCAGGCACAGTTTAAATTTACAACATTTTATTTAGGCACTTTGTAAGTAGGAATAGTGTTTCCTGAAGAGAACTGATTTGCAATGGCAAGTAACAACTAGCAAATAATGAATGTTTAAAGCCGATCATTAAGATATGTTTCTACTTTTCATCCCCTCAAGTCAGCCTTGATACTTTTCTTGACCATATCCTCTACAGCACATGTGTCCAACACAAGATCTGCCAGCCAAATCCTGCCCTCCAGGCCATTTCATGTGGCCCATGCACCTCTCCTGCAGTTGCTGCACTTCCCTTATCTATGTCCCCACCCAACAGATGACAGCAGAGAGAAAGACAGAACTCCTCCACCAGTTCCTGTGCTTTTCTGTGCAGCCACAGAACTCCTACAGATCCTGCACCTCTCTGTTCAGCCGCAGCACCCCCTTGTCTCTGCCTCCACTGGTCTCAGCATTCAGCAGATTCAGGCAGCTTACCCCAGCCCTGCTCTGGTCCTCCTCCAGACCCTATACTTTCTGCTTCCCAGTTCCGCTCCTAGCTTCTTCCTGGAAGCAGCACATGGTAAGGGGGTTGCACTGTGATGTAAGGGAGAGTGAAGGACTCTTGACTTCTGATGGTGGGGGGCTACAGATAGAACAGGCCCTCTGATAATGCTGATGTGGCCTTAATTAAATTTAGTTTGACACCCCTGCTCTACAGTTTGGTATACGCACTCGGGTTGCTTCCCTAAATTTCCCCTTTATGGTGGAGCAGCAGAATTCCTTCTCCTCTTTTGCATGGAAGATATGTGACTGCAAGAATGCAGACAAGAAGTCTTGACCATATACCGTTCTAGAGCATACTCCAGTCTTCCATTCCTTCAGTGTACTGAATATTAATAATATGCTATTTCTAATTAAATTCAAATTATTATATGCGTTTATTTATTTTTTTTTTTTATCTTTACTGAATGTTGGTTACAAAGATGTATTATGACATGACATGTGTAATCGCGTGTAGTGAACCTGGCACTAAAGAGGGGCATTGCATTGTCTAATTGCTTTATCACTACGCTGATTTGTGTTATATTAAGCCACCAGATCAGCTGCAAACAAAGTGATGACAACTGTGCTAAAATGTAAACCTCAGCGTATGCTAGGTCTGAATATTCAGGAAATATGTGAGATAGCAAAGTGTTCAGATGAACCTTGGGCAACACCATTCCTCAAACACTGTATACCATTTACAGCATTACAGATTGAATTCTCAGCCTGGCTGGTATGTATATCATCCATATAATGCATGTATATATTAACAGCTTTGGACCTTAGTGTGCTGTAATGATTTTAACTTGGTGTCACCATCACCAGCGATGCTCCCCTTGTCTTCCAAGCTACTGAGAGTGTTGACGTACAAGCACCAGCCATCTCTAGCGCCTGAAGCCATAAGGGTGTTAATAACTGCAGACCTTTTTTAGTAAGTTTATCACGTTTTAACACTGTCACCAACACCCTACTGACATACCTGTAAATTAATCTCATGCATAAGATCCAATTACAATAAAAGATATAAAACAGAAGCTTCCATTAATCACAACACATACAGGCATACTTAATAGGGCAGCACAAAGAGCAACCATGACATATAAAGTAGATTAGCCATTAACAGCCAATCAGAAATCCACTTTTACCTAAGCTTACTACAATTAACTTAAATCTGGTTGGCCATTATACAGTCCAATGCGAAAGTATTCGGCCCCCTTGAACTTTCGACCTTTTGCCACATTTCAGGCTTCAAACATAAAGATATAAAACTGCCATTTTTTGTGAAGAATCAACAAGTGGGACACAATCATGAAGTGGAATGAAATTTATTGGATATTTCAAACTTTGTTAACAAGTAAAAAACTGAAAAATTGGGCGTGCAAAATTATTCAGCCCCTTTACTTTCAGTGCAGCAAACTCTCTCCAGAAGTTCAGTGAGGATCTCTGAATGATCCAATGTTGACCTAAATGACTAATGATGATAAATAGAATCCACCTGTGTGTAATCAAGTCTCCGTATAAATGCACCTGCACTGTGATAGTCTCAGAGGTCAGTTTAAAGCGCAGAGAGCATCATGAAGAACAAGGAACACACCAGGTAGGTCCGAGATACTGTTGCGGAGAAGTTTAAAGCCGGATTTGGATACAAAAAGATTTCTCAAGCTTTAAACATCCCAAGGAGCACTGTGCAAGCGATAATATGGAAATGGAAGGAGTATCAGACCTCTGCAAATCTATGAAGACCTGGCCGTCCCTCTAAACTTTCAGCTCATACAAGGAGAAGACTGATCAGAGATGCAGCCAAGAGGCCCATGATCACTCTGGGTGAACTGCATAGATCTAAAGCTGAGGTGGGAGACTCTGTCCATAGGACAACAATCAGTCGTATACTGCACAAATCTGGCCTTTATGGAAGAGTGGCAAGAAGAAAGCCATTTCTTAAAGATATCCATAAAAAGTGTTGTTTAAAATTTGCCACAAGCCACCTGGGAGACACACCAAACATGTGGAAGAAGGTGCTCTGGTCAGATGAAACCAAAATCGAACTTTTTGGCAACAATGCAAAAAGTTATGTTTGGCTTAAAAGCAACACAGCTCATCACCCTGAACACACTATCCCCACTGTCAAACATGGTGGTGGCAGCATCATGGTTTAGGCCTGCTTTTCTTCAGCAGGGACAGGGAAGATGGTTAAAATTGATGGGAAGATGGATGGAGCCAAATACAGGACCATTCTGGAAGAAAACCTGATGGAGTCTGCAAAAGACCTGAGACTGGGATGGAGATTTGTCTTCCAACAAGACAATGATCCAAAACATAAAGCAAAATCTACAACGGAATGGTTCATAAATAAACATATCCAGGTGTTAGAATGGCCAAGTCAAAGTCCAGCCCTGAATCCAATCGAGAATCTGTGGAAAGAACTGAAAACTGCTGTTCACAAACGCTCTCCATCCAACCTCACTGAGCTTGAGCTGTTTTGCAAGGAGGAACGGGCAAAAATTTCATTCTCTCGATGTGCAACACTGATAGAGACATACCTCAAGCGACTTACAGCTGTAATCGCAGCAAAAGGTGGCGCTACGAAGTATTAACTTAAGGGGGCTGAATAATTTTGCACATCCAATTTTTCAGTTTTTTATTTGTTAAAAAATTTTGAAATATCCAATAAATTTCATTCCACTTCATAATTGTGTCCCACTTGTTGTTGATTCTTCACAAAAAATTACAGTTTTATATCTTTATGTTTGAAGCCTGAAATGTGGCAAAAGGTCGAAAAGTTCAAGGGGGCCGAATACTTTCGCAATGCACTGTAAATCCCGTATGCACTTATTAATTGTATGGAGGGGTTAAAATTCCCAAAAGCAAGTCGAAAACGGGTTTTGAATAATTCTTTAAAACAAATTTGTTATATATGAAATGACTAGACTGCCATTGGTGATGTCCTTTTGAGAATGCTAGCTGTCTGGTTGTCATACTAATTAGCTGCCTCCAATTCTTTCAGTATCAGCGGCCTAGAACAATTATGTAGTCCTGATTTTTCTGGCTGCAAACTTGTCTTATAGAACAGAGGCTAAAGGTATAGCATGATGGCCAAGCCTCTAGCTTTTCTAAATGCCATTTCCACAATGGCAGCCAACGTGTTCTTCTCATGAGAGGTTACCTTTAATGAGAAACAGCTCTGAACAAGTCTGAAAAATTTTGTGAACTGTGCAACTTTATTTGTGCTTCAATGTCAAACTAACTTGGGGGCATATTCCATTCAGGATCCGCCAACAAATTCACCAGCGGATCTTTTATGGCAATTTGCCCTTCTGACGATCGCCTGACATTCTACAGTCTCTTTATTTATACCAGGATGAGTGTGCACTGGGCAAATGTGACAGCTGGTAACAGCAAGCAGACGTCACACCTACAAAATACTGTAAAAAGAGCTTTTGACCCAGCCGGTGAATTTGCCAGCCTGAGCTCTCCATAGTGCTGAAACTGTGTTTTTACATAATTTCAGCTCTAGGAGGGTGAAATACAGTACTTTCTTCTTTTTGCCCATCCTCGCTTCCAGTACAAAATCCTAGGTTATTTTCATGGACAGTTTGTAAAAGAAAAACAACCTGATTTCTCCTGTCCATAAAGGTCTTTGGACAGGAATAACTTTCCATGAGATTGCGGGTGGCTGGCTGTGGCTCTCAGTGCTTACTTTCTTGTCTTGGGGGTCTTTTTTTCAGAAGAGCCCCTAACCTAGTACTAGGTGTTCAGCTTCAGCTAGCCAGATGAAGAGGGGCCTGCCAGGCCTTTTGACTAGGTGGACCAGAGTGCCTAGCTCCTGTCAGGAGCCTTGCACTCTGCGAGGTAGGGGAAGGGTCCTGCCTCTATGGAAGGGGACCATTGACATACCAATTGTACTTATTTGTGTTTTTCATTTTTCTCTTTTTTTGCACATTCATTGCAGGTTAATTCAAATTAAATAGGTTAAGCACTTGAGGACCGCCCCATGCAGAAATACTATGGCAGGGCAGCCCTCCTGCATGAAATCCTGTACATGTACGTGATTTCATGCACAGGGTCTGGGGCGCATGCACGCACCTCCGGTGACCTGCTTCCGCTGTGATTGGATACAGCAACAGCCAATCAGCAGGTCCGGTGGATGCAATGTCCCCTGGGACCCGCTGGTCTTTCACAGTAGATGCAGAACAAGATAGACCACCATTCTGTCAGCGAGGAATATGGAGATCTTGTGTTCCTGCTAGGCGGAAACACAGATCTCTGTCTTCCTCCAGTTAGGCCTGCCCCCCCCCCACACACACACACAGTAATAAAGCACTCCCTAGGAGCACACCTAACTCTTTGATCACCCCTAATGTTTATTCCTTCCCTGTCAGTGTCATTAGTACAGTGACAGTGCATTTTTTTAGCACTGATCACTGTATTAGGCTACGTTCACATGTGGGCGCAGCGGATCAGGGCAGAATCACTGCGATTCTGCCCGCGATCTGAAAATCATTGCAAATCGCGGGACGCCTATGCGATGCCCGTGATTTGCAATGGCACCCCAAACGCTGTGCGATGTTGCTGCGATTTCTGCCTGCCGAATCGCAGTAACATCGCGCAAATAGAATCGCGGGACACATGACGCCCAAAAAAGGTACAAGAGTTTCTTTTGTGCGTCATGCGTCCTGCGATTCTGTTTACGTGGTGTAACCGCGATTCGTCAGGCGGAAATCGCTGCAACATCGCATAGCGTTTGGGGTGCCATTGCAAATCACGGGCATCGCACAGGCGTCCCGCGATTTGCAATGATTTCCGGATCGCGGGCAGAATCGCAGTGATTCTGCCCGTGATCCGCTGCGCCCACATGTGAACGTAGCCTTAGTGTCACTGGTCCCCAAAAAGTGTCACCAAGTGTTAGATTTGTCCGCCGCAATGTTGCAGTCCCACTTAACCTTCCTAGCGGTATTCCCGAGTGTGATTCGGGGTTAGATTTTAGAGCCAAAAGCGGTAACCCCGAGCCACACTCGGGGTAGCGCTAGGAAGATCGCTGGATCCTGGTAGAGGTTTTACTTACCTTTTCTCCGGGATCCAGCGAAGAATGCGGGCGGTATGCGGCGGCGGAGCTTCCTCCAGATCGTCTGCGAGCCCCGGCTTCTGATACCATTCAAAATAAAAAAATTCACATTACATTGCCCCCTAGTGCCCTTTCCTGCAGTTTTACTGTACTTTTTATGTAAATATAAATATATACACAGTATATATATATATACACACATATATATAAGTGTATATATATATATATATACGTATATACATATATATATATATATATGTATATATATATATATATATATATATATATATATATATATATATACGTATATATACGTAATTCTTGTGAATGAGCAGCCCAAACCAACTGTATACATTATATATATATATATATATATATATATAATATATATAATAAATGTATACAGTTGGTTTGGGCTGCTCATTCACAAGAATTACATGCAAAATAATGGTACCGCTTTCAGCACCTAAAATCCAAAAGAATCATACTGCCAGGGAGGTTAAAATCTCTGATTCTATAAAAATATCCAATAGTTTGTAGACGCTATAACTTTTGTGCAAATCAATCAATATACGCCTATTGGGATTTTTTCTTTACCAAAAATATGTAGCAGAATAAATATTGGCATAAATGAATGAAGAAATTTGATTTTTTACATTTTAATGTAAATGTTTTATAGCAGAAAGTAAAAAATATTGTTTTTTTTTCGGTCTTTTTTTATTTATAGCGCAGAAAATAAAAACCTCAGAGGTGATCAAATACTACCAAAAGAAATCTCTATTTGTGGGGGGGGGGGGGGGGACGTAAATTTTATTTGGGTACAGCATCACATCACTGCCCAATTTTCAGTTAAATTAACGTAGTGCCGTATAGCAAAAAAGGGCCTGGTCATGAAGGGGGGTAAACCTTCCGGGGCTGAAGTTATTAATAAAATAGTGTTTGTCCCCCCTCTAAAACATAACCATCCTGGCAAATCCTTAATGTTGGCTGGTATACCTACGCCAAGGAGGCAGCCAGTGTGCAGCCCTCTGTCATGTTGTTACCAGTTTGCAGGCCTTTCATATTAAGGAGTGTTTTGGGAGCATGGGTGTTTGATTGTGAGTGGCACAGGGCTCTTCCAAACAGTGCCAGATAGGGTAACCAGCAGGGGGCTTTATAGAGGACTGGTAAATGACAGATAAACCACCTTCCTCCCACCCCTTCCCCAAAAATCACCCTCTACTGGTCAACAAGTTGGGGGGGGGACCTAAAGAACCCCTCTCAAAACACTGCCCCAATGATGAAGGGTGTCAATGTCTTTGGAGGCTGCATTCTTGAGCTGGTTATTTCTAGAGGGGGAAAACAAGCATTTTTTTCCCCTTTTTAACTGAGTTTAAAAAATACAAACAAAAAAAAAAAAACTATAATTGCTGCATCTACATTAAAAACATTTGTTCAGCACTCATCATCATTAGAAATTGCATTTCATTATAAAATACGAAAATTGAACATCTCAACCAGGAGGATTTTATTCTCAGATGTGTTTAGTGAATGTCAGGAAAATCTACAGGAATATGTGCTTTATAAATTGGGTGAGTGTTACCCAGTGAATGTTGGGCAAATGTTACTTAAAAGTACAGTGAATTGGCCAGCAAATCCTTTATAAGTATTCATGTAAAAAGTACACACAGCGTGTGGAAGATGACAGTTTAGTGAAAGATGATAATTAAAGTGTCCTACAGTGCGTCAATGGTGGGAATAGTAATAGACTAAAACTACAATTACGTGTGAAAACATTACTGGTGGGCAGTTCCTGTTTTAAGTGCTTGCAAAGAAGTTTTTATTTTTAGAGAAGAGTTTTAGTTTAATTTTGGGGAAAAATGGTTTACCCATGAATCTTTGCTTTATTCATATAAAATATGTAATTTGATCACCTAGTAATATACTGTACATAAGTTGAACTCCAGAAGATATAAAAAAAAAGAATCATAGACAACCAGGTGGTACTGCTTTGGACAGTGCTGTCTGTGAATATGCTGAATGGAATAAAAGGCAGAGGGATAAGCCTGTTAATGAGCTTCTGCTATCTCTTAAATGTTGCACATTTTGGAGATATTCTTTGTACCTACAGGCAAGCTTTTTTATAAGCTTACCTGTAGGTACAAGTGTCCAAGCGGTGTTTACTACGGCTTTTACTCCAAAAAATACCTCTCTATTGCTCTCATTCTCCTCCAAACTCGTTTTTGATGTCCTGGATGAGGATGCTGTGATCGATCCAACTTCCTTTTAGAGGATGCCTTATGTTCAGGGGCTGACTGACAACACTCCGCCCATGCCCCCACCCCTACATTTTGCACAAATTTAAAAAAATACAATACAGTGTTATAAGTCAAATATATATATATATATATATATAGATATATCTATATATAGTGTAAGGGATTAGCTCGGTGGTAGGCGTGGATGACCCCTTTGGGGGTGCGTTTTCACAGAGAGATAGCCGAGCAGAGGTTGAAAACAAGACTGATTTATTCATGCAATTTACTTCATACAATTGCAAGCGTCAAAACAGCCAAAATAAAATAAAAGACAAAATAAATCCTTGCCTCTGTGGGCGGCTACCTTCTCACGCTGGAACCTACCTAAGAAGTCTTTCCAACCTACTGTTGGGCCGACACTGCTGATCCTACAGCAGACACTCAAATGTCCATTTGTTTGCTTTTCACACAGCACAAACATTGTCCATTGAACATGTCCCTTTGTTTTCTTTCACACAGCACATGTTCATTTATAACAGGATCCTTTACTCTTCAGATTCTTCATATTGAACACAGTTCATTTAACAGGTCCCTTTACTCTTCACACTCTTCACATGGAACACTTTGTCTTCTCACCTTTGAGACGTCTTCACTCGTGGTTACCCTCCTTAGCTTCACATCGCTGTAGGGGGTCTTCTCCCATGCTCACCAGCTTGTCGGGAGGCACACATCCGACTGTCCCCCTCTCCCAGCCCACACGGCGACAGGCGGCAGCAGTCCTTCTCCCATGCCCACACGGCGTCGGGAGGTACACGTATGTCTGTCCTCCTCTCCCAGCCTACACGGCGACAGGAGGCAGCACTCAATAGATTTTCTCTGGACAAATTATAGAGTCCTTGATCTCCTCATTCTGAACAGCTGAATGGTTTTCAACTTCCTGCTGGCTCTCTCTGCAGCCAACACCCTATAGTATCAGTGAACTTTCAAAGCAGGTGGGAATGTGTCTCCTCTCAGTGACTACATTCCCAGATTTACCTGACTTCCTGTCACAATAGCTATAAATAAAAAGTGTAGAAATGCACTCAAACACAGAGATACTCCCCTAAGGAGTTTTCGTTTCCCTGGGATTCTCCCACAATCTCTTCACATTCAACAATAAACAGAATACAGGAAGTGAAGCAGGCAAATGTAGTGGGACCTGGAGGGGGGTCTCTCTCTTACAGAGGCCCTCTCAGAAGCCATTAGAGAGTCTCTGTTAGAGAGAGACCGCCCCCTTCCGGACCCCTTTAGAGACTACAAAGGAGTCCAATGGGACCTGGGGGGGGGGGGGGTCTCTCCAATAGAGGTCTTTTCAGTGTCTATTATAGAGTCTGTTAGAAAGAGTCCCCCCAGGCCCCATTAGAGACTAAAAAGGACCCTTTTGGAACCTGGAGGGGGGGGGGTCTCTCTCTCTTGCAGAAGTGCCCCTTTCAGTTTCCGATAGAGAGTTTCTAATAGAAAGAGCCCCCTCCTGGCCCCATTAGAGACTACAACAGAGTATAATGGGACCTAGAGGGGGCCTCTTTCTAACAGAGTGTACAAAGAACACCTTCATTCATTCTGGTCCTCACAGGACCCCCTCCTTGTGCCATGGCCCTCACCCCTGCCCCAACCTCTCACAAAGTATAAATAAAATTGGCACTGTGTAGCACTCCTTTTACCTTAACTATGGGTACTATAGCTGTGGCTGGTTCCCGCGTTCTTTGTGGCTGGCTGGTTCCCGCATCCTCTATGCCTGGCTGGCTCCTGTGGATAGCTGGCTGGCACCCTGCTGTGGCTGGCTGGCTCCCTGCTGTGGGTAGGACACCGTGGGTGGCTGGCTGGCACCCAGGCCCTGCTGTGGGTTAAAGGTGGGTTACTGTGGGTGGCTGGCTGGCATCCTGGCTCTGCTGTGGGTCACGGGTGGCTCACTGTGGATGGCTGGATGGCACCCAAGCCCTGCTGTGGGTCATGGGTGGATCACTGTGGGTGGCTGGCTGGCAACCTGGCCTTGCTTTGGGTCATGGGTGGATCACTGTGGGTGGCTGGCTGGCACCCTGGTCCTGCTATGAGTCACTGCGGGTGGCTGCCTGGCACCCTGGCCCTGCTGTGGGTCAAAGGTGAGTCACTGTGGGTGGCTGGCTGGCACCCTGGCTCTACTGTGGGTCACGGTTGGGTGGCTGGCTGGCACCCTGGCTCTGCTGTGGGTCAAGGGTGGGTCACTGTGGGTGGCTGGCTAGCACCCTGGCCCTGCTGTAAATCACTGTGGGCTGCTGGCTGGCACCCTGGCCCTGCTGCGGGTCACTGTGGGTGGCTGGCTGACACCCTGGCCCTACTGTGGGTCACAAGTGAGTCACTGTGGGTGGCTGGCACCCTGGCCCTGTTGTGGGTCACAGGCGGGTCACGTGGGTGGCTGGCTGGCACCCTGGCCCTGCTGTGAGTCCTCATGGGTTGCTGACTGGCACCCTGGCTCTGCTGCGGGTCACCATGGGTGGCTGGCTGGCACCCTGGTCCTGCTATGGGTCACTGTGGGTTGCTGGCTGACACCCTGGCCCTCTTTTGGCTCACAAGTGAGTCACTGTGGGTGGCTGGCTGGCACCCTGACCCTGCTGTGGGTCACAGGTGGGTCACCGTGGGTGGCTGGCTGGCACCCTGGCCCTGCTGTGAGTCATGGGTGGGTCACTCTTGGTATCTAGTTGGCACCCTGGCCCTGCTGTGAGTAGCTGTGGGTGGCTGGCTTACACCCTAGCCCTACTGTGGGTCACAAGTGAGTCACTGTGGGTGGCTGGCTGGCACCCTGACCCTGCTGTGGGTCACAGGTGGGTCACCGTGGGTAGCTGGCTGGCACCCTGGCCCTGCTGTGAGTCCCCATGGGTTTCTGCCTGGCACCCTGGCCCTGCTGTGGGTCACCATGGGTGGCTTGCTTGCACCCTGGTCCTGCTGTGGGTCACCATGGGTGGCTTGCTTGCACCCTAGCCCTGCTGTGGGTGGGTGGGTGGCTGGCTGGCACCCTGGCCCTTCTGTGGGTCATGGGTGGGTCACTCTTGGTATCTGGCTGGCACCCTGGCCCTGCTGTGAGTAACTGTGGGTGGTTGGCTGGCACCCTGGCGCTGCTGTGGGTCACAGTTTGGTGGCTGGCTGGCACCCTGGCCCTACTGTGGATAGCTGGCTGGCACCCTGGCCCTGCTGTGGGTAGCTGGCTGGCACCCTGGCCCTGCTGTGGGTCATTGTGGGTGGCTGTCTTGCCCTCTCTTACACGCTCCAGACATGTACTAGGGACTATGGACTATGGGGTATATAGTGTGCACAGATCAGGGAACATGGCTGTAATTAATGTGCACTGCTCATTCTAAATAGAACTGAGCATGAAAAGCAGGGGTTTAGGAGCTCACATGGAACATTACAAAGAGACAGGAAAAAACAAATGAACGATAGAGTACAGGGCTATTAAGTAGTGGATGTGTATGGATTGTTTTTGCTGAATAAGCATATTGTTTAGTTTCACTGTAATTGCAATATACCATGCAAAAGGATCCTGGACCTGTCTGTGATTTCTGGATCAAAAGAACAGCTCAACAGAATTACAAATAGTTTAGTAGGCATACACGCACAGTATTACCACCGTGTATTAGGCTGTTGCTGCCTGAAGTGCAGCCGCCATAGTTACTTCCACATACACACACACCTACAGTGACTTGCCATTAACCCCCCACCAAATCTGCTTCGCCATGTATTTACAGATATGCTAAAATTAATTGCTTATTCATACAACAGGAAAGCTGACATTTTCACCCACACAATAACCCTCAGCTATGACTCCATAAACATTCTGAAATACCTAATAGCATGCTGTCATGCCTGTGCAATCACGTCTGATTTCTAAAACTATGTTTAACCTTGATTAAATTGTAAACACCTACATTACTTCCTTCTTGTTTACCAGCAACAACTCATTTCATCTACATTTTCTTGTCTATGTTATTACTTAATGAAACAACCTGGCAGATGGTCGTGGAGTACAGGTAAAAGTATCCTACCAGGACATTCTATATATTTAGATGGAGCGGAGATTACCAATAACAGGTGTCATTTGGCAAACGCTCTAACTGGGGCAGAGTTTTTCAAAAGGGGCAGAGCTTAAAGCAAAAATAAACTTTCTCAATCAAAATTAACTATTTTATTTCTTATGCTGCTAGCTATGATCAAGTGTAGTACAGTATATGGTCTTATTAGTTTTCAGGAACAAAATACTGGTTACACTTAACAGGCAAGGGTGCCAACTTGTAATTCCGTATGTAATATGGTGGGTACTGTGGAAGGGCTTCTTACCTCCAGGGCTGAATCTGGCCGGGTTTGCAAGGCTTGTCCCCAGTTGAAGGCAGAGTTTCCCTAATGACTAATCTCTTTCTGGTTGGAATGGGGTTTCATTTGTGTAGCCAGGGGCTGGGAGGTGCAAGGAACTTCTGGTGATGTGCCCTCTGGGAGTGGTGTCCAATGGGTGCTGGAAAAACACTTTGGGAAGTTGCACCCCATTGGGTTTTTACTAGCACGTCTCTTTTGCTCTTTTTGCACACGCCTCTTATGGCAAGCATTTGGCCAACTCAGAGCTGCACGTGTGGTGTTTTCGTTTTTTTTTTCGCAGAGATAAAGGGTGCAGGATATCGGGGCATGCCCTGATGTCGGGAGGAGGATCTGCCGCCCTTGGGTCTTTTTCCTCCTCCCGGTTGAGGATCTCTCTTCAAGAGAGCCGTTCACCATGTACTTTGACTGTCTTCGGCAGATCCTTAAGGAGCTTCGGCCTAAGTAGACCATAGTATGCCTTGACATAAAATAAGGTAAAACGCTTCACCACAAAAAGCTCACTATAAACTGTAAACAAGAAACAGTATATAACTGGATTTCAACTTCCATTATTTAAGTGCAAAAAAAGAGAAAGTCCATAACATCCGTAGTTGAATAGATATCCTTCCAACACCATGCCAATAAAATGTAAAGTATGTGTCTTCTTTATAAATAATCTGTGCAACACCACATGATGTAAGCATTACATGCTTATCAAACAGCTCTGGCCATAAATGACCCAATCAGTATGTGATGCTTCATGAAGATGCTAGAGTGTGAAACGCGTTGAGGCAGGGCCTGCTGTCATCAGTTCTGGGTTCCCTGTGACGTCATTTTCGGCAGACGGTGAAACGCACACCGTAGGTTTGGAGGAGCGGTGGTGCGTTCATCCTCTGCTTACCAATGGCTGTTTGCATTGGTGCTGACCCATCACTTTTGAATGTGATTGTATTGATTTACATTTTATTATGTCTTTTTATTTAATAAGTACTACACTATAAAGCTTTTTCTGCATTGCCATTTATGATTACCAATCTATAACAGAGAGAGGCTCCCATGGGTCAGGGTGTGGTGGAAATGCTGCTGTTCCCTTTGCTGTATTCCTGGAGGTGTATCCTGTTACATGCTGATTGGGTTATTTATGGCCATAGCTGTTTAGTAAGCGTGTATTGCTTATATCATGTGATGGTGCACAGATTATTTATAAAGAAGACGCATACTTTACATTTTATTGGCAGGGCGTTGGAAGGATATCTATTTAACTACGGATGTTATAGACTTTCTCTTTTTTGGCACTTGATTAATGGAAGTTGAAACAAATTTTTAGACCCCGTTCACACTGGGGCGACCTGTCAGGCGACCTGGTCGCCTGACAGGTCGTCGTAGGTCGCCTGCCATAGAGAAGTTGTGGACCCGTTCTAATAGGAGCGACACAAGTCGCTCCGACTTAGAAAAAGGGTCCGGAGCTTCTTTGGGGCGACCTGGAGCGACCTGCATTGACTTCAATGTTATGAAGTCCGTGCCGGCCGCTCCGAGGTCGCGGTGCGAGCTGCGCACCGCGACCTGTGAGGTCGCCCCGGCAAGTCCGATCACCCCAGTGTGAACGGGCCTTATATTTCCTTTTCTGTTGATTGTTTACAATTTACAATGCACTTTTTGTGGTGAAGCGCTTTTCTTTTATTTATGTCATGTATGTTTTTTGAGTGTGTTTTTTCACTTAGAGGCAGCAGCATCACCTTAATTATTTAATAATTTTTGTGAGCATTTTTTTGTGAGCACTTTAGTTCAATCTTAGTTTATTGAGAAAGAAGGGTTTTACAGAATAGGGGGAGAAGCACGGGGGTGTGAAACATACAGAAAAATAATTTTTTCAGGCAAGACATATAGTAAACTTTGAGTAAGTGCATACAACAATCAATATCAATAAGTGCAGATAGGAACATAAACCACCAGGTCCATTAGATCTCGGCTGCATCACAATTTAAAGAAAAACAGCAACTTGGGGTAACAGGAGTCAACATAAGCAAAAGAAAAGACAAGCAAATTACAACACAGGTAGAAACACCACCATAGTTGGCGTCCCATGAGAAGATAGTGTGGAAGGCATCAATAAATATCCAGGCTTCCTATTGAGAAGCGCCTAAAAGCAACAAATGAGCACAAAAAGGATTGCCTTATGGTGCCAATGGTATAGCCAGAGAGGGGAATGGGATAAAGCAGGAGAATGTAGACAGAGGTAAGCCAAGGGGGAAAAGAAGGTGAAGGAAATCAGGAGGGGGCCGCCCGCGTGTAACGCTCCTGCGTTTTTATATGGTGTGGATTTTCAGCTGCAGAAATAGTTCCACGTCAGCAGTCATGTAAGAGATATGCTGAGATACCATTCCCAACCTCAATGACTCATCATGTGTGGAAGGTCTTATTTCAGCCAGTAAATACACACAATTAGCAAGCTGGTTCTTAGAGTGACTTTATGCATGTGGTAACACAATGATGAAGTTTGAGGGATAGGTTGAGTGGAGGTGGTAGGTGATAGACACTTGAAGGTGAGACAGTAGCAGATGGATGCAGGAAGGTTTAGCAATGTTGTATGATAGCAGATGATAGAATAGCAGGTGGACATACAAAAGAGATCAACCCAGTGCAGAAAAGTAGCAGTAGTCTCAAGAGCTAGCAATCTAGTTTATGCAGATGTGATAAACAGTCTCTACTATGCAGAGCTAGATAGTGTAAGCTTAGTATAAGTTTATAGAGAATTCCCCTGTGGGGTACTTAGCACTATTAGCGATACAGAAGAAGGGTGGTTCAGGAGAGGCGGATGATCCAGTAGCGGGATACAGGGATCAGCGCAGCGAGGTTCCGTCAGCGAAGTAAGCTTGCAAGCATGGAAGCTTCAAGCAAGGTTAGCATCCAGATAAAGGTGTTTGAACGAACACATGTGAGTGAGAACCGACGCCTTAAATAGCCATCTAGTCCGGCGCTGAGTGATGACAGCTCCAGTCTTAAAGGTGTATGCGCACCTTTCCAAAAGTAAATGGTAGGGCGCATACACTTGTGGAAAGTGTAATTTAGGGTACCAAAGGTACCGGAACATTACAATACCCCCCCCTTAAGGCCTGCTCCTGAAGGCCTCTGGAGCTGGTTTGTCTGGGTATCTCGCATGAAAATTGCGGATTAATCTAGGGGCATGTATGTCAGAGGTGTTTAGCCAGGTGTCGTCTTGGGGCCCATAGTTCTTCCATCTAACCAAGTACTGAAGTCTTCTTCTGTAGATACGAGAATCCAGAATTTCTTTTATCTCGTATTCTTCTCCACCTTCAACTTGTACAGGAGGGGGAGGTGGAATATTAGGCCTTATTCCTTGGTCCGGAACATGGGGTTTTAGTAGCGACACATGGAAAATGGGATGGATTTTTAGGTCCATTGGCAATGTAAGCTGCACTGCAGCTTTTCCAATAAGTTTCTTGATTGGGAAAGGTCCCAAGAACAGAGGTCCAAGCTTTTTGCTAGGGATCTTCAGTCTCAAGTTTTTTGTTGAGAGCCAAACGAGGTCCCCGATAGTATACTGTGGAGAAGGTCTTCTACGAAGATCATAGTACTTCTTTTGTTGACTGTGAGCGTGTGCAATGGTAGTATTTAGTAAACCCAGAGAATCCTTTATTTGGGAAAGATAGTCTGAGGCTACTGGGTTATTTGAAGGAAGGATGCGTGGATGGAGAATAGAGGGATGGAACCCATAGTTCAAGTTGAACGGACTCTGCTTGGTTGTACTGTGAGTTGCGTTGTTGTAGGCAAATTCTGCCAGGGGGAGAAGATCCAACCAATCATCCTGTTGGTAAGAAGTGTAACAACGTAACTACTGCTCGATGCATTGGTTGACTCTTTCAGTCTGTCCGTTGGTCTGCGGATGGTAAGGAGAAGTGAGCTTCCGCTCAATCCGTAGTATGTGACATAGTTCTTGCCAGAATTTAGAAATAAATTGGGATCCACGGTCAGACAAAAGAGTTTTTGGGATACCATGTAATCTGAAGACATGTTTCATCAGGAGTTCTGCCGTTTGTTTGGACGAAGGTAGTCTGCGAATAGCAATGAAATGTGCCATCTTTGTCAGATGGTCCACTGACACCAAGATGGTATTAAATCCTTTGGAAGGAGGCAATTCTACGATGAAGTCCAATGACAGAACCTCCCATGGAGTTTGGGGTATTGGTAGACTGCATAGTAGACCGGATGGTCTCGTAGTGTCAATTTTGGACCTGGCACAGACATTGCATGAAGAGACGAATTTTTGTATAGATGTTTTCATGTCAGGCCACCAGAATTGCCGAGAAATCAAATTGAAAGTCTTTGTCATACCCATATGTCCTGCCATAGGCACATCATGCGATAATTCCAAGATCTTGGTGCGTAGGGTAGGTGGTATGTAAAGTTTGTCGTTGTAGTAGAGGAAGCCTTCTGCATCGGTAGTTAGTTGTGGTGGGGGTGAATCCAACCTTATACCATGCAGAACCTCTTCCTTCAAGGAACGGACAACTCCAATAATGCGTTTGTGAGGTATTATAGGAACGGAAGGGATTTCAAAGTAGTTTTCTTCAGTTAGTCGTGATAGTGCATCCGCCTTTTGTTCTTATCTGCAGGTGTGTAGGTCACTAGGAAGTTAAACCTTAGAAAGAATAGTGACCATCGTACCTGTCGATGCGAGAGAGTTTTGCTAGTCTGAAGATATTGGAGGTTTTTATGGTCCGTGTATATAATTATTGGTAATTGGGTGCCTTCGAGTAAATGTCGCCAATTCTCCAGAGCCAATTTTATAGCAAGCAGTTCCTTCTCACCCACGGGGTAATTTATCTCGGGACTGCTCAGGGATTTAGAAAAAAAGGCGACTGGATGAAGTGGTGAAGTGGGGGTAGGTCGTTGGGAGAGTATTGCTCCTACTGCCAGGTTTGACGCATCTACCTCCAGAATGTATTGGAGGGATGGGTCTGGATGGCGTAATATGGGAGCGGAAGTAAACCTTGTCTTTAACAAGTGGAAAGCCTTATTTGCTTCTTCTGACCATTTAAATGGTATTTTTATGCTAGTGAGCTGTGTGAGGGGTCTCACAATAGCAGAAAAGTTTTTTATGAACTTCCTGTAGAAATTTGAAAATCCCAGGAATCGCTGTAGCGCCTTGCGTGTAGTTGGTGTAGGCCAATCCTGAATGCAGGATATTTTACTCATGTCCATCTCGATTCCTGTTTTGGATATGATGTAGCCTAGAAAGAGTACCTCATCTTTATGGAACAAGCATTTCTTCAGCTTCACATAAAGATTATGTGCAAGCAATCTCGATAATACAAGTCTTACATGTCTTATGTGTTCAGACAGGGTCCGTGAATATATAAGTATATCGTCCAGATATACCACAACACAGACATCTAGTAAGTCTTTAAAAATATAGTTTATAAATCGTTGGAAAACTGCAGGGGCATTGCATAGGCCGAATGGCATCACGAGATATTCGAACAATCCGTATCTAGTTCTGAACGCAGTCTTCCACTCGTGTCCATCACGGATTCGAATGAGATTGTATGCTCCTTTTAGGTCTAATTTTGAAAAATAGGTAGCTCCACGCACCTGCTCAATGAGCTCAGGGATAAGCGGTAGAGGATAGCGATCTTTTATTGTGATAGCATTCAATTTCCTGTAGTCGATGATAGGTCTGAGACTTGAATCTTTATTGCGAACAAAAAAGAGTCCTGCTGCTGTGGAAGAAGTGGAAGGTTTAATAAAACCTTTTTCCAAGTTCTCATCCAAATAGGTTTTGAGATGGGCAAGTTCATCCTGTGAAAGAGGATAAACATGACCGAACGGCAATTTGCTATTTGGGAGTAGATCAATGCTACAATCATAGTCTCGATGAGGAGGTAATGCTTGAGCATTTTTCTCAAGAAAAACCTCAGAAAGATCCTGATAACATAGTGGTGCAATCTCATCTGTCACCACAGACAGAATCTTCCCGGAAAACGGGAGGTTACACGTTTCCTCGCAATAACAAGAAGGGAAGGTCAAGGACCGTTTCTTCCAATCTATGGTTGGTTGGTGTGTGTGCAACCAGGGAAGTCCCAACACAATGGGAAAGTGGGGTGATGGTATTAAATCGAAGGTAGAAGTCTCCCTATGAGACTCGTTAATAGTGACTAGAAGTGCTTGTGTCTGATCGGTGATCGGACCAGAGGATAAAGGAACACCGGTAATAAGACTTACTGAGACAGGTTTGAGTTTAGAAATAATAGGAATTTTATTTAAAGCAGCAAAACATATATCCATATAATTTCCACAAGATCCTGTGTCAATCATGGCCTTAGTAGTAATCCTGTTCTGGTCCCACTGTAATGTCAAAAAAACAGAAATGTAGGGGTTAGTGAATGAAGTTGTCAATCCTCCTAGAGAGACATGTGAACACTCACCCTTCTTTTTGTTGACTAGGGGACAGACTTTTATCTTGTGATCCGGGGATGCACAGTACAAGCAGAGATTTTCATTTCGTCTTTTGGCTTTTTCCATAGTTGATAGCGGTGGGCGTATGGTTCCTACCTCCATAGGAACGGCCAGACTCCGAGAGGAAACGGATAATGGCATTCCCATCTTTTCAGCCTTTCTTTCTCGTAGTCTTCTATCTATGGTAATACTGAGTTGTATTAATGCATCCAGGGTTTTTGGCAGATCCGCTCGGGCGAGCTCGTCCTTAACGGCTTCTGATAGGCCAAGCCTAAATTGGGTTTTCAGAGATGCATCATTCCATTCTGAATCAAGGGTCCATCTCTTGAACTCTGCGACAAAGTCTTCCACAGGCCTCCTTCCTTGTTTCAAGGATCTTAACTGAAGATCAGCAGTACTCTGCCTATTGGGGTCATCATATAGGCTAGTGAGCTCTGCCAGGAACAAGGCATAGGAGTTGAGAAGCTGGTCGTTTTTCTCAAAAAGAGAATCTGCCCAGGCTCGAGGATCGCTTGATAGGTAAGAAATAATAGTACAAACCTTAATGTGATCAGTAAGGTAGGTACGAGGTTTTAGCAAAAAAAGTAACTCACATGCGTTTTTAAATTCGCGAAATTTTTTGCGATCGCCTGTAAATACCAAAGGGGGATTTATCTTGGGTTCAGGGGACTGAGCAGAGGTAAGTTGTGTCAGTCTAATTACCTGCTGCGACAGAGCCTGATTGTCTTCTTTTAATTCAGCAAGTGCGTGTATTAACGCAGATACTTGCTGTTTTAATTGTGTCACCTGAGTGGTTATTTCTGGAACTATTTCTGCTGAATCCATTTTTTGGGTTCGTTCAATCTGTAACGCTCCTGCGTTTTTATATGGTGTGGATTTTCAGCTGCAGAAATAGTTCCACGTCAGCAGTCATGTAAGAGATATGCTGAGATACCATTCCCAACCTCAATGACTCATCATGTGTGGAAGGTCTTATTTCAGCCAGTAAATACACACAATTAGCAAGCTGGTTCTTAGAGTGACTTTATGCATGTGGTAACACAATGATGAAGTTTGAGGGATAGGTTGAGTGGAGGTGGTAGGTGATAGACACTTGAAGGTGAGACAGTAGCAGATGGATGCAGGAAGGTTTAGCAATGTTGTATGATAGCAGATGATAGAATAGCAGGTGGACATACAAAAGAGATCAACCCAGTGCAGAAAAGTAGCAGTAGTCTCAAGAGCTAGCAATCTAATTTATGCACATGTGATAAACAGTCTCTACTATGCAGAGCTAGATAGTGTAAGCTTAGTATAAGTTTATAGAGAATTCCCCTGTGGGGTACTTAGCACTATTAGCGATACAGCCGAACGGTGGTTCAGGAGAGGCGGATGATCCAGTAGCGGGATACAGGGATCAGCGCAGCGAGGTTCCGTCAGCGAAGTAAGCTTGCAAGCATGGAAGCTTCAAGCAAGGTTAGCATCCAGATAAAGGTGTTTGAACGAACACATGTGAGTGAGAACCGACGCCTTAAATAGCCATCTAGTCCGGCGCTGAGTGATGACAGCTCCAGTCTTAAAGGTGTATGCGCACCTTTCCAAAAGTAAATGGTAGGGCGCATACACTTGTGGAAAGTGTCATTTAGGGTACCAAAGGTACCGGAACATTACACCGCGTCCCACTACTGCCCCCCAGCACCCGGCAGCCCAGACGTTTCGAGCCAGGACTTGAAGGCATCCAAACACCGAAACATGTCCCAGGACCTCCAAGCAGCAGAAAATTGCTCCTCCCTGCCCCCCTCTAGCGCCAACAGGTTTTCCATGTCCCTAAGCCTGTCTAGTTCCAGAGCACACTCAAGTTTAGAGGGTAAGTGTTTGGTCTTCCAGTGTCTGGGTATCACCGTCCGAACAGCCGCCAAGAAAAAACGCAGAACGTCTCTCTTGATCTACCGGAAGGAGTCAGGTAACAAAGACAACAGGGCCCATTCCGGTGTCGCAGAGGCATTGGTTGCCTGGAGCCTGCAGAACAGAGCTATAATTCCAGTCCATAATTCATGGATCTGGGGACATTCCCATCAGATATGAATAAGTGTTCCCCTAGAGGACATGCACCGCCAGCATTGGTCCGACTGAAGTGGATCAATATTGGCAACCGAGGAAGGGCACCTGTACCATCTGCTCAAGAGTTTGAACCCCTTCTCTTGAACTTGTGTAGCAGGAGACAGCGAGTGGGTCAGCGCGAAGCATTTGTGACAGTCGTTAGATGAGAGGGCTCGCCCCAAGTCCCTGTCCCTTGTGAGCACTTTAAATGGTTGGCATCCCTGGTTTCCTATGCTTTCGAAATAATATGCCTTGCCCCTGTCAGGAGACTTGGCAGGGAGCTCAGGGTTTGAGGACCTTCCTATGGAGGTTGGACCATTTTTGTACCCTCATGCATGTTTGTGTGTGCTGTGATTTCAAGGTTCACTTTTTCTGTTCATAGGGTTTCAACAAGCACAGCACCACAGAGCTGTGTAAAGAAACAAAATCCTTATGCTGTTAGCATTAGTAAATAAATAGGATTCACATTAGTTTAATCTGTTTTAAACTTTTTTTTTTACATTTCTTCAGTTGTTTCCTCATTTCGTGCCTAGGCCAAAATGAGGTCATATATCTCAGAAATCTTCATGTGCTTTTTTGTTCTTTTATCTGGAGGAAGGGGCTTTCTTAGCTAAGCACACCCTCCTGCCTGAATGTCTAAGCTAAGGGCAGATGAATTCCTAGAAGTAAATGGTACATTTATCATCTGCCTTACTCAAGATCACCACGACTAGAAATGCTAGGAAGGTGTTTTTCAAATGCTCACATTTACAGATGCCTGGGGTGCCATTAATAATGCTGTAGTGCAGCGCATTTCCCTGAATTTCAGGAAAGTGCTCCATTTTCCACGTGTTCCAGATACTCAGAGATGTGATCCTAAGATTAAATACTTAGAGCTCATACAGACTTTGGGGCATTTGGGGCGAGTTAACATACAGTTGAGCCACATTTATACACTGCATTGGATTCTTCTTCAGCCATACTGGGGATACATGGCAGGGGCACGCACGTGGGAGGGGTGTCATTTATTAGGGGGTTTATAAGCAATAAGGTGCCTGCATAGCCACTAGATTGCTTTTATCTGACAGCTGGCAGTCGGTTTGTCAGATATTCACACACTCCTGGTGGCTGCGTCCGTGTGTGCAATACCTCCCGCTGTCAGATCTGTGTAACGGATGGACCTTGCAGTAAAGGGTTAAAGCCAACAAATTTTTTTGTTTGGTGCATTGGTGGAGGACTAGAACCTCTGCTGAGTTTGTATGGCTAGACACAGAAACAAATGAGGCACTGAATTTAGATTTTCCCAAGGCCACTGAAACTGTCACTGGGTGCACTGGCTCCAGTTTGTCAGTAATCCACAAAAGAGGGGCCAACCCCAGGAACAGGGAAATTGAGAATTCAGAATAAACACTTTTTGGGGACCAAACACACTTGCCCTTCACCAGGGCTGCATTCACGAAAACTACCGTAACCTGCCCTCCTAAACATGTTTCAAGCAGTAAATCACAATGGAGATTTATTTGGTATCTGCTTACCTGAATCAATTTCAGCACAGTCAAGCTTCTTAAAGTGATTCTAAAGGAAAGATCTTTTTTTTAAATAACAAACACTTTATAATTACCTGCTCTTGGCAATTGTTTTGCAGAGAGCACCTCCAATCCTCCTCTTTTTGGGTCCCCTGCTGGTGGTCCTGGCTCCTCCCCCCTGCCAAGTGCCCCCAATAGCAATCCTTTCCGAGTTGTGCTCTGTGTGTCAATTACCACATGGAGCTCAGCTCGGGCCCTGCCCCCGATCTCTCCTCATTGGCTCACTGGCTGTTATTAAAAGCAGCAGGAGCCAATGGCCCCTGTTGCTGTGTAAGCCAATGAGGAGAAAGAGACCCTGGAGTGCCGCTGCTCTCATGCACATCGCTGGATCTAGATGGTGCCCAAGTAGGATGAGGGGCGGTGCTGCACCCAGAAGGTTTTTTACCTTAATGCATAGAATGCCTTTAGAACCACTTTAAGCTCTGATGAAGGGGGAGTGTGGTTGGCCTCTGAAAATAAGTTATTCAGCTATGCATCAATTTTAATATTAAATTATGTTGTACCTTGGACTCTTGGACATTTGTTTTGCACAATTATTGGCTTTTATGTGTTTTATTGCTGTCTGTGTCACCAGTAGGGACATTCACCATCTCTTTTTGTCCTAAACCATTCTCACTTGGACTGAAAGTGAGAGAAAACTCAGGGATAAAGAAAAAGTCTTCCAACAGGGACATTTAGCCCATTGACAAATGCCCAAGAGGGAATTTTGTTTTATTACCTGTTGTGTCAATAATTGAATTGATTGTATTTCTCCCTATGGGACACAGATAAAAAAAAAAACTTAGCAGAAATGTAATATTTAAAATTTTTCTAATCTTAAATCTAAACTTAAAAAAAGTTTTGGCCCTTAGATATACTTTAAAGAATGAAGTAAGTTTTAAGAGTGCATTTTGGCTTTAAAATAACAAGTGATACCTCTGATGCATGTATTCTCTAAGACCAGAGATGTATAGTAACTAAGTAGAACTACTTCACTACTGTACTTAAGTACCGAAAGGCGGTATCTGTACTTTCCTAGAGTAGAATTTTTTTCTCCTACTTCCACTTTTACTTCACTACATTTTTTCAATAATTTCAATACTTCTACTCTGATATTTTTTTTTTGTGCTGCATAGTTACTCGTTACAATTATAAAAATTACCACTGCCAGAACAGTAGATGGCAGGGTTCATGAAGTTCAAAACATGTGTATTATCAGCGCATACGAAAATAAATGCTACTGTATGTATAAATAAAAGCTGCATTTGAAATAATGAAAAACAATATGATGTTCAAACTTTTGACTTCTTTCTTTAATAACTACATAACACAGTACTTGTACTTTTACTTTCAGTACTTGAGTAGCAATTTTTTTTCAAAACTACT
Source organism: Pelophylax lessonae (assembly GCF_965119305.1). NCBI lineage: Eukaryota > Metazoa > Chordata > Amphibia > Anura > Ranidae > Pelophylax > Pelophylax lessonae. The sequence continues at coordinate 438,926,900 of NC_138771.1, forward strand.
GGTACTTTTACTTTCAGTACTTGAGTAGCAAAATTAAAAAAAAAAAACTACTTGCAATACTTAATTACAAAAAATGTTGAATACTTTAGTACTTCTACTCAAGTCACTTTTTGATCGAGCACTTCCACTTCTACTCAAGTCACTTTTTGATCGAGCACTTGTACTTTTACTCAAGTATGGGTTTTGAGTACTTTATACAACTCTGTCTAAGACAAACTGCAAAATAAAAAAGTAATAAACAAGTAATATTGCAAGCTCAACTCATAATGCTACTTGTTCATTAAACTAAAGCAGGCCATAGACGATTCGAATTTCGTACGATTTATCATTCGATAAACGAAAGCGGCACTCGTGCACATCATCGAGTGTACCATCAATGTGAGCCGAAAATCGTACGACAAAACACTATTTTTTGTGCCTTTTAACCACATCTCTACCGGACACACTCCCTACTGTTCTGTGTTTTGTTAGGCGAAATCATACAACTCCCCACTAATGATACGAAATTCGGACGATTTTCGCAAAAAAAACCAACATGTTGGATATGTGAATTTTTGCTGTCGTACGAAAATCAAACGTTTTACATACCACACTAACGATACAAAAATCGTTCGATAACACTGCCATTTACGATTTTCGAACGAAATTCGAATCGTCTATGGCCTGCTTAACTTTTCATAGAATAGAGAATCCTGACGTATTAAAGAAATACCTACACAATGAAAACATATTTTATGGGTAGACATGATCATTATAGTGCCACGAAAATACTTTTCTCTTTTGCTCTCGTTTAATAAAATGAATTGTAAAACAGGATGTATTTAGAGGAATCGTATATTCATTGGTATAAAAAGTTGGGTCAGGGCTTTTTATATTTTCATGAAAACAACCTTCTCACCCCATACGCAACAGATTTCATCCCATAATGCAGCAGAAGCCCAGCTGCCATGCAAAAAAAAATTCTGCAAGTTTGCAGATCTTTTTTGATTAAGTGTGAAATGTGAATCACATGAAAAAAAATTGCCCGTTGTTAATTACTTCTTCTCGATTGCCAAAACTTTCCAGCGATTTATGGAGATTACATTGTAAACAAGATGCAAGCATTGGGGGTGCTGGGATTCCATCTGCTGGCACAGACTCCTTGGCATCCAGGCTATTGTGGGCATTGGCTTTCTGCTGTCATAGCTCCGGCATGAATCAATATATATGTATTCACAGAGCAGGAAATGGGAGCTTGGAATAAAGGAGTGTTCTATGATGAAACGGAGGAAAAGATGAACAGATGGGAGATGACGATGGAGAGAAGAGGCTGGAATGTCGTTAATGAATATTAGTGCTTTCTGTAGCAGGATTGCTTATTAGGCTGGTGGGAATGTACGTAAAATTAAGTAAATACATCAAGTATGATGGAGGAGTAGAGTTTCCATAGATGTTCAATGAACAAAACGGTTACAATAACAGAGACAGGAATCAAGTACCAACTTTCATAGTGAAACAAGGTGGAAACACCCTCCACACACACACAAACATACATACTCCTTTACCTTCACCCAATACTTACTATAAAAAAAAAAAGACGAATGCCTGTAACATATACAGTAAATTGCTCTAGATATACATGGTGGCTAGTAACGAGACATTATACATCAAATGGCGCTTTTCCACTGCATGGAACCGAACGGTTCGGCTTGCTTTTGTGCTTTTCCACTGCTGATACCGCATGGTACGGTGTAGGAACGGTTCGGTACGGTTCGGTACGGTACGGCGGCGCTTTTCCACTGCGTGGAACCGAACGGTACAGCTCTCAAAAACAGTACCACCTCGATTGTGGTTCCAAGAGGTACCATACCGGTACAATATCCCACAATCCTTTGCATGCAGTCACTACTAGTCACTGATTGGTCAGAGAATCGTTGTTATCCCACCCACTTAACTTTAGTACTACTTTAGTGGAAAAGCAAACCATACCGTACCGTACCGAACCATTCCAACACTGTACCATGCGGTACCAGCAGTGGAAAAGCAAACCGGGCCAAGCAGGGCCGAGTAGAGCCGAGCCAGTACTTGCAGTGGAAAAGTGCCAATAGTATGGTCACTTAATTTGGGCTACAAGAGTTGGTAATTGACCTTCCAGTAGAGACAGCCAAAAAGCAGTTCTACCTGAGCTGGGACTCTTCAGCTGATATCACATGACCAAATACCTAGGCATATTAGCCTTGTGCATGCACCCAGGATCATCCCTAATATCTATGGTGTACATCCTACAAAGCAAGGTGGGAGTTGCAGGGAATTGGGTAACAAACTTACCTTTGCACAAATTTATGTGATTATTTTAAAATTTGCTAAAGAGGGTGGATGAGGCTCAATTTTTTAAGTTGCATTAAAGGCGCATTTCGTGCACATGCCCGTTATGAAGGAACACACCTCCCGGAGGGGTATCCCTTAACAATGTGCATGAAATGCGTCAGTAGGGGCCTACATAGGTCCACGTGTTTGTGTTCGCTACCATTGTAAGTTTGGCTGACTTGTTAATTATTTTTTTATAATGCTGCAGTATTTATGTATATGTGTTTTTACATTTTTACAATAAAATACTATACAAGCATTTTTGGGCTCCTGGTTGGCGAGCTCTTTATGTGTTTTTCATTCGTCCCTGGGAGAAGAAGTTCACTCTGCTAACAAGAAGTGATATGAAGTGCCTACTAAGGGCCCCTGATTGGAGCCCTTTTTTGTCTTTGTTGCGGTGAGCGCATAGTTTGGGTGGAAGCTCACTTGGACTGGAACATTTTTAACAACTTTCGGTTGATTTCGCTGGATATCACTTGCTACTAGATGCTTTGATGTTCTGGTGAGCACATAGTACACTAAAAATTTACATATTGGATGAACTTTCTACACATTCTTTTCACAGTTTTATTTAGTTCCCCTTAATATCACTTGGACTTTTATGTATCTTTCTTATGTACTTGATACATATTTAGGATATCACATTTATTAAGCGCTGCTGTGCTGTTTCTATTTATTCACAAGGTTTTGTATAGTCACATTGTGTGCCAGCTACTGAATTGATTGGTGTGCTCACCATACACAGATGGCATCCCTTCTCATTGGCCATGGAACTAAACCCTTCTAAAATTTACGGCCAAGAAAGCTGCCATCTTAACCTCTGTTTCATCTGTAGTTGCCATGGTCCTACATTAGTTATGACACCAGACATTTATTGACTTGACAGTTTAGCTGGGCCCTAACATAACCACACTAGTATCTGCCTTTACAGCCCATTCAGACTGGCGCGATCCGACTTCGAGGGGCGACTTGTGAATGGACTTCACATAATGGAAGTCTATGCAAGTCGCTCCCAGGTCGCCCCAAAGTAGTACAGGACCCTTTTTCTAAGTCGGAGCGACTTGTGTCGCTCCTATTAGAACGGGTCCTGTGCTAATCAATGGCAAGCGACCGAGCGCGACTTGTCAGAATGGGGTCTTAATGTAAATGTTTTGGGAAACAGTAAAATTGGTCGGTTTGATTACACTTTAAAACGTATCTGAACCCTCCTATCCTTTACAGCCAAGGAAGCCGCTATATTAGCCTCTATTTGATCTGCAATTGCCATGGTGCTGTACATGTGCTCAGTTACGACACCAGCCATTTGACAGTTTGACAGTTTGGTTGAGAACACAAACAACTGAGACAGTATTTATTAACGGCATGCTTTGAATGTAACTGTTTTGGGAAACCGTTAAATCAATGAGTTTGGTTCCACTTTAAAGCGGAGTTCCAGCCATTCACTCACCTGTCCAACGGTCCAACGATGCGGCCGCCTGAAGCCTCGATCCTCTCCCTCGGCGCCGGCATCACTGCTGTGGGCACCCGGCTGTGACAGTTTGCGGCTTCACAGCCGGGTACCCACTGCGCATGCGCGAGTCGCGCTGCGCGCCGTGATTGGCCGGCAATCTTCTGGGACCTCTGACGTGTCCCAGAAGATTGCAGGGAGGGAGGGGGAGAGGAGAACTTCCGTTCAGGGCGCCGCGGCGCTCCGAGCGGAAGTGGGAGCGGGTACCTGTCAAAACTAGGTACCCGCTCCCCCCCCCAAAAAAAATGACATGCCAAATGTGGCATGTCAGGGGGTCAGGACTCCCTAAAGCGGAAGTTCCACTTTTGGGTGGAACTCCGCTTTAAGGAAGCAGCATTCACACCAAGCAGACTGGTAAGTGGTTCTGTCTAACCACTATATATCCCCTCCAGCCGAAACCATATGACTGTCACTCATTTAAAAACAATAACCTGCTTTTCAATTAGAGCAGTGTTGCTGAAAGCAAGGGCTCCCTATGTAGTTTATCAGTTGAAACTAAACATTTTGGAGAGGAGATGTGTGCTGTAGCCAGTACATGTTGGTCTCGGTTGATGTGAATATTCTGCTGTTGTTGAACCCATCTGTTGTCAAAGCTTGTTTGACTGCCAACAAATGCCATTTTGCATACCTCTATTGTATTGTGCAGTCATCTTGTCTGGCTAGAGTTTGACTATTCGCCAGCGTCAAACTTCATCTTCTTTCATCAGAAAATATGTTTCTAACCACAGGAATGCTGATGATTGGAGCTTTTGTGGATAGTGGACCACTTTGTACTATTGTTGATATATGACAGGCCAGAAATAAGCAGCTAGCTTGATTGTGAATATATGAATATCCAACTCTTCTGTGCACTTGTAATCTGTATGTTTTTACTTTGCTTACAGAAGAAGGGGCATCAGATGTACTGTCTTTATATTTTATTATTAGTTGGCTATTCCTTTATTGGACGTTGTCACCTCTATAGAATTTATAGCCAAAGTCAAATATGCAATGTAAATCCACATATAATGTTTGCTGTACAATATGTTTTCAGGCTCTTGTGTCAGTAAATGTAAAGTGACCTGATTTGAGATGTGGTTGTGAAGGGGAGTGCATCGTGTATGCAGTAGAGAAGGGCTCGTGTACATGGGTGCTTGGGGGCAAAAAATGTAAATTGCAGGTTTATTTCCAAGCACAGGATACACAGCTGCTATATAGAGGTGCTCATAGTAATGAAAAGGTGTACGCAGGGTTTACACTGCTATTTGCGTAAACCCGCACATGTATAAACATCAGACTTTTCTGTGCTCCAGAAGCATACAGCTTTGCGCATATAGCAGGGTACCCCCTCCCCAGTTGCCTACAGTCATTCATTACTATAGGATGTTTGCAGCAGTAGTATATCCCGGGCATAGAAATACGCCCACAGTTTACTTTGTATGTCCCAAAGTGCCCTTAAAATATATCAATAGCCAAACTTTTTTTTGTTGTTAATTTTGAATAGAGTAGGGAGGGCTTAGAACCTCTATTGGGTTTTTAGTGTTATCTGCATCCCTGCTAAGTACACTCACTGTCTTTATTTGTATTAGTGTCCATTGTCACTGAGACAGTAAGTGATGGGAAATCTCAAAATGTTAAAGCTGTCACCAGAACAAGAGATGAGGGGAAATCTTCCAAGTGCACTTGTTCCAGTGACAACGGTCTAAGAAAGACATTCCTCTGACTTTGCAGAGATTTTTTCTCACTTTTTGTTTCATCTCTGGGTCAGAAAATGAAATCTACCCAGTAGGTCACATACAGCAAACAATAAACTGACAAAGGTTTTAACCCTTCCCTGTCTTATCCAAAGTAAAAAAGGTTTAGCTATACAGAAACGTAAAGCAGACCTTACTCATCCTTTCACTATAAATGACATCGACATACAGCGCTGCATGCTGATTTGAAATCATCTTCCATTCACTAGTTAATAACCTACTTACTTACATTACTTATTTACATTACTTAAAATTACCTTTTTTTTCAATTCCTGGTAGTGAGGCACTGGTGATGTAATTGTGACCTCGCAGCTGCATCCGGCCAAGGTTACCCTCTAGTGTACTACTAGTGTGAGTGCAGGCACATGTATGTCTTGGTTCATGATTTAACTTGTGAGTCTTGAATCTGGGTCAAGAGTCTATTGCAGGTCAGGGCTGGATGACTCAAACAGGCAGGTCTCTGGTGCCTTCCACTGGTTCTAGAAGTTTGGAGAAACTTCTAGAATCTGTAGTGGGGAGGCTCTCCTCAGTGATCTCTGCAGTGTTAGACTTCAGATCCCCACCCCATGCTTTTCAGAGCTGAGAGATATTATCACACAAGTAGTAAAGACTGGAACATTGTGGGGGCCTCTCTTCCACCTCCTGCCCAACACCCCTTAAGGTAGACACGACACCCAACACCCCACTAGAGCAGGAGATGGAAGCAGGCCTGGGAAACAGGCAGCAGTCAGTGACAGCCAGGCAGCAGAGGACTGAACTGGCAGGCAGACAAAGCCCAAAAAGCAAGCCAAGGTGAGTAACAGCTTGGCAAAGCAGTACAGATTCAGCAGACAAAGACAGTTCCAGTAAACAGGTTGAGATCAGGGTAGCCAGATAAGCTAAGTTAAGGCAAAGAGCAAAGGCAAAATCTAGGGAATAGCCGAGTCATACACAGGTAGATAAATACAACAGATCAGGTCTCAGGACAACAACAGAACAAGCTGGAGACCATTCAGCAACTAATCACAATGACTCATCCATTTAAATAGGCTGCTGGGCGCCAAGCGTGCATGGCAATTGCTACGTACACTTGCGTGCACACACGCGTGCTCCAGGTCTTTAAAGCATGTCTGATGTTGCCCTTTCATCCAGTGATATGAGCAACAATGCTCATATTTCTGGGAATCTGGTTTACCTTACAGATCCTGTGTAAAATGTGTGTTTTGAAAGATTGTGTAGGAGAGATGGATTGCAGATAAACAGGTACAATTTATGTAGGATAATTTGTTTAATCTCTGTGTATCACATGATGCTAGTCACTTCACTGGGTATACAGTATTTAAGGATTTACAACCACTTTAAAAAATGGCTTGAATTCCAGTTGATTCCTGCTGAATCGGCTGACGTTTGAGCTGTGGGTGGCCCTGCAAGCAACCCCTGGCTTGACAAAAGCTGATTTAAAAATCAACTAAGCCAGATAGAAAATGATCAGCTGAACAATGACTGCATCCTTAATGAGGCTGTCACTGTTCATCAGTGGCAGCAGCCACAGCTCCATGAATACAATGACGATCCTGTATTCATGCTGTTTCTAAATTTGAGCCATCAATGCTCAACCATGCTCAGCCTTAAGCCGATATATGGCCAGCCATAAATTGTCAGCAGCAAGATTGCTAAAGTGACCACCTGTCTGTAGGCAGGTTGCCTACAAAAGTATTGGTTCAGTTAGTAGCTGGCCCAGGCTGGGGGGAAATAATAATGTGTGTCTTGCTGTTCCTGGGCTTTTTGGATCCAGCCTACCCACTTGTGATATAAATATGGGGGAAGGCTGGGTTCGGGATCCTTTCGGGACTGACTAGGAACTGACACACTGACTAGGCCATGCTGTGACTAATGTGGAGGACTGCTGCGCCTTGCAGTCTGTCGGAGGCACCAGGAATCTGGAGATCCGCCAGGACTTGGAGAACACTTAAAATGGACTACTACCTTTTTGGAGGTATGCATGGGCAGCCAGCTAGTGACAGATAGGGACTTTCTAATGCTAATGCACAGTGGCTGAGTAGTTAGCACTTCTGCTAGCAGGACTAGGGTCAGTGGTTTAAATCCCAACCATGACACTTCATGCTTGGAGTTTGCATGTTCTTCCTGTGCCTGTGTGGGCTTCCTCCAGGAACACTGGTTTCCTCCCACACTTCAAAGACATGCTGGTAGGTTAATTGGATCCTGTCCAAATTGGCCCTAGCATATGTATGGTGAATGTATGAATGTAAATTATATGTAAAAAAACCATGAAACAAAATGAGACTTTAAATGTACCCTCTAGGGCAGGCATCTCCAAAATATGATCCCACAGCTGTTGCAGAACTATGCGTCCTATGAGGCATGATGGGACTTGTAGTTTCTGAACAACTGGAGGGCTATAGTTTGGAGACCCCTGCTCTAGGGTATGTTAACACCAACTCATAAAATATATATAATATTTTATAAAGTTGTATTTAATATCAAAAGGTTAAAACAAATATTAAAAAAAAAAGCAGTGACTATGTTTTTAAAGTGGAAATAAACTTCGATTGATTGTTTGTACCTATAGGTAAGCCTATGATAAGGTTTACCGATGGGTACGGTAAATATCTCCTAAACGTGTACTGTTTAGGAGATATTTACCATGCGCATGCGTTGGAGTAATGTCACGTGGTTCCAGCCAGTTAAACAACAGGAGTCCGTGAACCCGGAAGGAATATGGGTGAAGATGGATGCGGCCTCCAGCGGTGACCACCAGGGCTTCGTTTGCAAGTAAGTTTCCCATAATGTGCTAGTATGCGATGCAGGTCAGGTAAAGTAAGAAAAAAAGAGGCAGCGTTTACTTCCTCGTATAATATATTTGTTTTAACCTTTTGATATTATTTATTTATTTCAGGTACTTATATAGCGCTGTCAATTTATGGAGCGCTTTACATATACATTACACATTCACATCAGTCCCTGCCCTCAAGGAGCTTACAATCTAAGGTCCCTAACTCCCATTCATACATACATAGTAGGGCCAATTAACCTACCAGCATGTCTTTGGAGTGTGGCAGGAAACCGGAGTACCCGGAGGAAACCCACAGAGGCACAGGGAGAACATGCAAACTCCAGGCTGGTAGTGTCATGGTTGGGATTCAAACCACCGACCCTCTTGTTGCTAGGTGAAAGTGCTAACCACTACACCACTGTGTTTTATATATATTTGATGAGTTGGTGTTGACATACCCTAAGCAGTGATGGCAAACCTTGGCACCCCAGATGTTTTGGGACTACATGTCCCATGATGCTCCTGTACTCTGCAGTGTAGATAAGCATCATGGGAGATGTAGTTCCAAAACATCTGGGGTGCCAAGGTTCACCATCACTGCCCTAGAGGGTACATTTAAAGTCCCATTTTGTTTCATAGTTTTTTCATATATTTATATACTGGGGACGGTTCTCTCTAGGGGTAGATTCGATTGAAAAATCTATCCCCACACTGCACAATCTATCATGAATTTGAGTTAGGTTAGGAACCTTAGATTATAAGCTCCTTGAGAGCAGGGACTGATGTAAATGTACAATATACTGTATATGTAAAGCACCGTGTAAACTGATGCCGCTATATAAGTTTCTATAATAAAAATAATGTGCATGTTGAACTGTAACGCTAAAAGACGTTTTATATAAAGTTGTACCATCTGTTCTAAGCCTGGTTTGAAGTTATTCTAAAGGGTGCATGTAGGCTCCTAGCTAATGAAAGAACCTGGGTCAGTAAAGCACATGTGGAGTATGAAGCAAAGCTACTACAAAAGGTCTACTCGGCAAGACAAACATGGAATGATGCAGTTGCTATGGGTAACCAAGGCATATCGCAACCATTAGTACAGCGTGTTACCTGGTGTAGGTGACAGGTCCTCACGTAGCGAGGGGGGCCATGATCTGACTCCTTCCCCAGCAATTTTCATAGAAACTATGACCAAACCTGCATTATGGAGACCCTTGGCCTAACAGCATGAAGGGAAGGAGGTAACAACTGCACACATAAGGTCCACACTTTGTGCCCAGTGGTACTCCATTCTGTTACTGTGAGTGAGGTAACAGAGACACGCTGGACTGGTGGAGAGGGCATGGGCTCACTGTGCCCAGTGGTACTCCCTTCTGTTACTGGGAGTGAGGTAACAGAGACACGCTGGACTGATGGAGAAGGCACGGGCTCACTGTGCCCAGTGGTTCTCCATTCTGTTACTGTGAGTGAGGTAACAGAGACATGCTGGACTGGTGGAGAGGGCATGGGCTCACTGTGCCCAGTGGTACTCCATTCTGTTACTGGGAGTGAGGTAACAGAGACACGCTGGACTGATGGAGAGGGCACGGGCTCACTGTGCCCAGTGGTACTCCATTCTGTTACTGGGAGTGAGGTAACAGAGACACGCTGGACTGGTGGAGAGGGCACGGGCTCACTGTGCCCAGTGGTACTCCATTCTGTTACTGGGAGTGAGGTAACAGAGACACGCTGGACTGGTGGAGAGGGCACGGGCTCACTGTGCCCAGTGGTACTCCATTCTGTTACTGGGAGTGAGGTAACAGAGACACGCTGGACTGCTGGAGAGGGCACGGGCTCAGCGGTGTCCCTCCTAAAAGCAACATACAACAGGCAACAGTGTGTAGTGATATGGGACAGCACTTTTCAAAGAAACTCTGTATTTTTAATACTGCACACAGTGACACAGCTCATATCTAAAAGTCGAGGAACTGCCTTAACGAGGTGTGGGGAAAAAAAATTAGAAGTCAGCAGCTACAAATACTGTAGCTGCTGACTTTTAATATATAGACCAGCGTTTTTCAACCAGGGTTCCGTTGAAGCCTAGGGTTCCTCCTGAGGTTGCTAGGGGTTCCTTGAGCAATGGGCAATTTCTGCCTCTCAGATAAGTTTCCAATGACACCATTGTTCCTTTAAGCTCTCTGTAAGAGGGTAATTCTTCCCAACGATGACAAAAGTAAGGCGTATTCTTCCCACCGATCATCACACTAATGTGTCATGAGTCGTAGATTTTTAATTTTTAGCAGGGGTTCCCCAAGACCAGAATTTTATTTCAAGGGTTCCTCTGTGTTGAAAGGGTTGAGAAAGGCTGATATAGACACTTACTTGTCCAGGGAGCCCGCGATGTCAACACCCCAGCTGGAATTCACTCTAAGGGAAACCAACAATAAAGCCTTTCAGATTCACAGCTGCCTCCCTACTGCACATGCGCGAAGCGCGCTGCGCATTTTCACTGGCTCGGCAGCGGGGGGAAGGAGAAAGGGGTCAGAACATCCAAGGGATGGCGCCGCATCGTTGTCTCCTGGAAGTGGGGAAGGATACCTGTCAAAAACAGGTAACCGTTCCCCCCTACCCCCTGAAAGGTGCCAAATGTGGCACTGGAGAGGTGGAGGACGCAGGTGAGCAGAAGTTCCACTTTTGGGTGGAACTCCGCTTTAATGTTAGCCTTTCACATGACCATAGTCCCCGCCTGGTCGTGGGCATTGATGAGCAAATTCACGACGAAAGGCACTTCCACGTGCAGGGTGAGTAGCCCCAACCACATGTCTGTCGCTATAGAATCGCTCCCACTGTAGCCAGACACAGGGAGATGTCGCCCTGACGCTGACCCAAATGCTGCTGAATCTTGATTGCCAGCAATGAGAGCGACATTGTAATTGCTCAGCTATAGAAGGAGTGATTCCACAGGGGCAAACAAGCAGACAGCCTCCTGCGGCAGGATCGCTAGCAGCAGAGTCGCCCATCTGACATCAGCCTTACCTACATTTAATCAGCTGCAGACCTTGTGTAATTCCTAAGAGTCATAAATGGAAGAGATGGGTTGGTAACAGGGCCGGTGCTTCCACTAGGCAAACTAGGCAGCCGCCTAGGGCGCATTGCCACCTAGGGGCGCAGCCATGAGTTGGCACTCTCTCTCCATCATGAATGATCCTTGTGAGCTGAGGGGAGGGGCGGCCGTGGAAGAAGGGGCAGTGGAAGATGCCAGGTGACTTGGGCAGGAAGTGAGTCCACCAGTGTGCTGCCTGAATGATGATCCTCTTCGGCTGGAGCTGAGTGGCCTTAACCCCGGGCAGGAAGTGAATCTCTGCACTGAGCTGATGGGCAGCCCTTCATTTCCCTGGGTCGGTATTAAGCAGGGAGCTGAGGAGAGCTGAACCTGAGCCAGAGCTCAGCCCCGGAGGGCTGAACCTTTACTGAAGCAGAAGCGACGAGGCACCGGAAGGGTCTGAGGAGGTTGGCGATTAAATAAGTGTGGAGCTCTCTGACTGCTGCTTTTTCCTCCACCAGGAGCCAGTTGGAGCTGTGGTGAGCACTATGGTCCAGGAGAGGAGTGTCCTGGGAGAAGGAATCAGCAGGATCACAGTGAAGGAGGGCAGAGTGCGGGCCACTCTCTTCATACCGCCCAGTGAGTGTGCCCAGAACAGGGGATCGGGGTCCCTGGGTGTTACATGGAGCATCCCTGGTATGAAAGGGAATCGGGGTCATCAGGTGTGCCATGGGGAATCAGAGTCACCAGGTGTGACATGGGGGATAGGGGTCACCGGGTGTTAACAGGGGTTTGGGGTCACCAGGTGAGCCATGAGGAATTGGGGTCCCTGAGTGTGCCATGGGGGAATGGGGTCCCCAGATGTGACACAGAGAAACATTAGGGTCCCCAGGTGTGACATGGAGGAACATCAGGGTCCCCAGGTGTAACATGGAGGAACATCAGGGTCTGACATAGAGGAACATTGGGGTCACTGGGTATGACAGCATGACATGGAGGAACATGGGGTCCTTGGGTGTGACATGGAGGAACATTGGGGTCAGTGGGTATCACAGCATGACATGGAGGAATATTGGGGTACCAGGGTGTGACATGGAAAAACATCAGGGTCCCTGGGTGTGACATGGAGGGACATCAGGATCCCCGGGTGTGACATGAAGGAATATGGGGGTCACTAGGTATGAGAACATAACATGGAGGAAGCATCAGATCAGGGTCACTGGGTATGACATAGAGGAGTTTTTAACCATTTCCCTTTTTTTTTTTTTTGAGGGGGGGCGCAAGTAGCTGGTCTTGCCTAGGGCGTAAAATAGTCTAGCACCGGCCCTGGTTGGTAACCCCTTCAAGGCACACGATTCTCTGACAGAGAAACAGCGACACAGAAAGAATATTGCATTTATGTCTGTGAAACTGTAGGAGTTAAACCCATCCTTGATGCATCCACATCTGCGGATTTTACTCTGCCATCCTCTAGCATTCAAACTCACAAGCACAGCGTGCCCTGGGCGATGCCCCTGTATGTTTGTTGTTTGCCCAGCCTGGCAGGGAGGCGGCTGAGCCTCTCTCTTTACGCTGACCGCAGTGACAGCTCGGTGTTCCCTGCCTGGAAAGCCCTGAGCTGATGGAGAGACGCAGCATCTCCTGTAGAAGCCTGAACGCCTTGAAATGTAGGCAGCAGCTCCACCTTTTATCTGTCAGTGGAAGTGCACAAGCTCTGAATACAAACTGTAAATCCTGCCTTTTGTGCCTCTCCATCCAGCAAAGGCCGACTGCGTTACGCCGTCCGCTCACGATACAGGGGCAGCGGCGTTTTTACAATTCGGCAACAGCCCTACGTTCGTTCGTTACATCCTCTCCAGCAAACCGAATGGAAAAAAAAAAAAAATGTTGCATCCTGTTAACCCCTTCAACACATCAAGCTGATTGCCTCTCTCGCCTTTATTCGTCGGATGGATTGCACTATGAAAGAAGATCTTTAAAGGAGAACTCTAGGTAAAAAAAATTGCAAAAAAAACACAACATTAATAAAAATAGAAAAAAAAAAGGTGTTCAGTTGTATTTTCTGTTTTTTTCGTAGCACCGACTGTAAGAAAAAAAAAAAGGATAATCCCTAAAGCTGGCTTGTATCAGAAAATGGAGGCGGCGTCAAACAAACGTCCTAGTTCCAGGGGTTTTGGACAAAGTGCAGCCATTATATATAGTGCATTTTGATCCCGCCGTGAATCCTTCCCAACCCACTGCTCTTGATTAAAGGAAGTTATCCCATTCTTCCGCTTTGTGGAGCGCAGCAAAATTCATTGCAGATATATCGTTAGCTCACAATCAGGAAGGGGCGAGACAAAGTAATGACCTGATATTAAAATAAATGATAAAAAAAAATAAAAATCGCGCTTTTAAATATCACAAAAGACAGAAAATACATCACACCGTAGAAAGATTGGTAGAGCTGTTACCCTCGATACGTGCAATCACTATACACATAAAGAGCAATCAATCAGATAAACGTGACGTGCTCCACACTAGAAACATGAAAATAGATATAAAACAACAAAATGCAATAATGCAAATAAAAATAAAAGCCCTAAATAAAGTCCCAAATGTCACATGTGTGAAATATAAAGTGATTAACCACTTCAATACTGGGATCCTTCACCCGCTTTCTGCCCAGGCCAATGTTCAGCTTTCAGTGCGGTCACATTTTGAATAGTGTGGTCATGCAATGCTGTACCCAAATGAAATGTGTATAATTTTTTTTACACAAATAGAACTTTCTTTTGATGGTATTTAGGCCCCTTTCACACTTGTGCGACTTTTCATGCGATTTGGGACTGCGGTCGTTCTCCATTATTTTCAAAAAGTACCATTCATATCTGTGCGGCTTGAAGTTGCATCGACTTCAAAGTAGTCCCTGCACTACTTTGGCACAATTTTGATGCGTTTTGAGGTACAAAGACATTCAAGCCCAATCAAACTCGCATCAAAATCGCAACAACAAAGTCACGGCAAAATCACTGTAAAATTGTGTGACAAAGTCGCACAAATGTGAAAGGGGCTTTAATCACCACTAGGTTTTTTTTTTTTTTGCTAAAAAAAAACGAAAAAAGACAGTAAAGTTTGAAAAAAAAAAGTTTTTCTTAGTTTCTGTTAGAGATTTTTGTATATAAGTATATACGTTTTGTATATAAGTAATTTGTACCCTGTACAGATGAATGGCCAACTCTGCTACTTTTTGTATGTAATACAACGTAGGTTTAGGGGCTCTGACTGGCCCTGGATGCAGACCCCATGTCCATGGACGGTGGTTCTGACCTCATACAAACTGCCACAGCCAATCCTCCAATTTGTATGTGGCCATAGCATAATGCAACAGCCTATCCACCCTCATCCCCCTGTCTGACTGTGGTCTAAGGGTGGCCATACATGCCTCAATTTTCTTTATCCGATCAATGTGTGATTCAATCAAAACAAACCTGCAAGCAATTCAATAGCTATAACTCTCCTTTTGATTGATTTTGATTGATTTTGATTCCATTTTTATTCAGATTAGATAAAACGGAGTCAGTTGGCCAGGGCGGAGTAATATCAAACGTTTTATATCAATCGTTGCACTTAGATGCTTTGTTCATGAATTTGATTGTATTTTGATCGATCAGATTATGAGATTAAATGCTGAAAAAAGAGAAGCATTTGATAATATATAATCATTAGCTACGGTCGTATTTTAGCTATCAATGGAAATCTGCCTCCCCATGTGTGGTATATCGATCAAATGGGTTATCGACTATCGATTGATTATTCCTATAAGAAGAGATTGATCAAAAAATAAATTGATCATTTATCAAAGTGTGTATGGTCACCATGAAGGTCACAATACATGTTACAATCTGACCAAACATTCTTGGTACAATCAACTTTAGACTTACCAAAACTATGTAATATGAGGACCGACCTCATATATTCAATCAATTTGTATCCAAACAGGCAGCCCCTGCACTACATAGTTGTTGGTAGATATAAAGTAGATTCATTGTACAGTCAGATTGTTACGTGTAGGGTGAGCCTTTAAAGCATCATCCTTACCAAATGCTGAGATCCGAGTTCCTGCATCAGGGGAGAGAAGGGGCTTGGGAATAGGTTTGAATCAGAGATAGAGATTGATCCTGTGATGGCGGGGGGAGCAGTAATAGCTGGGAATCTCTTAGTAACATCCTAGCAACAAGGTAAGACGGAGGTCTGCCATCTCTGGGAGATTTCCAGTCATAAGATACACTATATTACCAAAAGTATTGGGACGCCTGCCTCTACATGCACATTAATTTAATGACATCCCAGTCTTAGGGTCCTTTCACACGAGCGAGGCGCCTGGCGGACTCCACTTTCTCAGCGGGGATTGGGGATCGGGGATTGAGCAGGTGGATGGGAGCTGGGAGCTGCTTACTTTGCAGAGACGGAGCTGTCAGAGCCCTGCTCTCCTCTATGGGAGATCGGATGAAAACGGACCGCCTGTCCCTTCTCATCCAATCCCATCTGATCCGATCCTCCAGACGGATGGAAAATAGGGTTTCCATTAGTCCGGATTTTACGGACAGGATCGGATCAGATAGCAGCGGGTGTTAGGGGACATGTCTCCGCTGACATCCGCTGCTCCATAGAGGTACATGGAGCATCCGATCAGGTCCACCTGAAAAACTGACAGGCGGACCTGATTGGAAAACCCATGTGAAAGGGGCCTTAGTCCGTAGGGTTCAATATTGAGTTGGCCCACCCTTTGCAGCTATAACAGGTTCAACTCCTCTGGGAAGGCTGCAACAAGGTTTAGGAGTGTGTCTATGGGAATGTTTGACCATTCTTCCAGAAGCGCATTTTTGAGGTCAGACACTGATGTGGACGAGAAGGCCTGGCTCGCAATCTCCGCTCTAATTCATCCCAAAGGTGTTGTATCATGTTGAGGTCAGTGCAGACTAGTCAAGTTCCTCCATCCCAAACTCACTCATACATGTCTTTATGAACCTTGCTTTGTGCACTGATCCAAATCATTTGGTGGAGGGGGGATTATGATGTGGGGTTGTTTTTCAGCCGTTGGACTTGGCCCCTTAGTTCCAGTGATGGGAACTCTTAAGGCATCAGCATACCAAGACATTTTGGACAATTTGACTGTGCACCAGTGCACGAAGCAATATTATAGTCTTCTTTATATTTTTTCATAGCAACTAAGCAGATTCCAGCAAACACTGGTAAGTGACAGTTGGATTCTGAAAGTTTGAATGTGACTTTGTGGCAGTGGGACATCGCTGACAGATTTTCTGCAAGATGCTTTTCAAAATGAGGCTGAATCTTTCTCATCAGTTTGTCTGTGGGAAGAATTGCTTCAGACCGGGTGTGCTACACAGTGAAAATACTTTCCTTCATTCTCCTATAGAATACTCGAGAAGGAGAATCTAATTGGGTGCTACCAGAAATGTAGACTGTCAGAGTCATTTTCATGTGTCTGGGACACCTAACTACTTAGGGCCACTGTTTTTGCGATACGGCACAGCATTACTTTAACCGCTTGCCGACCGCCCACCGCAGATTTACTGCGGCAGGGAGGCACGGCTGCGCAAAATCACGTAGATCTAAGTGATTTTGTGCACGAGGTCTCCGGCAGAGCCGCACTCCTGCTGTGTTTAGACACAGTGGGAGGCGGGCCGCAGGAGGATCGGCGACGATTGCCGACAGCCTCCCGCGATCGTCAGAGAAACTGACAGAAGATCCGCCTGCTTATGTAAACAAAGCAGGTGAGTCTTCTGTCACATAGGCAGAGACAGATTGGGAGTTTCAGCTAAGCTACAACCTGATCTCTCTGTGCCTGTCACAGAACCCCCCCCCCCCCCCCCACACACACACACACACACAGTCAGTAAGCATATTTAGGCATACATTAACCCCTTTGATCACTCCCAGTGTTAACCCCTTCCCTGCCAGTGTAATTTATACAGTAACATTGCATATTATTTAGCACCGATTACTGTATTAATGTCACTGGTTCCCAAAAAGGGTCAAAAGTGTCAGTTAGGGGCCCAATCTGTCCGCCGCAATGTTGCAGTCCCGCTAAAAAACACTGATCGCCGCCATTACTAATAAAAACAAAAAAATAAATAAAAATTCCAAAAATCTATCCCGTAGTTTGTAAACGCTATAACTTTTGCGCAAACCAATTAAAATACACTTTTTGGGATTTTTTTACCAGAAATATGTAGCAGAATACAAATTGGCCTAAACTGATAAAAAATTTAGATTTTTTAAATTTTTTTATTGGGAATGTTTTATAGCAGAATGTAAAAAATATGGCATTTTTTTCAAAATTGTCGTTCTTTTTTTGTTTATAGTGCAAAATCTAAAAACCGCAGAGGTGATCAAATACCACCAAAAGAAATCTCTATTTGTGGGAAATATTTGTCCCCTGACGGGGACATGGGTTTACATGGTCTGCCTAGACAGAAGGCCTGGCAGACCCTGTTCTTCTAGGCCAGCCGAAACCAACTCCGAATACTAGGTCAGGGGAGCTCTCCCGAAGAGAGAACCCCCAGAGGCAGGGGAGGAAAGAAACCTGAGGGCCACACATCCTCCCCCTAGACGTCAGGATAAGCCCGAGGACTCACACTCTTCATCCAGTGAAAAACACACACAAATGGACAAACGTGGGAGCAAAATAGAAAGTAATAAAGTGGCTGTGCACTGGCCAGGCCCTGAGGCCCAGCCCATAGAGGGGTAGTACAAAAGGAAACCCAAGTGTTACTAAGAGCACCCCCAGGGTGACCACTCCCAGTCCCAGGCAGCACAGACACCGCAGACCTTCTGCCTCCCCAGCCCATGGCCAGACCGCTCAAACCAGGAGGTAATGGACCCTTCCAGCTTTCCCAGGGAGAATTTACTTCCGGCCCCCAATTTCCTATGGGTGCTCTGGTTTCAATTCCTGCCAGTACTAACCTACCAGGTCCCTATCACTCCAGCAGGGTTGCATAGTCACCACTCCAACCTTGGTCAGGTCAGAATGATAACACAGCACCCCCGCTAGATAAGAACAGATACTACACTTGATCTTAGCCAAAAGGTCGAGAAGCGATAAATTGATTGGTTTACGCGAACCTTACAGTGCTTTATACTAGTAATGGCTGCAATCAGTGACTTGTGGCGGGACTGTGATATAGCGGTTGACAATCGGACACTGACACTTTGCGGGAACCAGTGACACTAATACAGTGATCAGTGCTAAAAATATGCACTGTCCCTGTACTAATGACCCTGGCTGGAAAGGGGTTAAAAATCTAGGTATAATATATCCAGTCTGGAGAGTTCACTAGGGGAAATGGCTGTCTAATATTGAATAGTGGCATCCACGTAAAGAGGGACATTGTGAGTACAACGCTGAGTAAAGGATCCTGGTAAATGCTGCTGCTGCTGCCATCCCTTGTATATCCGTACCAGTGGTTGTCTGGTCTGGGATATCTCTGACAGTGTTTCAGTGAAGAGTGTCCTCTCTGTTCAGAGTTAATGGCCTATCCCACAGCTCCCTGTGCCCTTTACGTTTATTTAGCTACCCCTGCTACTGTAGACTGTTCATTGAGCCAGGAAGAGTGACTGTTGCCGTTTGCCTGGCTGCCGCTGTACTACTCCGGGGAGAGGAACCTGTGGCAGATCAGCGGGCCTTACAGGGGTGAGAGTTACATAAATATAAGAAACTTTTAGGGTTCACACATACATTGCTGTACTTAACAATAAAATACATCTACTTGTATGTTCATCATGTACACGCAGACATCCCAAGTCTCCCGCGACTTGCAGGAATCTCCCGCCTTTGGCCGGCAGCTCACAGTCACCAGCAAGTGCCGTGCGATCTCCCGGCTGCCGTGGGAGACTTAGGATGTCTGCAGTCAGTGACAGAGCCGCTGCTTCCTGTATAATTCCGGCTCTGTCACAGGAGGAGTGATATGAAATGCACTCCGCCTGTGACAGGAGCCATACAGGAAGCAGCGGCTCTGCTCTCTGCTGCAGCCACTACTTCCTCCAGCAGTACCTGCATGACCAGCATTACCCACCAGCATTACCCTCCAGAAGTAAAGACCAGCATTACCCACCAGCATTACCAGCCAGCAGTAACCGACAGAAGTAACCGCCAGCATTCCCCACCAACACTACCCACCAGCAGTAACCTACAGCAGTAACTGCCAGCAGTAATTGCCAGCAGTAACCGCCAGCATTACCCACCAGCAGTAACCGCCAGCAGTAACCGCCAGCAGTACCCGCCAGCGCTACCTGCCAGCACTACCCACCAGCACTACCCACCAGCATTACCTGCCAACCGTACTCACCAGTAGTAACCGCCGGCAGTCTGCAAAATAAGTAGAAAAGGTGCGTGCATTAGCATGTGTAAAATTGTTGCAATATGTTTTTTAATAACTATTTGTGTTTTGTCATAATATGTCATGTCCTTGTTCATACATGTATGAATAAGAACATGACATTTTCTGGCTGCCTAAGTCACATGTGCTAGGGGTGCAACTATCCCCCAGCACATAACTGTAAATATCCCAGCATGTGCAGTGTTTCTGACTCCTACCACCATGACCACTTCAAATCACTGAAGTGGTCATGGTGGTTAGAGTGTTCCTTTAAAATCTCTCTGAAGAAATAAACCTCTGTATACTGATTCCATTTCATTTGATCATCCTCTAGGTGTTAAATTAGTGCGGGGGGGGGGGCGGCGGGGCGGGAAGGGTGTGGTGGCGCGGAGGGGGGGGGGGGGGTAGCAGCAGCGCAGAGTGCCACCTCCCTGAAATTAGTTTTTGCAGGTTGGGATGCCTGTACATGTCATCATCAAGTGAAATGGGTTGGCTTAGGCTGGCCATACATTATACAATTTTCTGTATAATTTTCTTGAAATGCACCTTCAACTATGTAATACAAAGGCCTGCCTTATTGGATACAAGTGAAAGTGTTGTTTAGCTTTGACCTCATATTATGTGGTTTGTGGTAAACCTAACAGAAAATTGAACATGTATGACTAGCCTTAGGTAAGATAACTGTCCTTGTGCACTAGTTCTATTCATTTCCTAAGCACGTAAAGATTATTGTAAGAGACTTTTAAATGCTTTTCATCAGTGTTGTACCTGGTAACCAGCACATCTAAAAAATACAGCTCTTTCATTTTATTTATTTTTTACTTTTTCTGTATTTCTGTAGAAGTGTTATTTTATGTCTTCTGTAAAATACTATAAAAGGTTGCAGCTGTAAAAGTATTACCATGTAGGAAACTTATACCCATTTGGTCCCGCTAATGTACAAGTAATGAAAGCACTATTGTTTACTTTGTTCATTTGAAGGGCCAGTCAGCCCAAAAGTGAGGTTTTAGTTATAGATGGAGCATGTTGTGCTAAGTCTTCCACTGGATTCTTATGGGCCCTTTCACACGGGCGTTCCGCATGTCCGTATATCATCCTATTTTTTTACAGATGATATACGGACATAATGTATGTCAATGGCATTGCGGATGTCAGCGGAGCCATCCGCTGACATCCGCAATGCCCATAGACATACATTATGTCCGTATATCATCTGCAAACGGATGGGATGATATGCGGACATACAGAGCGGATGACACAAGTGTCATCCACTCCGTGAAAAAAAAAAGTGCCGGAGCGGATCGCAATGCGGTCTGCTCCATGTGAAAGAGCCCTTATATGTCTTAGATACTCCAAGGAGATCTCTTTGTCACAATTCATGACTCTTCTCCTGTCCACCTGGGAATTTTAGGTATTCCCACTGACCATTGCATGTTGCAGCCCCTCCTGTTGCATTGTTCAGTATATAAAATAGAAGAAAGTCCAACAGGGAGAGTGGGAGCTAATCATAATGGCCACAGCAGGCATTCAAAATCTGTACGGGACAGCAAAAATTCAAACTGAAAGATTCTCTAACAGACTAAGGCCCCTTTCACACGGGTGCACCGCCCGACGGAGTCCGTTCTGCTCAGCGGGGGATCGATCCGCCGATCCCCGCTGAGAAGGTGGGTGATAGCTCCGTCTCCACTCTGTGTGCAGAGACAGAGCTGTCAGATCCCCGCTGTCCTCTATGGGGAGATCAGATGAGAACGATCCGCCTGTCCATTCTCATCCAATCCCATCCAATCCGATCCTCCAGACCAGAGGTCTTCAAACTATGGCCCTCCAGTTGTTCAGGAACTAAAATTCCCATCATGCCTAGTCATGTCTGTGAATGTCAGAGTTTTACAATGCCTCATGGGATGCGTGGTTCTGCAGCAGCTGGAGGGCCGTAGTTTGAAGATCCCTGCTCCAGACGGATGGAAAATAGGGTTTCCATGCGTCCAGATTTCATGGAAAGGGTCGGATCGGATAGCAGCGGGTGTCAGCGGAGATGTCTACGCTGACACCTGCTGCCCCATAGGGATGCATGATAGCATTCGATCAGGTCCACCGGAAAAACTGACAGGTGGATCAGATCGGATCAGATTGCCCGTGTGAAAGGGGCCTTAAGCTGGCCATACACTGATCACAATTCATGTGGTCCAGGCACTTCTGCAGAAAGGACATGGAACATGTCATCAATCAGCAGCTGAAACCTGCAGTTAATGACTAGTTAATTCTGCCCTTGTAGAGGAGGAGGATTCCTTCATCCACCTTTTTAGTTTAGATGGAGAAATCTGTTGAACAAAAAACAACAGTGTATGGCCAGCTTAAGAAATATAAATAAAATTACCAGATTGTTTTAAACTTCAGCATCAGCCAGTTTTGTCATCCAAATTACAAATACTCCTACTGGAAATCAAAGCTGTGTGCGAAGAGGGAGGTGTCAGAGCCCCGCTGCTCTCTATGGGGAATCGGATGAGAGCTGACCGCCTGTCCGCTCTCATCCGATCCCATCCGATCCCCAGGACGGATGGAAAACAGGGTTTCCATCCGTCCGGATTTCATGGACAGGATCGGATGCGGATGGCAGCAGGTGTCAGCGGACATGTCACCGCTGACATCCGCTGCTCCATAGGGCTGAATGGGACATCCGATCAGATCCACCTAAAAAACTGACAGGCAGATCTGATCGGAATGCCCGTGGGAAAGAGCCCTAATTCGACAATGAAAAAATAGCAGTACACTAAGGAGGTCATTACTCTTCTCACGCTTTTTTGTCCTCCTGCTAGCACATTTCATAATCTATTATTGAATACAAAACCACATCAACTGATATTTACAGTACCCAGTATAAATGAGTACACCCCTTTTGAAAATTAAAATTTTAATCAATATCTCAATGAACACAAGACAAACAGAGTTTTATAGAGCATTGTTTAGCTCATTACATGAAAGTAAGGTTAATAATATAACTTAGATTACAAAATCTTCAGTTTTATCAAAATTAGTTGATGTAAAAATAAATACAAGAGGGGGTAAGCTCCGCGCTTATGGAGTTATGGATATATTTGGCAATATAGACTGCAGCCTCCCTATAATATAGTCAGAAGACTATATAATGTAATGAGATAAAGTGTAGGGGGTGGCGCTGTCTGTTTGCTGACTTAGATGAGTGATAGAGTGCCAAGTGAATAAATATATGGTTGACAATAATAAATATGATATATAAATATTGTATATAAAAAATGTGTGGTAAACTGTAAATCAAAGTGACATGTGCATATACGTCCCTCAAAGGTGACGTGCGCTGAGATGATCGTAAGAGATAGAACCAAGTATTGGTATAAGATAACAATATAATAGATATATGTGTCCTGATGGATACAAGTGTAATAGTATGTATACACTCAACAGGTGGTATAAAAATGTGATGTTAGCACCAATAAATAAACGCAAATAAATATAAGTGCAGCTATACATAAAGTGACACGTGCAACATCCTCAATTTAAAGTGACATATGCTGGTAAGTGCATGGAACCACAAATAGATAATTACGATCTTCCTCAAAATATATAAATAAGCATATAAGTGTAACGCTCATGCGTTTTTGTTAGTGGATGGATTTGCAGCTGCAGAATTGTCACACTCAGTAGTCGTGTAGAGATTCTGTTGAACAAACATATCCAACTCTCAGGACTTCATCACTGTGCACAGCCTGTTTATGCAATATACATACACTCAATCTGATGTTGATGGAGGGATAGAATATGTGAGAGTATATAGGTGAGAGACAGGCTATAGTATGGTGAGCACCTAGGAGTAGTATTAGGAGAGTGGTTAGGTGATGGTAGTAAGCAGATAGGTTCTAATGTCAAGTATAGTGCAGATGGTAGGGGACAGCAGATGGAGTATACAAGACAGAGTAACCTAGTGCAAGGATAGTTGATGGTAGTCCCAAGAGCTAACAGTCTATGCAGATGATAGGAAATAGCTTAGATAGAGATAGTCCTGGTATATGCAGTAGATGACAGTAGAAGTGCAGGTTAGTAAGGAATCCCCTGTGGGGTACTTATCACTAGATAGGTAGTAGTAACAAAGTTCAGTAGTGAGAGGTGATCCAGTAGCGAGATACGGATCGGCAGCGAGGTTCCGGTTCAGTTCAGGCAAAGGGAATAGCCAGCAGCTCCAGCTTCACAAGAGAAGGTGCGGTGAACATGCGGTTTGAACGAGCAATGAGTGAGAGAAAGCCGGCGATTGAAATAGCCGCTCATAGCGGCGCTCGGCGATGATGTCATTGCCCTTAAAGGTGTATGCGTCCCATTTGGATAGCAAGATGGGACGCAATATTAAGAGAGAAATGTGGAAATAAGGGTACCAGAGGTACCAGAACATTACAGTACCCCCCCCCCCCTTAAGGCCGGCTCCGGAAGGCCTCTAGAACTGGTTTTTCCAGGTATTTCGAGTGGAAATTGCGAATCAGTCTAGGGGCATGTATATCGGAGGTATCCAGCCAGGTGTCATCTTGGGGCCCATAGTTCTTCCATCGTACTAGATATTGGAGTCTTCTTCTATGGATACGGGAATCCAGAATCTCCTTTATCTCAAATTCTTCTCCACCTTCAACTTGTACAGGAGGTGGAGGTGATATGGTAGGCCTTATTCCTTGGTTAGGAACATGGGGCTTTAGTAGCGACACATGGAAGATGGGATGTATCTTGAGGTCTGTTGGTAATGTGAGTTGTACTGCAGCTTTTCCTTTTTTTTTTTTTTTAAATAGATTTTTATTGGATTTTCAACAAAGTACAAAACACGAGTTAACATGGTGTACAGAGTAACATATAAATGTGACCAGTGAACACAGTGGTTTAAGAAAATGAAGAAAACATTCGTGTACATAACCACCCTTAACATGGCTGTGGTAGCCATGTATGTCAGAAAAATTTGCATATTAACCCTTAAGCAAAGAAAAAAAAAAAAACACAGAAGGGAACAAAAACAGAAGGAAACAAAAGGGGAAGGGGGAAAACAGTAGGAAAAAAGGGTGAGCATCAAGGCGGGGTAGTAGCCACCCCCCTCCACGTTGTCTGTCAACCGTTGCAGTTACCTCAAGACACGTGCTGACCCCACCAAGCACCGCCCCCTGGAGCCGCACCCGTCCAGAAATTGTATTCATACAAAAAAAAGGAAGGAAAACAGGATTACATTCTAGATGTTCGAAATGCCTCCCATAATTGCCACCTGTTGTTAAATTGTTTAAAGTTTTGAGTAGAGCATGAAAGAATTTTTTCGTATTCAAACGACTCTCCTACGATCTGTATCACCTCTCTTTTGGAGGGCAGCACCTGGCTTTTCCAGTTGCGAGCTATCGCTAGTCTGGCCGCATAAAGAACGTGTTGGACTACTACCCTACTGGAAGGAGGATACCAGTCCATTCCAATACCCAGTAAGGCCTGTTCCACTTTAATTCTGTTGAGAATACCCGTAACATCTGCTATCAGTCTATGTATTGAGGACCAGAAACTCCGTAGGGATAAGCATGACCATAACATGTGCACCAATGTACCGACTTGCCCACATCCTCTCCAACATAGGTTTGAGCAGGACCCGCCATACTTAGCTAAAACATAGGGGGTCCTATACCAACGTAGGTGGATCTTTTGTGCCCCTTCTCTAAAGGTGGAGCATTTAGTAAGTGCGTAATTCAGCTTAAAGGCTTTCAGCCATTGGGCATCCGTGAACGTCTGTTGCAAATCTTTTTCCCATTTCAGTAAATGGGATTGTTTTAAAAACAGGGACCTGTCATGCAGTGCGTTGTAGAATATGCTGATCCCCCTCCTGCCTACGGTGTCAGTAAAACAAAACTTATGAACTTGGCGAGGGAAAGTGACATGTAGCTCCGGCAAAGTGTGCAAGATGTGGGTGACCCTATGATATGTCAGAAACTCAGACTTAAAGTCTGAGAATCTCAGACATAGATCAGTGAACGATATTAGGGTGGAGTGAGTGTACAAATCCAGGACATGGTTTAGTCCGTATTTTCCCCAGTGTGTAGTGCATAGGTCCGGGGATAATGCACTCAATGTGGACAATGCAATAGGTGCCTTAGTTTGATCCCCCCCCTTAGACCTGTGGGCATAGAAGAATTTCCATGCTTGGACCGTGGCTGAGATAGTTGGGTGGTCGATTATCCTAGACTTCCCTGTAAATGGGAGTGCCAAAATTAGGTCCTTCAGTGAGGGTTGTGGTGCAAAGGAGTGTTCCAAGGAACACCACAAAGGTGCCTGTTCTGTACATAACCAATGTTTGGATTGTGCCAATATAGCTGCCATATGGTAGTCTTTTACGTCTGGCACTCCCATACCTCCCACCAAGACATGTCTGGTGAGAGTTTTGTGTGGCGTTCTAGGCGGCTTACTGGACCAAAGAAATTTACTGAGTAGTGTCTGCAGTGCTTTGTAGAAATGATTTGGGATTTGAATAGGTATCGCACGGAAAATGTACAATATTTTGGGCAGTATTAACATCTTAAAGGCCGCATTCTTACCGGACCATTAAAGGTAGAACTTCTGAAGTCTGATAGTGTCCTGAGTTGTGGAGGCCAGTAGGGGGAGAAAATTAGCCTTGAACAGAGATGTCGTGGAGGCAGTCAATTTGATGCCCAAATAGTCCATAGATTCTTCCTGCCAGTGATATTGTACCAAGCTCCGGAGCCGTGCCCGGAGTCCGGAGTCCACTGCCACACCAAGGATATTTGATTTAAGTTCATTCACCTTGTAGTAGGAGACTGACTGAAATTCCTCTAGTATGTGCCCAACATGTGTCAATGAAGTCTCAGGGTCTGTGCATGTCAAAATAACGTCATCCGCAAATAATGAGATGACATGGGGAGTTCCTCCAATACATATGCCTGCCACCTCAGGGTGGGACCTAACCCTCTCAGCAAGGGGCTCCATGAGCATTGCAAAAATAAGTGTTGATAGTGGGCACCCTTGACGCGTGCCATTGGTTATGCCAAAACTCTCAGAAAATAGGCCCTCTGTGTACACCCTCGCTGAAGGGGAGGAATATAAGGCCATTATAGCTTGGAGCATCGCTCCCTGAAAACCAAATTTGTCTAGAACCTGCCTCAGGTAGCCCCAGTGAATCCTGTCAAAGGCTGTACTGCAGCTTTTCCAATAAGCTTCTTTATTGGGAAAGGTCCCAAGAATAGAGGTCCAAGTTTTTTACTAGGGATCTTTAATCTCAGATTTTTTGTAGAAAGCCAGACAAGATCCCCAATGGCATATTGGGGAGAGGGTTTCCTACGGAGGTCGTAGTACCTCTTTTGTTGGCTATGAGCATGTGAGATGGTATTGTTGAGTCATCCCAGGGAATCCTTTATCTGGGCAAGATAATCAGATGCCACTGGATTACTTGATGGCAAAATACGTGGTGGAAGGAGTGTGGGATGAAACCTATAATTTAAGTAGAATGGACTTTGTTTAGTAGTGCTGTGGGTCGCGTTGTTATAGGCGAATTCCGCCAGCGGGAGGAGATCCACCCAATCGTCCTGTAGATATGAAGTATAGCAACGTAGATATTGCTCAATGCACTGGTTAACTCTCTCTGTCTGTCCGTTGGTCTAAAGGGTGGTAAGGAGAAGTAAGTTTACGCTCTATTCGTAGTATCTGACATAGAGCTAGCCAAAACTTTGAGATGAATTGTGAACCACGGTCAGACAGCAGTGTTTTTGGAATACCATGTAACTTAAAGACATGTTTCACAAGTAATTCCGCTGTTTGTTTGGATGAAGGTAGTCTTCGGATAGGAGTGAAATGTGCCATCTTGGTCAGATGGTCCACTGACACTAAGATGGTGTTGAATCCTTTGGAAGGTGGTAGTTCCACTATGAAGTCTAAGGATACCACTTCCCACGGAACCTGGGGTATTGGTAAACTACAAAGTAGACCCGATGGTTTCGTATTGTCAATTTTAGACCTTGCACAGATATCGCAAGATGAAACGAACTTTTTTACGGTTGTCTTCATGTCTGGCCACCAAAACTGCCTAGTAAGTAGATTGAAAGTTTTAGTCATACCCATATGTCCTGCCATAGGTACATCATGCGACAATTCCAAGATCTTGGTTCGCATAGTAGGGGGTATGTATAATTTATCGTTGTAGTAAAGGAAGCCTTCTGCGTCAGCATTTAGTTGTGGTGGAGGTGAATCCAGTCCTATGCTGTGCAAAATCTCCTCCTTCAGGGAACGAACGACGCCGACAATACGTTCATGTGGTATTATAGGAACTGAGGGAACCTCGGTGCAATCATTCTCGGCTAATCGTGAAAGCGCATCCGCTTTTTTATTTTTGTCTGCAGGTGTGTAGGTTACTAAAAAATTAAATCTCAAAAAGAATAACGACCACCGTACCTGCCGGTGGGAAAGAGTTCTATTAGTCTGAAGGTATTGAAGGTTTTTGTGATCAGTATATATAAGGATTGGCAATTGAGTACCGTCAAGTAGATGTCGCCAATTCTCTAGTGCCAGTTTTATGGCTAGCAACTCTTTCTCACCTACTGGGTAATTCACCTCGGGGGTGCTTAATGACTTTGAGAAGAAAGCAACTGGGTGAAGAGGTGAGGTGTTTGTTGGTCGTTGTGAGAGAACTGCTCCTACTGCCATATTTGACGCATCTACCTCCAAGATGTATTGAAGGGATGGGTCTGGATGGCGTAGTATGGGAGCAGAAGTAAAGCTTGATTTCAACAGACAGAAAGCTCCATTTGCATCTTCTGACCATTTGAATGATTTTTTGTGCTTGTGAGTTGTGTGAGAGGTTTCACAATCGCAGAGAAGTTCTTAATGAACTTCCTATAGTAGTTAGAGAATCCGAGGAACCTTTGTAATGCTTTGCGAGTGGTTGGCACAGGCCAATCCAGAATGCAGGATATTTTGCTCATGTCCATTTTGATTCCATTTTTAGATATAATGTATCCTAAGAATAGTACTTCCTCTTTATGGAATAAACATTTTTTTGATTTAACATATAAGTTATGTGCAAGTAGTCTTGACAACACAAGTCTTACATGTTTTATGTGCTCAGGTAAGGAATGAGAATAAATAAGTATATCGTCCAAATATACTACAACACAAACATCAAGCAAGTCTCTGAATATCTCATTTATAAAACGATGGAAGGTTGCGGGAGCATTACACAACCCAAATGGCATCACGAGGTACTCAAACAGTCCGTATCTGGTTCTGAATGCTGTCTTCCATTCATCCCCCTCACGGATTCGAATTAAATTGTATGCCCCTTTTAAGTCCAATTTTGAAAAGTAGGAAGCTCCGCGCACCTGTTCGATAAGTTCAGGAATAAGAGGTAAAGGATAACGATCCTTTATTGTAATGGTATTTAATTGTCTGAAATCAATGATAGGCCTAAGACTAGAATCCTTATTGCGGACAAAGAAGAGTCCAGCAGCAGTGGAGGAAGTAGAAGGTCGGATGAATCCTTTTGCCAAGTTTTCATCCAGATATTCCTTGAGATGAGAGAGTTCATCTTGTGAAAGAGGATAGACGTGACCGAAAGGCAACTTACTATTAGGGAGTAGATCGATACAACAATCATAGTCCCTATGGGGAGGCAACACTTGAGCGTTTTTCTCAAGGAAAACCTCCGATAAATCCTGATAACATTTTGGTATAATGTCATCCGACACCACAGACAGGATCCTACCATATGGGGGGAGATTACACGTAGTTTCGCAATAGTGAGAAGAGAAGGCTAGCGTTCTTGTTTTCCAATCGATGATTGGTTGATGTATGTGTAACCAGGGAAGTCCCAAAATAATGGGAAAATGTGGTGAGGTTAATACATCAAAGGTGGTGGTCTCCACATGAGACTTGTCAGCAGTTACAAGGAGTGCCTGTGTCTGATTGGTGATGGGACCGGAGGATAAAGGGGTACCGTTAATAAAACTAACAGAAACAGGTTTGGGTTTTGGAACAATAGGTATTTTATTTAAGGAGACAAAACAAGTATCAATGTAGTTTCCACAAGATCCAGTGTCGATCATAGCCTTGGTGGTAATCCTAGTTTGGTCCCACTGCAATGTCAATTGAACAAAAAGATAAGGATTAGAAAAGGAAGTTGTTAGTCCCCCTAGCAAGACATTTGAACACTCACCCTCTTTTTTGCGGACAAGGGGACAGCCGCTTATCAAATGATCCGAGGATGCGCAGTACATGCAGAGATGTTCGGTTTTCCTCCTGGCATGTTCGGAAAGGGTCAAAGGTGGGCGTATCATTCCTACCTCCATAGGAGTAGGGTCAGCAGGCGACATCCGAGAAGGACTGGAAAATGGTAAGCCCATCTTCTCAGCCTTTCTTTCTCGCAGTCGTCTGTCAATATTGATACTGGTCTGCATCAAGCCATCCAAAGTGCCAGGTAAATCCGCTCGGGCGAGCTCGTCTTTAACGGCCTCTGATAGGCCGAGTCTGAACTGCGTTTGCAAAGATGTGTCGTTCCACCCTGAATCAGGGGACCATCTTTTGAAATTTGCCACGAAATCTTCAACAGGTCTCCTTCCTTGTTTTAAAGCCCTCAATTGGGTATCAGCAGTACTCTGCCTATTGGGGTCTTCATATAAACTAGCGAGTTGCGCTAGGAATAAAGGATAGGAGTTAAGGAGTGGGTCATCTTTTTCAAAGAGAGCGTCTGCCCAGGCCCGGGGTTCACCCGTCAGATAGGAGATAATGGTACAGACTTTAATTTGGTCAGTGGTGTAGGTCAGAGGTTTTAACAAGAAAAGCAATCGACATGCGTTTCTAAATTCACGAAATTTACTCCGATCACCAGTAAACACTAGAGGAGGGTTTATCTTAGGCTCACGGGGCTGAGCAACAGAAAGCTGCGTGAGACGGCCAACCTGCTGTCTTAAAGCCTGATTTTCGTTTTTTACCTCTGTAAGAGCAAGGATCAATGCATCTACTTGCTGTTTTAATTGTAGTACCTGAGTGGGTAATTCTGCTGAATCCATAATTTTTTTAAGGCTCGTTCAATCTGTAACGCTCATGCGTTTTTGTTAGTGGATGGATTTGCAGCTGCAGAATTGTCACACTCAGTAGTCGTGTAGAGATTCTGTTGAACAAACATATCCAACTCTCAGGACTTCATCACTGTGCACAGCCTGTTTATGCAATATACATACACTCAATCTGATGTTAATGGAGGGATAGAATATGTGAGAGTATATAGGTGAGAGACAGGCTATAGTATGGTGAGCACCTAGGAGTAGTATTAGGAGAGTGGTTAGGTGATGGTAGTAAGCAGATAGGTTCTAATGTCAAGTATAGTGCAGATGGTAGGGGACAGCAGATGGAGTATACAAGACAGAGTAACCTAGTGCAAGGATAGTTGATGGTAGTCCCAAGAGCTAACAGTCTATGCAGATGATAGGAAATAGCTTAGATAGAGATATTCCTGGTATATGCAGTAGATGACAGTAGAAGTGCAGGTTAGTAAGGAATCCCCTGTGGGGTACTTATCACTAGATAGGTAGTAGTAACAAAGTTCAGTAGTGAGAGGTGATCCGGTAGCGAGATACGGATCGGCAGCGAGGTTCCGGTTCGTTCAGGCAAAGGGAATAGCCAGCAGCTCCAGCTTCACAAGAGAAGGTGCGGTGAACATGCGGTTTGAACGAGCAATGAGTGAGAGAAAGCCGGCGATTGAAATAGCCGCTCATAGCGGCGCTCGGCGATGATGTCATTGCCCTTAAAGGTGTATGCGTCCCATTTGGATAGCAAGATGGGACGCAATATTAAGAGAGAAATGTGGAAATAAGGGTACCAGAGGTACCAGAACATTACAATAAGTGCCAATAATCCAAGAAAAAAGTGAAAGGATAAAAATGCTAAATAACATAAAAATTATATATATATATATGTGACTATAAGTGAAGAAAAAAAGGTCAGTATTGTAATCCGAAAATAGCTATAAAGTGGCAAGTGCTTGAGACTCCAAAGTGATGTGTCCCAATGACAACGACGGGATAAAATAGAGGAGGACTGGGCAAAAATTTCAGTCTCTCGATGTGCAAAACTGATAGAGACATACCCAAGCGACTTACAGCTGTAATCGCAGCAAAAGGTGGCGCTACAAAGTATTAACTTAAGGGGGCTGAATAATTTTGCACGCCCAATTTTTCAGTTTTTTTATTTGTTAAAAAAGTTTAAAATATCCAATAAATTTCGTTCCACTTCATGATTGTGTCCCACTTATTGTTGATTCTTCACAAAAAATGACAGTTTTATATCTTTATGTTTGAAGCCTGAAATGTGGCATAAGGTCGCAAAGTTCAAGGGGGCCGAATACTTTTGCAAGGCACTGTGTATATATATATATATATATATATATATATATATATATATATATATATTGTGACAGGAAGTCAGGTAAATCTGGGAGTGTAGTCACAGAGAGGAGACACATTCCCACCTGGATTGGAAAGTTCACTAATTACTATAGGGTGTCGGCTGCAAAGGTAGCCAGAACTGTCTAAGGAAGTTGAAAGGCCTTCAGCTGTTCGGAATGAGGAAATGAAGGCCTCTATACTTTGTCCAAAGGAAGTCCTATTGATTGCTGCCTCCTGTCACCGTGTGGGCTGGGAGAGGAAGGCAGACAGATGTTGGCCTCCCGACAAGCTGGTGAGCATGGGAGAAGACCCCCTGAAGTGATGTGCGCTAAGGACGCCTGGGAGAAGGACTGCTACCTCCTGTCGCCGTGTGGACTGGGAGAAGGAGGACAGTCAGATGTGTGCCTCCTGACAAGCTGGTGAGCATGGGAGAAGACCCCCTGAAGTGATGTGTGCTAAGGAGGGTAACCAAGTGTGAAAACGCACCCCCAAAGGGGTCATCCACACCCGCCACCGAGCTAATCCCTCACATATGGTGGAGGATGCGGGCAGAAGCAGAGATCCCTGCAAAGAAGTGCAAAATTTTTGATGAACTTTGTTGTATCTGGTGCAAGGGACTGCACAAACTGTGTGTGCAGGAAAAGAGATCTTGCAAGAGAGAGAAAAACTACATGTGTTAAAGAGACAGTGGTCTGAAAATTTTTTGCTGGACTGTGAAAAATTTGTTTTGTGGAGTGACTAAAGATGGGGTGATCAAAACGCCTGAAAGATGCAAGGATCGCTGAAATGAGAGACCGGATTCTATGGATGGAGGGGATGCTACCGTTTGAACCAGCCCCATCCATGCCTGAACGGAATCGGCTAAAGATAAAAGCTGTTGTCCCTAGCAACGCTGGTATAAATGAAACGGTTATGGAGACACAGTGTTCTCAGATGGAAAGTAAGCCCAAAATGGAGGAGATGTTGAAACAACTGATTATATCAAATGCAGCTCAATAGCAGGCAAATGCAGCTCAACAGCAGGCAAATGCGGATTTTCAGCGGAGCTTTGCAGCTCAACAAAAGGCTCATCAAGAGAGCATGGCAGGCTGGAAACAGAGACACCAGCAGCAAATGGAGGCCATCGGTATGGAGGAAACCGAGCATGTGTGCAGGGCTGAGCTGGCTGCCGTACAACGGAAAATGGAAGAAAAGGAACAACCCCTGGGGGTACAGTTACAGTGGGAAGAAACCACTGCTCTTCTTTTTTCCGAGTTGAAAAACCCTAGAAAGCCTATAATGGAGAAAGATACCATCCTCATGGAAAAGGAAAGTGAAATTCAGACTTTTCAGAAGCAAAGTATGTGTGATATGTTGGAGTTGCGTAATCAGCTGGAAAAAAGTCTTCAGTCTTTGGGAGCTACAAAAATAGACCTGCAGGAGTCGCAGGAACAGAATGTTGCTCTGAAAACGACATTGTCTCTCAGCGACAATGAGAAAAGTGAAAGAGAGGCTAAATTACTGAGTACTGTGTATGAGCTCACCACTTTGAGCAATGTGGTAGATGAATTACGTGCAGACTGTGAAAGTTGGAAAGGTGAAGCCCAACGTTTCCAGCAGCAGTTAAAGGAGAAAGAAGCCTGTGTGGCAGAATTACAGTCTCATTCCCAGAAACTAGCCAATGAGGTGAAGGCTCTTATGCAGGGAAAAGGAGATTGTGAACATAGGAGGGAAAAAGTAGAGGCACAGCTTCTGGAATCGCAAGTCAAGGTGTCAGAAGGTGACAGAGTGTGTGCTAAGCTGTCAGAGAAGGCAAACCGACTGCAGGTTGAGCTGGACAATGTTACAAATCAGCTTTCTCAAGCAGACAGAAAATCTAGAGAAATTGCAGAAGATTTTTCTATCTTGGAATCGCAGCTGCAAGACAAGCAGGAACTCTTACAGGAAGAGAGGTGTCAAAGGCTGAGTTTGAGCACAAAGCTCAAACAAATGGAAGATGTGAAAAATGGCTTCCTGGAACAATTAAAAGAGGAGGAGGAAGAAAAGAAAAACCTATCAGAGCAAGTCGCAACATTGCAAGCTCAGATAGCGGATATGAAAAAACGCATGGAAGAAAGAGTTGGTTCATTAGAGTGTGTTGAAGATGTGAAAAAGAAGTTTGATCAGATACTTGGTGAGGAGAAGACTGTGTCTGCAAAATATGCAGAAGAACGCGACCGTGCAGAGACGGAGGCGCGTAATAACGAGAGCAAAGCCCTGTTCTTGGCTCGCTCCTTGGAGGAAGCTCTAGAGTGTAAGGCTGAACTAGAAAGTGTTAACAAACAGCTGTGTACAGAAATGGAAGATTTGGTCAGCTCCAAGGATGATGTTGTGAAAAGCGTTCAGGAGTTAGAAGAGTCTAAGCGAGCCTTAGAACAGCAAGTAGAAGAGATGAAGATTCCGTTGCAGGAACTGGAAGAGGAATTACAGGCAACAGAGGATCTGTCCCAAAGAGGGGATAGTGTGCCTGATGTAGTTTTTAAAAGGATCAGTGTTTTGGGGTCTGTCCTGAGTGAGCCATAGAAATGTGATGACATGTGGCTTGAATCACCCCTTTGGAATAAACCGTTCCTTCAAAAACTTCAAGCATTGGAAAATGTATCATTAGAGCTTCAGCAAACAAAGGAGTTGTGTAAGAAATGTGATGATTTCTCAGTTCAGGCTGAAAACCTAGTGGAGAAAACTAAAGCGGAGAAAACTAAAGCAAGTGATATAAATCTGGGAGAAAAAAGCAAACGCCACCTAGTGGAGAAAACTAAGGCTGTTGGTGAAAACGTGAAGCAAATGAATTTCAAGTGCCTTTCAGGGAATATTTCCAAAATGGTACTGGTGAAAGACAGGTGGCAGAAGTTTGATCGTGATCTTGAGATGCATTCCATGTGGAATTCAGATAGAGAAAAGGAACTAGGTGACCTTGAGCGATCAAATAGTTCAGCAGAAAGTGCATTGAAGAAATCTGTAATGGATACTATCCAGATCGCTGGGTTCAACTGTGTTGTTGCCTTTGACCCCTATGTTGGTGGAAGGAAAGTTGATGATGTTCTGGTTGGCTACTTCTGTGAAGAGTTTGGCAAGAAATATAAACTGAATATCAAATCAAATAGTAGGCCTTTACTGTGACTCGCTCAGGAGGGCGAACAGTTTAAGAAGTTGATGAGTGCAAATGATTCAGATCTGCCTATGAATATGAAATGTTTGGTGAATGATATTGATGTCTCTGGGAAAAGGAACAGGGGTCACTTTGAAGAAATGTGTGACAGCCTGTTGTCTCAATTGGAAAATCCTCTGCATCTTAGAGCAAGCCAAGCTCAAGAAGGAAGATCATTCCCTTTTACAACAAAAAGTCAATGATTGTGTACAGCTGTATGGAGAGGCAACTCAAGTCACAGAGGGACGTCAAGAGTCCCTACTTGGAACAAAGCTTAGTGAAGAAGAGGTTCTCAAAGTTTTGTGGAAAACATTTATGGATTGCAGAGAGAGGCGGCTCAAGAATGTTGAAGACATTAAGACTAGCCCAATTGAGTTGCCTATGGATCACGGTCCTCCATGGCGGATAGGACAGACGGTTATGAGGGACAAGCTGTCTGACATTTATGAGAAATCTGTCAATGAAGATGACAGAAACTAGAAGGAGCAAAATGATGCCAAAAATGCAGTTGAAGAATGTGTATATGAGATGAGAGACAAACTGTGTGGCATTTATGAGAAATCTGTCAATGAAGATGACAGAAACAGTTTCATCCGGAAGCTTGAGGATACTAAGAGGCGTATCAGTGAGTGTCAAGAGCAGTGCCTGACACATGCGTGTCTGGAAATATGTGTCTCAACCCTAGGGTTGAAACAAGAGCGGGGGGTATGTGACAGGAAGTCAGGTAAATCTGGGAGTGTAGTCACAGAGAGGAGACACATTCCCACCTGGATTGGAAAGTTCACTAATTACTATAGGGTGTCGGCTGCAAAGGTAGCCAGAACTGTCTAAGGAAGTTGAAAGGCCTTCAGCTGTTCGGAATGAGGAAATAAGGGCCTCTATAATTTGTCCAAAGGAAGTCCTATTGATTGCTGCCTCCTGTCGCCGTGTGGGCTGGGAGAGGAAGGCAGACAGATGTGTGCCTCCCAACGCTGAGGACGCCTGGGAGAAGGACTGCTGCCTCCTGTCGCCGTGTGGGCTGGGAGAAGGAGGACAGTCAGATGTGTGCCTCCCGACAAGCTGGTGAGCATGGGAGAAGACCCCCTGGAGTGATGTGCGCTAAGGAGGGTAACCAAGTGTGAAGACGTCTCAAAGGTGAGAAAACGAACTATTTCTATGTGAAAGAAATAAAGGAATGTTTGCCATGTGAAGAGGCAAGCCAAGAGGCATTCTCATTGTGATGAGTTAAGGACATGTTCAATGGGCATTTGTGCTGTGTGAAGAGATTATAAATGGACTATTGAGTGTCCGCTGTAGGACAAGAAAGTCTGCCCAACAGTAGGTTGGAGACAGACTTTATTAGATAGGTTCCAGTGTGTGAGAAGGTAGCCGCCCACAGTGGCAAGGATTTATTTTGTTTTATTTTATTTTGGCTGTTTTGAGGCTTGCAATTGTGTGAAGTAAATTGCATGAATAACTCAAAGTGTTGTTTGCAACCACTGCTCGGCTATCTCTCTGTGAAAACGCACCCCCAAAGGAGTCATCCACACCCGCCACCGAGCTAATCCCTCACAATATATATATATATATATATATATATATATATATATATATCCGTATGTACACCTGTTCTGCTTTAAGCCCATACTTGAGTAAACCCATACTTGAGTAAAAGTACAAGTGCTCGATCAAAAAGTGACTTGAGTAGAAGTGGAAGTGCTCGATCAAAAAGTGACTTGAGTAGAAGTACTAAAGTATTCAACATTTTTTGTACTTAAGTATTGCAAGTAGTTTTTTTAAAAATGTTGCTACTCAATTAGTGAAAGTAAAAGTACCAGTAGTTTTGAAAAAAAAAATTGCTACTCAAGTACTGAAAGTAAAAGTACAAGTACTGTGTTATGTCGTTATTAAAGAAAGAAGTCAAAAGTTTGAAGATCATATTGTTTTTTATTATTTCAAATGCAGCTTTTATTTATACATACAGTAGCATTTATTTTCGTATGTGCTGATAATACACATGTTTTGAGCTTCATGAAACCTGCCATCTACTGTTCTGGCAGTGGTAGTTTTTATAATTGTAACTATGCAGCACAAAAAAAAATATCGGAGTAGAAGTATTGAAATCATCAAAAAAATGTAGTGAAGTAAAAGTGGAAGTAGGAGAAAAAAATTATACTCTAGGAAAGTACAGATACCGCCTTTCAGTACTTAAGTACAGTAGTGAAGTAGTTCTACTTAGTTGCTATATATCTCTGGTTTTAAGTGCCTCCAGGACTTCTACCAAACTCTCCCATTCTATGGATCTCCCTACTCCATTCTGTCTATCTTCTACTCCGTCCACCTTGAGGCGATCCCTGAAAACCTTTCTCTTCAGAGAAGCCTATCCTGCCCCCACCAACAATGGTACTTTTATTTTCTCCATCAGCGCATCCCCCACAGTTATTACCTTTTGTATCACTTGACCCTCCCTTTTCGAGATTGTAAGCTTTAACGAGCAGGGCTCTCTGATTCCCTCTGTATTGAATTGTGTTGTAACTGTACTGTCTACTCTCATTCGGTGAAGAACTGTGCAAACTGTTGGCGCAAAATAAATCCTGCATAACAATAATAATATCACTCAAATATGTAACTTCTGGCAGCCTTCTTGTACATAAATAATCTACCTTTGTGACCTAAAACACACTACAGAATGAGGGGGAGGGAGGGGGGTTACCGCAGGAGAGGATACTAATTGAGCTCCCATTAGTGCATAAGACATCAGTTGCCAAAACGCTTAACTGAAGGCATCTGAACGCATAACGAGTGTTATTATACACAAGGGTGTTTGTTGTATGTGTGTGATCTGACCCCAAATAAGGGTCAGCAAATATCTGAACAGACATTAGATGTGAACAGCAGCATGGGGCTTATATGTAAAGAACACAGGGAATTTGTCAAACAAAGCCAGCACACCGGAATAATAGGAGATTTTCCAGGGATTCAATTGGTTATTTTATGCTACAGTATATACCTCATACACTGTCAGCAGAGTTGTATAAAGTACTCGAAACCCATACTTGAGTAAAAGTACAAGTGTTCGATCAAAAAGTGACTTGAGTAGAAGTGGAAGTGCTCTATCAAAAAGTGACTTGAGTAGAAGTACTAAAGTATTCAACATGTTTTGTACTTAAGTATTGCAAGTAGTTTTTTTAAAAATTTTGCTACTCAAGTACTGAAAGTAAAAGTACCTGTAGTTTTGAAAAAAAAATTGCTACTCAAGTACTGAAAGTAAAAGTACCAGTAGTTTTGAAAAAAATATTGCTACTCAAGTACTGAAAGTAAAAGTACAAGTACTGTGTTATGTAGTTATTAAAGAAAGAAGTCAAAAGTTTGAACATCATATTGTTTTTTATTATTTCAAATGCAGCTTTTATTTATACATACAGTAGCATTTATTTTCGTATGCGCTGATAATACACATGTTTTGAGCTTCATGAAACCTGCCATCTACTGTTCTGGCAGTGGTAATTTTTTATAATTGTAACGAGTAACTATGCAGCACAAAAAAACCTATTGGAGTAGAAGTATTGCAATCATTGAAAAAATGTAGTGAAGTAAAAGTGGAAGTAGGAGAAAAAAATTATACTCCAGGAAAGTACAGATACCGCCTTTCGGTACTTAAGTACAGTAGTGAAGTAGTTCTACTTATTTACTATACATCTCTGACTGTCAGGTTGCGTAACAATTTGGTTGACTTTACTTTTCTTAGGAATAATCATACAAAACAGTAGTTTTCTTTTTTTAACAAGACAACTAGTGTATTATTAGTGGTAATATGCAGTAAAATGCATGTTGCACTACACCAGCCTTTTTCAACCAGGGTGCCCAGGCACACTAGGGTGCCTTGAGGTTTCTTCAGGGGTGCCTTGGCAAAATGCCTAACAATTTCCCAAAAAATTGTATACAAGCCAGCATATGGATAAAGGACACCTTTTCACAGGTTTTCATTGTGCACCGTTACAACCTTCTAGCTGCCGGCGTCCTAACGACCAATGACATCATCAGTTGATATGGAGGATGTCATTCGCCTGCACAGCATCCTTGTTTGACCCTCCTGTGCGCCTCTCCATCAGCGTGGGAGAGTGATGGAGAAAAACTGAGGGAGAAGAGAAACATTGGAATACTAGTCAGTACAAGTTATAAAAGTGTATTTGCTTTTTAAGAATAAATCCCCTCTAATGTTGGTTGTCCTACCTTGACTTGTGGATGTTGCTGCATTATGAAAAACTATTTAAATAGCTTTCACATTTTAGGCTATCCATCATTTTTAAAGGGTGCCTCGAGATTGTCTATATATTTTAAAGTTTGCCTTGACTGAAAAAAGGTTGAGAAACACTACACTACACATTACCGCAATGTGAAAATATGAATGGCACCCCAACACCTTATTACAGTAACGGGCAGTGTTCTTACATAGTGATGTGCTGCAATACAAAAAGGGCAATATTTTTTTTTTTTTTTAACCTTTATTAAAGTAGAACTATAGGCAAAACTTTGTTTTTTTTTTATTTTGGATAGAATAAGGGGAGGGTTTGGGGAGATTTCCCCTCAATTCCTGTCTCATAGCCAAAACAGGAAGTGAGAGGAAATCCCTGCAAATTAAGAGAATCTCTTGGGGACCCCCAGGTCACCTGAACATGTGTCCCAATTGGAAGATTTCCCCTTTAATACTTTTTTGAGGACAACCCAAAATTTGAGATTTTCTCATAGTTTCACTTTCAAACATAATAGTAAACACAGGATATATAGAGAGGGGACACGGGCCTTTTTTTCCTTTAGTTATACTTTAAAGCGGAGTTCCGGGCACAGATGTCATTTTTTAATAAACATACCCCCGGGACAGTCAGGGCTAGCACATTCCACAATGGCTAGCCTCTGATCTGTCCCGGTTCTCACTTACCTTTTAGAAGAAATACTTACTTAGAAAATTTCTTCCACAGCGTTTCCATCTCTCTTGTGGGCAGCTGAAGCCGGCGCGGTCCTCTTCTGTGTCTTCTTCCGCGTCTTCTTGTCCCAGAATGCGCCGCACCGGCCCCTCTCGTCACTTCCGGCGTGGCGCCGCATTCCTAAACAGCTTCTGGGCATGCCCAGAAGCTGTTTAGCAGGGGAATGCGGCGTCGCCCGGAAATGACGAGCGGGGCCGGTGCCGTCACATTGATTCCTGGGAGCTGTGACGTTCAGCTCCCAGGAATCATAGCGAGGCAGGAAGTGACGGGGTGAGCCGCGGCTCCGAGGGAGGAAGTACTCTGAGGTGAGTATCTTCGATCTTCAATTGCAAGGTAAGTAAACAAAAAAAAAAATTAACTATCCAATTCCTTTTCAGGTGAGGCATTCCTAGCGGAGGGGCACAAAAAAAAAAATTCATTTTTGTGCCCGGAACTCCGCTTTAACCATTTCTGGACCAGAAGGTTTTCCCCCTTAACCTCCCTGGCAGTATGATTCTTTTGGATTTTAGGTGCTGAAAGCGGTACCATTATTTTGCATGTAATTCTTGTGAATGAGCAGCCCAAACCAACTGTATACATTTATTATATATATTATATATATATATATATATATATATATGTAGGTATACATATATTATGTATACATAAAAATGTATACATAAATGTATGTACATTATGTATACATAAAAAGTACAGTAAAACTGCAGGAAAGGGCACTGGGGGGCAATGTAATGTGAATTTATTTTATTTTGAATGGTATCAGTGTGTTTGGTATGTTTTTACATTTGAATTTGCCGTCGGTTCCACCCCCCTGCAAACGTCACGTCGCAGGAGACGGAAGCTGGGGCATGGAGACGATGGGGAGGAAGATCCGCCGCTAGACACCGCCGGACACATCGCTGGATCCCGGTGACAAGGTAAGAAACCTCTTTTACAGGATCCAGCTATGCTTCTGGCGGTACCCCGAGTGTGGCTCGGGGTTACCCCTTTTGGCTCTGAAATTTAACCCCGAGCCACGCTCGGGAATACCGCTAAGAAGTTTCATGACCAGAGCATTTTTTGCAATACGGCATTGCATTAATTTAACTGACAATTGCGCAGTCGTGCGCCACTGTACCCAAATAAAATTGATGTCCTTTTTTACCACTAATAGAGCTTTCTTTTGGTGTTATTTGATCACCTCTGCGATTTTTATTTTTTGTGCTATAAATAAAATTAAAAAAAGCAACAATTTTGAAAAAAAAAAAAACATTATATTTTACTTTTTGCTATAAAACATTCCCAATAAGAAAAAATTAAAATCAGATTTTTCCATCATTTTAAGCCAATATGTATTCTGCTACATATTTTTGGTAAAAAAAAAAATTCCCAATAGGTGTATAGTGATTGGTTTGCGAAAAGTTATCGTATTTACAAACTAGGGGATAGACTGTCATTCTTATTTTTTTTATTTTTATTTTTTACTAGTGCATCCCCACTATCGATCCTGCGCAACGACGTCCAGTTATGTTGTTTTGCGGGACAGAGCCAACTTGCCGCAGTATATGTACTGCTTGCGGTCACCAAGTGGTTAAAGAGCAATGCCAGTCCATCCAAAATAAATACAATGCAACATCTAAATGGGCCCTAAAATTGGCATTAGACAGAACCCATTTTGTGCCATTTTTAAAAGTGGTGTGAACAATCTGATACACAGACAGCAATAAAAACTGGCAGATGTTATAATCCACCTCCACTCTATCCAAAACTAAAAATACAAAGTTTTGCCTTAAGGCCTGGTTCCCACCTGTGCAGGTTGCAGTTTGCATGATCCAGGTGCATTTTGCATTTTTCCATACACATTTTTGATCCATTAAAGTCTATGGAACCAAAAACCAGAAAAAAAGTCCCTGGCCCTTTCCATAAAAATGAACAGATGTGAACGTGACCCATAGGAAACCATGTTAAATGGACTGTAGTTTGTTTCTGCAAAATTGAAAATGCACTAAAAAATGCATAGGGGAGAACCAGGCCTTAGTTATACTCAAACCTCTTGCCAACCAGCCATCATAGTATTACTGCAGCAGGACGGCTCAGCTGCGCAAAATCATGTAGTACTGCGTGATTTTGTGCAAGAAGAGTCGGCGGCGCGCGCGCGCCGCCAGAGCAGCGCTCCCACTGTGTTTAAACACAGCCGGAGGAGCAGAAGCGGTTGCCGCCTTCCTCCTGCGATCGTCAGATAAACTGACAGAAGACCCGCCTGCTTATGTAAACAAAGCAGGCGAGTCTTCTGTGAGACAGGCAGGGAGAGATCAGAAGTTTCAGCTAAGCTGAAACCACAATCTCTCTGTGCCTGTCACAGAACCATTCCCCTACACAGTTAGTGAGCACAGTTAGGCATACATTAACCGCTTTGATCACCCCCAGTGTTAACCCCTTCCCAGCCAGTGTCATTTATACAGTAACAGTGCATAATATTTTGCACTGATAACTGTATTAATGTCACTGGTCCCCAAAATGTGCCAAAATGTCTGTTAGGGGGTCCGATCTGTCCAGTCCCGCTAAAAAACGCTGATTGCCGCCATTACTAATAAAAACAAAAAATAAAAAAAAATTCCAAAAATCTATCCCGCAGTTTGTAAATAGTGATGTCGCAAACCTAAAATTCGCCGTTCGCGAACGGCGAACGCGAACATCGGCAAATGTTCGCGAACGGGCGAACCGGGCGAACCGCCATAGACTTCAATAGGCAGGCGAATTTTAAAACACACAGGGACTCTTTCTGGCCACAATAGTGATGGAAAAGTTGTTTCAAGGGGACTAACACCTGGACTGTGGCATGCCGGAGAGGGATCACGCAAAAAAAAGTTCTTAAAAATTATAATTTTTTGATAGAGAGCCAATTATTGGAAAAATTAAATAAAAATAAAAAATTTCTTTGGATTTAGCATCTGGGGGGTCTAAAAA
This sequence comes from Pelophylax lessonae, assembly GCF_965119305.1. Lineage (NCBI taxonomy): Eukaryota > Metazoa > Chordata > Amphibia > Anura > Ranidae > Pelophylax > Pelophylax lessonae. The sequence goes on from NC_138771.1 coordinate 438,970,160, forward strand.
GTGTACCTGTCAAGTTTCAGCTCTGTAGCATGTCCAGAACCCCTAAAAAACAGCATTTTTCTTATATTTTCAGGAATACGGCTTCTCTGCGGCTGGCTTTTTCTCTTGCAGGCATTTAGCGGGCATTTTTTTAGGCAGGCATGTCATTTTTTGTATTTCGTGTCTGGGGGGTCTAAAAAGTGTACCTGTTAAGTTTCAGCTCTGTAGCATGTCCAGAACCCCTAAAAAACAGCATTTTTCTTATATTTTCAGGAATACGGCTTCTCTGCGGCTGGCTTTTTCTCTTGCAGGCATTTAGCGGGCATTTTTTTAGGCAGGCATGTCATTTTTTGTATTTAGTGTCTGGGGGGTCTAAAAAGTGTACCTGTCAAGTTTCAGCTCTGTAGCATGTCCAGAACCCCTAAAAAACAGCATTTTTCTTATATTTTCAGGAATATGGCTTCTCTGCGGCTGGCTTTTGTTCTTGCAGGCATTTAGCGGGCATTTTTTTAGGCAGGCATGTCATTTTTTGTATTCAGTGTCTGGGGGGTCTAAAAAGTGTACCTGTCAAGTTTCAGCTCTGTAGCATGTCCAGAACCCCTAAAAAAACAGCATTTTTATTATATTTTCAGTAATATGGCTTCTCTGCGGCTGGCTTTTTCTCTTGCAGGCATTTATCAGGCATTTTTTTAGGCAGGCATGTCATTTTTTGTATTTAGTGTCTGGGGGGTCTAAAAAGTGTACCTGTCAAGTTTCAGCTCTGTAGCATGTCCAGAACCCCTAAAAAACAGCATTTTTCTTATATTTTCAGGAATACGGCTTCTCTGCGGCTGGCTTTTTCTCTTGCAGGCATTTAGCGGGCATTTTTTTAGGCAGGCAAGTCATTTTTTGTATTCAGTGTCTGGGGGGTCTAAAAAGTGTACCTGTCAAGTTTCAGCTCTGTAGCATGTCCAGAACCCCTAAAAAACAGCATTTTTATTATATTTTCAGTAATACGGCTTCTCTGCGGCTGGCTTTTTCTCTTGCAGGCATTTATCGGGCATTTTTTTAGGCAGGCATATAATTTTTTGTATTTAGTGTCTGGGGGGTCTAAAAAGTGTACCTGTCAAGTTTCAGCTCTGTAGCATGTCCAGAACCCCTAAAAAACAGCATTTTTCTTATATTTTCAGGAATACGGCTTCTCTGCAATTGGCTTTTTCTCTTGCAAGCATTTAGCGGGCATTTCTTTAGGTAGGCATGTCATTTTTTGTATTTAGTGTCTGGGGGGTCTAAAAAGTGTACCTGTCAAGTTTCAGCTCTGTAGCATGTCCAGAACCCCTAAAAAACAGCATTTTTCTTATATTTTCAGGAATACGGCTTCTCTGCGGCTGGCTTTTACTCTTGCAGGCATTTAGCGGGCATTTTTTTAGGCAGGCATGTCATTTTTTGTATTTAGTGTCTGGGGGGTCTAAAAAGTGTACCTGTCAAGTTTCAGCTCTGTAGCATGTCCAGAACCCCTAAAAAACAGCATTTTTCTTATATTTTCAGGAATATGGCTTCTCTGCGGCTGGCTTTTTTTCTTGCAGGCATTTATCGGGCATTTTTTAGGCAGGCATGTAATTTTTTGTATTTAGTGTCTGGGGGGTCTAAAAAGTGTACCTGTCAAGTTTCAGCTCTGTAGTATGTCCAGAACCCCAATAAAACAGCATTTTTCTTATAATTTTTAGTAGAAAACTAATGCAGTGTCTTTCCAGCTGTCTTTTTTTCTTTCTGGCAAGCTGAAATATGATATGCCAAGGCAAACATGCCTATCAGTTGAGCTATGACACAGACAACACTGCACATATGGGGAAATATGTAAAACAAAAAACAGGGAAAGGAAATTAGGTGACGGTCACAAAACATGATATTGTGATTGGCCAAATAAAAAGTCGCCTCGCGATGAGGTCGCGCCAAAGTCGCGCCAAAGTCGCACTGGAAGCGACGCTACTTTAGTGGTAGCGGCAGTGTAAACCAGCACTAAAACATCCAGTGTGTGAATACGATCAGGTATGATGTTTTATCGGTCAAGTAGTGTAAGGGTTACGCCCGTCGCCCGCTTCACAGTGACAGACAAAACTCTGACAGACCAAACTCCCCGTTTAACAGTCAGTCAGTCCATTTGCACAACCGCAAACTCCCCATTTGCACAAGGTTGGATACCAAGCTAGCCATGTCCCGTTCCTTGTCCTCACTGACATCATTGAAGGTCTCTTCCTCCACCCAGCCACGTACAACACCAAGGGTCCCCGAAAGGTGACAACAAGCCCCCTGGGACGCCTGCTGTGGCTGGTATTCCACCTCCTCAAAGCCACCTTCCTCCTCTGACTTCTCTTCTTCAGACTCCTCTCTCTGCGTTGCCACAGGTCCAGCAATTGACAACGACAAGGCTGCTTCTGGTGGTGATGGGGACCACAACTCTTCCTCTTCATGCTCATCTACAGCCTGATCCAGTACTCTTCGCAGGGCACGCTCCAGAAAAAACGCATATGGGATGAGGTCGATGATGTTGCCTTGGGTTCGACTGACCACCAGGGTTGTCACCTCCGCAAAAGGACGCATGAGCCTACAGCCATTGTTCATGAGCATTCAGTAACGCGGCCAAAAAATACCCAGCTCCGCAGAAAGAATGAAAGAAAATGAATGTTTTTTCTATGAAAAATTATCCTGTGGATCGCTTTTGGTCTGTACACAATAAAGAAACGACCTTATCATCTGGGGTGTGCCAACACAATCCTAGAGGTGATCGCTTCATTGTGATACGCAAGCCCCTTCACCACGACAAGGTAACGATCACGAAGGGGAATTGACACATGTATGTGCCTTTTTTTTTGTTTTTTGTTTTTTTGCAGCCACAGTGTAGCACCAGAGGCCAGAAAAATTAGGCATGTACACATGCACGAAAAAGCAGGTATTGTTGCAGCCGCTGCTGTAGCAGCGGCCTGAAAAATTGAGGTTTTAAGGCAAAAAGTGCACTAAAACATTGCGGCTTGAACCGTAGTTGGTGGCGGAGACGTCACGTAAGTCATCCGGCATGCAGAGAATGATTATATACAGCAGCGTGTGGACCATTTTTAGGCCAAGGCATCTCAGTCATCACCAGGCCTTTTTTAGTCAAATGCATCCCCCACTGTCAGTCCCTTCGGGATCCATGCCTCATTCATCTTAATTAACGTGAGGTAATCAAGACTTTTTTGACCTAGGCGACTTCTCTTCTCAGTGACAATACCTCCTGCTGCGCTGAAGGTCCTTTCTGACAGCACACTTGAAGCGGGGCAGGCCAGAAGTTCAATGGCAAATTGGGATAGCTCAGGCCACAGGTCAAGCCTGCACACCCAGTAGTCAAGGGGTTCATCGCTCCTCAGAGTGTCGATATCTGCAGTTAAGGCAAGGTAGTCTGCTACCTGTCGGTCGAGTCGTTCTCTGAGGGTGGACCCCGAAGGGCTGTGGCGATGCATAGGACTAAAAAAGCTCCGCATGTCCTCCATCAACAAGACGTCTGTAAAGCGTCCTGTCCTTGCCGGCGTGGTTGTGGTGGTAGGAGGAGGATTACTTTCACCTCTTCCCCTGTTGGATTCCCGTTGTGCTGTGACATCACCCTTATATGCTGTGTAAAGCATACTTTTTAACTTATTTTGTAGCTGCTGCATCCTTTGCGACTGCCGGTAATTGGATTACATATCACAGACTTTCTGCTTATACCGGGGGTCTAGTAGCGTGGCCACCCAGTACAGGTCGTTCTCCTTCAGCCTTTTTATACGAGGGTCCCTCAACAGGCATGACAGCATGAAAGACCCCATTTGCACAAGGTTGGATGCCGAGCTACTCATGTCCAATTCCTCATCCTCACTGATGTCATTGAAGGTGTGTTCTTCCCCCCAGCCACGTACAACACCACGGGTACCAGATAGGTGACAACGAGCACCCTGGGATGCCTGCTGTGGTTGGTGTTCCTCCTCCTCAAAGCCACATTCCTCCTCTGACTCCTCTTCCTCACACTCCTCTTCCAGTGTTGCCGCAGGTCCAGCAATCGATGGTAAGGCTGTTTCTGGTGATGGTGATGGTGACCACAACTCTTCCTCTTCCTCTTCACGCTCATCTACGGCCTGATCCAGCGCTCTTCGCAGGGCACGCTCCAGGAAAAAAACATATGGGATGATGTCGCTGATGGTGCCTTCGGTGCGACTCACTAGGTTTGTCACCTCCTCAAAAGGACGCATGAGCCTACAGGCATTGCGCATGAGCGTCCAGTAACGTGGCAAAAAAATACCCAGCTCCGCAGAGGCTGTCCTAGCACCCCGGTCATACAAATACTCGTTGACCGCTTTTTCTTGTTGGAGCAGGCGGTCGAACATTAGCAGTGTTGAATTCCAACGTGTCGGGCTGTCGCAAATCAAGCGCCTCACTGGCATGTTGTTTTTCTCCGCTGAATATCTGCAAAGTGCGCCATGGCCATGTAGGAACGCATGAAATGGCCACACACCTTCCTGGCCTGCTTGAGGACGTCCTGTAAGCCTGGGTACTTCTGCACAAAACGTTGCACAATCAGATTCAACACATGTGTCATGCACGGCACATGTGTCAACTTACCCAAATTCAATGCCGCCAACAAATTGCTGCCGTTGTCACACACCACTTTGCCGATCTCCAGTTGGTGCGGGGTCAGCCACTGATCCACCTGTGCGTTCAGGGCGGACAGTAGTGCTGGTCCGGTGTGACTCTCTGCTTTCAGGCAAGTCAACCCCAAGACAGCGTGACACTGTCGTATCCGGCATGTGGAATAGCCCCTGGGGAGCTGGGGGGGTGCAGTTGGTGTGGAGCAAGACGCAACAGCAGAAGAGGACTCAGCCGAGGAGGTTAGCAAAGAGGATGGAGTAGGAGGAGTAGAGGAGGTGGCAGCAGGCCTGCCTGCAAGTCGTGGCGGTGTCACCAACTCCTCTGCAGCAGAGCCACGCATTCCATGCTTGGCAGCCGCCAGCAGGTTTACCCAATGCGCAGTGTAAGTTATATACCTGCCCTGACCGTGCTTTGCAGACCAGCTATCAGTGGTCAGATGGACCCTTGCCCCAACACTGTGTGCCAGACGGGACATGATTTCCTTTTCCACAATAGAGTACAGGTTGGGGATTGCCTTTTGTGAAAAATAATTTCGGCCGGGTACCTTCCACTGCGGTGTCCCAATAGCGACAAATATTTTGAAGGCCTCAGACTCCACCAGCTTGTATGGTAAAAGCTGGCGGGCTAAGAGTTCCGACAAGCCAGCTGTCAGACGCCGGGCAAGGGGGTGACTCTGTGAGATTGGCTTCTTACGCTCAAACATTTCCTTGACAGACACCTGACTGTGGGCAGGTGAATAGGAACTGCTGAAGGTGAGAGGCGGAGGGGCGGGTTGTTGATAGGGGGCATGGAGGACAGCAGTGGTTGACGTGGCTGAAGATGCTGGACCAGGAGGAGGATGGTGGCTTTCAGTTTGTGTGCTGCTTTTACTCATGTGTTGATCCCATAGGTGTTTGTGATGTGAGATCATGTGCCTTCGCAAAGCAGTTGTACCTAGGTGGGTGTTGGACTTCCCACGACTCAGTTTCTTTTTGCACAGGTTACAAATGGCATCGCTGATATCAGAGGCAGACACACAAAAAAAATGCCACACTGCTGAGCTTTGCAAGGACGGCATTCTGGTGGTGGCAACAGCTTGCGTTGATTGGCGTGCTGTCTGGCTGACCCCGGGTGCCGAATCTACATGCTGTCTGACTGCGCCACTAGCTCCTTGCGATGACCTCCTCCCCCTGCTTCCAACTCGTCTCCTCCTCCTCTCTGTCTCCCCATCTGAACTTTCCCCCTCTTCTTCTGCTCTTCGAGCAGGCACCCAGGTGACATCCACAGACACATCGTCATCATCAGCCGCTTCACTTGACAACTCAGCAAAGGCAACAGCAGCAGGTACAACATCATCATCATCATCATCACAATGTACGTCCATGTGTATAATGCTGCCTGACTGAGACATATCCCCGTTATCTACATCCTCTGGCACTAATAGTTGCGCATCACTTATTTCTTCCAACTGATGTAAAAATAACTCCTCTGATGGATCAAGTGAAGCGGCTGTGGTGCTAGTGTTGGTGGTGGTGCCGGCGGGCTGGCGAGTGGTAAATTGAGAGGTGCCCGAAGCTGAGCTGGAGGAGGATGGTACATTAAGGTTCCGAGCGGAAGCTGTAGATGATTGGGTGTCCTGTGTAAGCCAGTCAACTATGGCCTCAGAATTTTTTGAGTTCAGGGTCTGTGGTGGCCTCTGAACACTGGGCATTTTTCTAGGGCCTAAGGAAATCACAGCACCACGACCACGACGGCCCTTGCGGGGTGGCCTGCCTCTGCCTGTCATTTTTTTTAATGTGTTGTTACTGTTGTACTATGAGTGCAAGCTGCTGTGCCACCTTATATATCAGTGGTGGGTGGGCAGTGGCACAGTACACTCTCTGTGGACCTGACAGCAGTCACTGGCACCCAGGCAACTGCAATTTAAAAAATATATATATTTTCTTTACTTTGCAAGCTGCTGTGCCACCTTATATATCAGTGGTGGGTGGGCAGTGGCACAGTACACTCTCTGTGGACCTGACAGCAGTCACTGGCACCCAGGCAACTGCAATTTAAAAAATATATATAATTTTTTTTACTTTGCAAGCTGCTGTGCCACCTTATATATCAGTGGTGGGTGGGCAGTGGCACAGTACACTCTCTGTGGACCTGACAGCAGTCACTGGCACCCAGGCAACTGCAATTTAAAAAATATATATATTTTTTTTTACTTTGCAAGCTGCTGTGCCACCTTATATATCAGTGGTGGGTGGGCAGTGGCACAGTACACTCTCTGTGGACCTGACAGCAGTCACTGGCACCCAGGCAACTGCAATTTAAAAAAATATATATTTTTTTTTACTTTGCAAGCTGCTGGTGCCACCTTATATATCAGTGGTGGGTGGGCAGTGGCACAGTACACTCTCTGTGGACCTGACAGCAGTCACTGGCACCCAGGCAACTGCAATTTAAAAAATATATATATTTTTTTTTACTTTGCAAGCTGCTGTGCCACCTTATATATCAGTGGTGGGTGGGCACACAGTAGCACTGCAGTGGGCACAGTACACTCTGTGGACCTGACAGTCACTGGCAGCCCAGGCAACTGCAATAATAAAAAATATTTTTTTTTTTCAATTTATTGCAACAAGATGCTGTGCCACCGTATATATATCAGTGGTGGGCAGTGCACTGCAGTGGGTACAGTGCACTCTGTGGACCTGACACAGCACTCACTGCAATTATGACAGAGGAAAAAAAAAATATTTTTTAAAATGCCAGGTACTGTGCCTGTGCCACCCGAAATGAGTGTGGTGTGCACACAGTACAGTCTGTGGTAGGTCTGTGGCCTCTCACACACAGCGGGCAGGCAACTGCAGTCACAGTGTACAATATATATATATATATAAAACTCTATTACCTTACCAGCCCTTAAAAGGGCTTTTGGGGACGCTAAATATATATATATGTATATATATAAATAAAAAAAAAAAACCTCAATTACCAGCCCTTAAAAGGGCTTTTGGGGACACTAGATAGATAGATATATATATATATATAAGAAGAAACAACTCAATTACCAGCCCTTAAAAGGGCTTTTGGGGACGCTAGATATATATATATATATATATATATATATATAAAAATTACACAAATACCAGCCCTTAGAAGGGCTTTTTGGGGTGCTGTCCTTACAGCAGTAGTGGACCAAGAACACTGCAAGACCAGGAACACTGACTAACTGTCCCTAGCTTAACAGCAGCAGCAGCAGCAGCAGCTCTCCCTACTCTCACTACACACACTGCTTCAGAATGATCTAAGATGGATGCTGCCCTTGCTTATTTATAGGAGGTGGGAGGGTGTGGGAGGGAGGTATGCTGATTGGCTGGAAATGTGTCTGCTGACTGTGAGGTTCAGGGTCAAAGTTTGCCTCAATGATGTATTATGGGGGGCGGACCAAACATCGCATATGTTTGCCCTCAGCGGCGAACGCGAACATGCGAAGTTCGCCGGGAACTGTTCGCCGGGAACTGTTCGCCGGCGAACAGTTCTATACATCTCTATTTGTAAACGGTATAACTTTTGCGCAAACCAATTAAAATACGCTTTTTGGGATTTTTTTTTACCAAAAATATGTAGCAAATTGGCCTAAACTGATAAAAAAATTAGCGAATGAGTACTTACAAAAAAAATGTAAACAGGAAATATTGATACCAGACTTTTTAACAAGTCCTTTAACTACTTCCAAACCACCCACTGTACATTTACTGCTCACGGACAGCATGAGTAGGCTGGATCCCATACATGTACATCATTCAGCCTGTTCTGGGTTAGGGGCACGCTGCACGCCGCTCCTGTGAACGCTGTGTCCACTGGATGATCAATAACTGGTAACTGGGTATCATGTGATTGCTATGATTGGTCATGGTGATCACATGATAACAATGTAAACAAACAAACTGGACCTAGTTACCTGTACCAGGTGATGAACTGTAGCCAATCACAGATCACAACCATAAGCATGCTGTTCATGTATGCTAACCCATTAATGACAGCTAAAACTTTTGCTTATACCACGGCTTGACAAAGTTTTTTTTTCGTGCATGTCTGGCTTCTGTTGGACCATCTGCCATACACACAGGCCTGTTGGTGGTCAGCTTGACCCTTCTATGGATAGCCATCCGACCATCAGATGACCAGTCAATTATATGTAAGCAGGTACCCGGGAGAGAGAATTCACCACAGAATGAGACATGCAGACAGGTTTATGGGTGAATCAATTCTCAAAAGTTTTAATATTGTATCCAGTTTATATAGATAGAAGCAGGGTGGAGTAGTGGTTCTCTTATCAGGAAACATGCTGAAATGGCAACATTCTATGAGCTAATACAAAAAGTGCAATTTAGCTAAAATCATATAGATAACTAAAGAAAAGAAAAACATTTCTCCGCAAAGCTGGATCTTAAGCTCCAGATAAGTTGCTAAATATTGCATATACCTCAAACAATGTTAGGTGTGGCTCAGACTTATCTAATGGGAACAGAAGATTGCATAAGAAAAATGGAGTTAACTCCTTCAAGGCCCAATGGCAGACAGTTTTTAATGAACCGGCTAATGTTGCCCAGCATTTAACCCGTGTGTTCTTTGTTTACTTCTTCTGAGAGATATTAAATGAACACTCCAACCACCATGACCACTTCAATGATTTGAAGTGGTCATAGTGGTAGGAGTCAGAAACACTGCACATTCTGGGATATTTACAATTATGTGCTTGAGGCTAGTTGCACCAATACCACATGTGACTTACTGCTGGCGGGTACTGCTGGTGGTTACTGCTGCCTGGTACTGCTGGCTGGTACTGCTGGTGTGTGCTGCTGGCTGGTACTGCTGTGGGTACTTCTGGTGGGTACTGCTGACTAGTACTGCTGGTGGTTACTGCTGGCTGGTACTGCTAGCTGGTACTGCTGGCGGGTACTGCTGGCTTGTACTGCTGGCGGGTGCTGCTGTGGGTAATGCTGTGGGTACTGCTGGCTGGTACTGCTGTGAGTACTGCTGGCTGGTCCTGCTGGCTTGCACTGCTGTGGGTACTGCTGGCGAACCTGCTGTGGGTACTGCTGGCGGGTAATGCTGTGGGTACTGCTTGCTGGTTCTGCTGGCGGGAAATTCTGGCGGAAGCATCCAGAGCCGATGCTTCATGTATGTATCTCTCCTGTCACAGGCGGAGTGCATTTGATATCACTCCGCCTGTGACAGGACGGAGCCAGAACTATACAGGAAGCATCGGCTCCATTCTGTTACAGCTGACAGGCACTTCTGTCGCCAGACATCCCAAGTCTCCTGCAAGGTGCGGGAGCGGCACTTGTGGGTGTCAGGTAGCCGCAGCCCACATGCAGGAGACTCACACACCTCGCAGGAGACTGTCTGGTATGTCTGGTAACAAGACAGACCGCACAAAAAGACAGAGTAGTTTTATTTCTTTACAGTGATCATTACTGTATTAGCAATAACAGTGTAAAAATCCCCCCCCCCCCCAATCATTTCAAAGGTATTATATCGGGTTGAGATCAGGACTCTGTGCAGGCCAATGAAGTTCCTCCACCCCAAACTCTCTCATCCATGTCTTTATGGACCTTGCTTTGTGCACTGGTCCAAATCATGTGGTGGAGGGGGGATTATGGTGTGGGGTTGTTTTTCAGGGGTTGCGTATGTCCCCTTAGTTCCAGTGAAGGGAACTCTTAAGGCATCAGCATACTAACACATTTTGGACAATTTCATATTCCCAACTTTGTGGGAACAGTTTGGGGTTGACCCCTCCTGTTCCAACATAACTGCGCACCAGGGCATGAAGCAAGGTCCAAAAAGACATGGGTGAGCAAGTTTGAGGTGGAGGAACTTGACTGGCCTGCACAGAGTACTAACCTCAACCTGTTAGAACACCTTTGGGATAAATTAGAGTGCAGACTGCGAGCCAGACCTTCTCTACAAAACCAGTGCACGACCTCACAAATGCATTTCTGTAAGAATGGTTAAACATTCCCATAGACACACTCCTAAGCCATGTGGACAGCCTTCCCAGAAGAGTTGAAGCTGTTATTGCTGCAAAGGGTGGGCCAACTCAATATTGAACCCTCCTGACTAAGACTTGAATGCCATTAAAGTTCATGTGCATGTAAAGGCAGGTGACCCAATACTTTTGGTAATATAGTGTATCTTTATATTCTTGGTCATTTCAGCCCTTGCCCATGTTAGGAATCATTTGTAGATACACTCTTTTTGACTACTGTGGTTGCAGATTAAGTGCATATAGGTCTCACCAATCACTTGCCACAGGCCACTGAGCACATATACGGAAAGAAGCCATACTTATCACTGCAAGGCGAGTGGACCCACCACTGCTAGACCACCACACATTCCCAATCCAAAACCATTTGCTATTATTGCACTTCCCAAATATTGGCTGTGCCATCTAGTTTCTTAGAGAATACAATATCAGTTTAGCATTAGTTCAACAGTATTCTTAGATCACATGGCTGCTAAACACTTACTACTAAGCTGAGCTTTGTGTCACATGCTGTTGATCTTTGCAGATCATAGCCATAAGAAACTTCTTAGTTGCAAAACATTTACTTAACATTCTGTCTAATGATGTAACAGAAAGCGGTTTGGATCCTTAAAGTTATAGTCCAAAAAGATGGGAATACAATGTACAGTACATGGTAAAGTTTACAGAATATGGCTTTAAAAGTCTTCCATACTTTTCCCCTTAATTGGGTATCATAAAAGAGGGTTTGCTGCTGTCCTAATAGTACTGTGCAGAAGGATTTTACATGCTATGGGTACCCCCTATTTCCAAGATTATGGGGTGGATTTACTTAAAGCGGTAGTATCCCTCTTTTTGACACTTTTACCTACAGGTAAGCCTATAATAAGGCTTATCTGTAGGTACATTTAATATCTCCTAAACCAGCACGGTTTAGGAGATATTTGCAGTGCATGCAGCCGCTCGCGCGAGCGGCGCATGCGCTCTGAAGGTCCGGGGGGACCTTCAGTTTTACTTGCTGGGAGCTTGCCGGAAAATCACTCCCGCGCGGCTCCGGCCAATCACCACGCCGGACCCGCCAAACCCGGAAGAGACGACGAGGGATCATGGCAGCGCCCGCAGCGATGTCCGGGGGTCCGTGTCGGGGCTTCGTTCTAAGGTAAGTAATACATAATGAGCTAGTATGTGATGCATACTAGCTCATTATGCCTTTGTCTTGCAGGTTTTTTTTTCGCGATTTTTGGGTTTACAACCGCTTTAAATTGGAGAGTGCAAAATCTGGTGCAGCTCTGCAATGAAACCAATCAGCGTCCAGGGTCTTTTTTTGTCAAAGTTTAAAGTGGAACTTCATGTCACACTGACCCCTTTTGCAGGTATATCTATGTAAAGCATTAAAGTGGAGTTCCAGTCTCCTAGCCACAATTATCCTAATCACATCATTGAGGTTGTTGTAATTCACTATAACTGCAATGGATAGAGCTGGCCATGTGCACATTATAATGACTTACTATTTAAGGATTTAACGTATTATACAGATTGTTGCAACATTACAAACAAAAGTTCCTAACTACTAACAAACCCCTATAGTTTTGTTACATATGGCTCTATATAGTCAATCTCATGATATACACAGGGTGATGGGCGTGTCCCAGTCTTCTACACGTTTCGCTTCATGGCTTCCTCAGGAACAGATGTTGAGAACATATGTTGAAGGAATCTGTAATTTTACTTAACATAGACATCAAATAAGGTTATATATCCCCTTATTATAAGCCAATATAAATATAATAATCATTGAATTATGCTGCATATATCAAACTTTGGGGAAGAAGTGCTGAAAAGTCCCACAGAAAATGAAGTAGGAGGAAGCCAAAAAACCCATTAGAGATCTGCTAAAACGTTAGTAAATATACTTACTTTTAGCTCTGCTTCTGTACTGCAAAGGGTGACGTCACTATTCTTCTGATGAGATCCTGAAGAATTGATGGTGATGTCACTGTTGCCTAGGCATATTGCGCAGGAGTGGAGGTAAGGTATGTATATTAACTACTTTTTTGGCATGGGCAAAGGGTTCCTTAGTAAATAAACAAGCCTTGCGTGTTTAGTGCAAGTGTTTAGTAAAGTCTGCTTTAAGTGTAGTGTTCCTTTAAGTTCTTCCTTTTTCAATCATAATATCGTTTTCAGAATTATCAGTTGCAAATTTTGAGCGTTCCTGAACCAAGCTATATACAGAATATATATATATATATATATATATATATATATATACAGAATATATATATATATATATATACACAATATATATATACAGAATATATATATATATATATATACAGAATATATATATATATATATATATATATATACAGAATATATATATATATCAGTGACCAGACTTTCCCAGTGTTGGATGCTTATAAAAAATGCATGTCACAGAACTATATTGATGCCAGTGCAGACCTACAGAATAAAACTTTCATGACTGCCCTGCTTAAAAATTAGGTCTGTTCACTTTATACTGCATATATAATGGCATGGGTACTTATGACCTTCTGTCCACAGGAGACTTTCCTCTGAACCTGCTGTCACATGTCCGTCGCTCGTAGGCCATAATCAGCTATCACGTGTTAGCAGTATACATAGGGAAACAAAAAACAACTTTCTTACAACGTTACATGTTCGCAGTATAGATAGGGGAACTAAAGAAACCTGTGATATGATTCTGTACTCCTTAGAATTTGTGCAATAGGCTTGGATAAGATAAAGTTAATTGCAGAATAGATATTGGGTCAGTAGTGGGGACATTCTGTTCCCTGCCAAAAAAAAAATGCTGATATGGTCTTGATACCATGAATACATGTTTGTAGTGTAAGGACCCTGTCTTAAGCTGGAGTGTTCCTAGCTAAATTTGATACTATTTGTAGTTAGAGTGTAGCCATTCTGAGCTCTGTTCTCTCTAGTGTTCTACGACACCCATGGCATTACCATTTTCTGCATGGTGCTGTTGAATTGTCTCCAGTAGTGAGAAGTAACAATATACTGGGTTATGAATATTTTCTGCTTTGGCAAACCACGGCAGGGAGGGTGGGGGTTTCCAGTGATGCTGTAGAAGATAAATATTTGAAGCAACCTTCTGGGTCCTTGTTCTTTCCTCTCTGGCTTTTTTCTGAAGAGGATGCGACAGTGAAGAGGTCTCTTTTTCTTGGGATCTAGCCCCAGCCATGGTTTGAGCCAATAGCCAAGGAATTAAAACTGGTCTGTGCTAGGACGTAAATAAAACAGATAAGTTACTACTTATAGAAAGAATCTCTAACTAAAAAAAGGCTTAGGGAATTAACTATAGAATGTAGCTACCCAGAGGGAAGGGGACCCTAAAGCAAGAAGGTAGCTATCCAAAAGGGTAGCAGCTTCAGGGAGGTCTACTATGTAGAGGAGTGTCCAGGAGAGTTTGGGATTAGCTGCTACCAGATGAACATTGCATAGGGGACTCACTATTCAGAAATATAAGTTACAGAGGCCATCAGGAAGATCGAGTAAATGGCCATGCCCAAAGATGTGCGTGTGTGTGAACAGTTTAGCTTGAGGACCTGTAAGCAGGTTTCTTATTTAAGCCAGTAGGTGCTGTCCCAGCCGGGAGGGATAGACAGAGTTGTATAAAGTACTCGAAACCCATACTTGAGTAGAAGTGGAAGTGCTCGATCAAAAAGTGACTTGAGTAGAAGTGGAAGTGCTCGATCAAAAAGTGACTTGAGTAGAAGTACTAAAGTATTCAACATTTTTTGTACTTAACCACTTTACCTCCGCCCACAGTAATATTACTGCGGCAGAGTGGCTCGTTATCGTCTGACGACGTAGTACTACGTCGTCAGACACTCCCCCTTCTGGGCGGCGCTTGCGCGCCGCCAGAGGCTCGCTCCCGCTGTTTTCAGTCACAGCGGGAGTCGGGCCAGGGGAAGAGCAGCGGCGATCGCCGCCGCTCATCCCCGATCGTCGGGGATCTAGTGTGGAGATCCGCCCGCCTGTGTAAACACAAGCGGGCGGATCTCCCAAGTGACAGGGAGTGACAGATCGGAGTGTTCAGCATAGCTGGACATCCGATCTGTCCTTCTGTCACATAGTCACCTCCCCCCCCACACGTCAGTAAGCACCAGGCATACATTAACCCCTCCCTCTCCAATAAAATTAACCCCTTCCCTGCCAGTGTCATTTTTACAGTAACAGTGCATATTTATAGCACTGATTACTGCAGTAATGTCACTGGTACCCCCAAAAGTGTCAAAAATGTCAGTCAAGGGTCCGATCTGTCCGCCGCAATGTCGCAGTACCGCAAAAAAAAAATCGCAGATCGCCGCCATTACGCGTTAAAAAAAAAAAACACCAAAAATGACAGAAATCTTTCCCTTAGTTAGTAAACGCAATAACTTTTGCGCAAACCAATCAAAATATGCTTATTGTGATTTTTTTTTACCAAACATGGGTAGCAGAAAACAAATTAGCCAAAAATGTAAAAAAAATTGGTTTTTACATCTTTTTTGGGGGGAATTTCATATAAAAAAATGTTAAAAATATTGTTATTTTTTCAAAATAAACGCTCTTTTTTTTTTTATAGCGCAAAAAGTAAAAATCGCACAGGTGATCAAATACCACCAAAAGAAAGCTCTGTTTGTGGGAAAAAAAGGGACGTAAATTTCGTTTGGGTACGGCATCGCACGACCGTGCAATTGTCAGTTAAAGTCGCACAGCGCCGAATCGCAAAAAGTGGCCTGGACATAAGACAGCAAAATCCTCCGGTGGTAAAGTGGTTGAGTAATGCAAGTAGTTTTTTTTTTAAATTTTGCTACTCAAGTACTGAAAGTAAAAGTACCAGTAGTTTTGAAAAAAAAATTGCTACTCAAGTACTGAAAGTAAAAGTACAAGTACTGTGTTATGTAGTTATTAAAGAAAGAAGTCAAAAGTTTGAACATCATATTGTTTTTTATTATTTCAAATGCAGCTTTTATTTATACATACAGTAGCTTTTATTTTCGCATGCGCTGATAATACACATGTTTTGAGCTTCATGAAACCTGCCATCTACTGTTCTGGCAGTGGTAATTTTTATAATTGTAACGAGTAACTATGCAGCACAAAAAAAAAAATATCGAAGTAGAAGTATTGAAATCATTGAAAAAATGTAGTGAAGTAAAAGTGGAAGTAGGAGAAAAAAATTCTACTCCAGGAAAGTACAGATACCGCCTTTCGGTATTTAAGTACAGTAGTGAAGTAGTTCTACTTAGTTACTATACATCTCTGGGGATAGAGTTAATTATGTTTCCTTAATTTTCCTTTGTGGGCTTTTTGGGTCCGACCCACTGGTCCTGTGTGAATATAAAAAGGAGAGGGGTCTGGGTCCAGGGAGTCATTGCTGCCATTTTCGTTCTCACTGTTGATGCCGGAGTAAATCCTGTCAGCCTGCTGTATCATGCTGAGTGCCTAATAATGTACATCTAGCCTTAGGAGCCTCAAGCAGTGTAGGGGGATTTCTGGGTCCTGCAGTTCGCCCTGAAGATACCAAGCCTGGATCCTGCCACCTCGGAATTTGCCAAGGATGGACTCTTACCTGTGTAGGTACACTGGGGCAGCAACAAGCCTGAGTTAGGGATTAGTTTAGGGAAAGGCAGTTGCCTTTGACCGTCATGTTTAAATTATTTTAAGTAAAGCTTTTGGAAACTTTGTCTTTGCCTGGTCTGAAGTTACTAATGAGGTGCAATGCAAGTAAACCATAGTCTACAGCCCTGGACAGTGAAGACACATTGGGGTATGACAACACAAATGGTTACCAAGGGTAGCAAAGGTTTCACTAGCAGCCTGTCATAGGTGCGTGTCTGTGGCAGGTAGGATAGCCTCTTGCAGGAGAGAATTGTTGTTGGTGCTCTCTCAATTAGCGGTCGATCTCCCATAGCTTTGGGAGCAGATCAGCGTCGCAGAACTCCTCAGCCTGTACACAGGTACGGAAGAGGAAGAGTTAAATAAGTAAATGCATGGAGTCCATCCTAGGTGCACAGCAGGATCCCAATAATGGGAGTGAGGTAGCGGAGATACGCTGGACAGGTGGAGAGGGCATAGGCTCTGCATGTTCCCTCCTAAATGCAACAGGTGAAGTAGTGGTGTATATTAACATTAGGAGAGTCAACTAGAGTTCAATCATCTGTTTAAGTAAAGGTACCCAATGTATAAGGCAGTGACCCTATCCAAGGTGTCTAGTGTAGCCCAGAAGAATGCACCCGGGTGTGGCCCTCCAACCCACACTTGGCGCCCAAAGAGGAGGGGAACATGGAGGAGGTGCCACCTCCTTACACATCCGAGTGAGGGAGCATCCCGTTGCTGGAACGCACGCAGAACCTCCATGCTGGGAGGAGGCAGTCGGAGATACACTAGACACTGCTGATACCACTGAGTGCCACCTTGCGCACCAACCAATGTGAGTTGTAATTTTACAGCATCTTTTAAACTTTTAAACAAAATGTAAATCTGGTTGCGTTATGAGGAGCGAATTTTCAGGTAAGAAGTAGAGGTTTGCGGAGGGTTTGAAGAGAGTAGTATCTGTCTCTGAGCTACTTACAGAGGCAGGAAAGGTGGTCTGGAGCAAGTCATTGTTTGATTAAGCACAAGCTGACCCCCAAAAAACTGGGTCCTAAAATCTGGTAAGTGGCAGTGAGTATCAAAGGTGGTGTGGATCACAGAATACATAATGCCCCGTACACACATGCAGATTATCTGAAGACTTTTGTCTGCAGACTTACCAAAACCATATAATATGAGGTGAAACCTAAACACTTTCAATTTGTATGCAATCTGGCAGGCCCTTGCACTACATAGAAAAGGTAAGTCTGCAGACAAAAGTCTTCAGATAATCTGCACGTGTGTACGGGGCATAAGTCTACAGCACGATTGTCTGCATGAAGCAGAGCACTATGTGGAGGTAGCAATTTACCAGTGGTCACATGGCGGATGGTTTCATATTAGACTATATAAAGGACATTTGGTTTATGTATTATTTTAACACGCCATTTTGGCTCATATGTGAATAATTCATTTATTTATTGTCACTAATAAGGAGGTACCTAGCCCCATACACTATAAGATTTTCTTGGATTTAAATGGTACCATACCTGGATTTTTTTGGTTTAGCAGCAGAGGTATCATGGATTAATTATTAGTTTTGAGGATTCTGTGGAGCAGTGGTTTTTGTTTTTTAGACCTCTCTCACCCTATATCACCCTCAGTACATATTGCCCCCTAAATACCTCTTCGTACAGACTTTTGCCCCAATATAGAAGACCTCTCTCTCCTAGTACAGAGATGTCCTACCAGTACAGACCTTCCTCCTCAATACAGACCCCCCCCCACCACCCCCTTTCCTGTGTACAGACCTCTTCCCCTTCCTAGGACAGACCTTTCCTTCGCCCCCTCCCCATCCCCAGTGTGGACACACAGTCTGCTTCTTTTCACACTTTGTATCGGACCTCAGATACAGTGGCAGGGCACAGTGAGGGGGAAGTCCTCAGCAGTGTAATAGCATGACCTGCTTGTCTCCCACAAAGTCCCAAAAAGGAAATTAGGGATTGAAAGGCATTGTGCTATACAGACCATGCCCCATATATAAAATCCCAATCTGTCTTTATACTGCATCCACCAAGGGGATGGAGGTGTAATGCTTCTCAGCTGGTCCTTTCCAGTTTGTACCATCGTTACAACTTAGTTATTTGAGTTTTGAGACAACAGACCAGTCATGGATGGGGGTGGGTTGGGGGAGGTTTGGGCTGTCTCCCTCCCACCTGTTCCCCCATCCATCCATTAGCAGCCATGTGCTCCCAGTGTGGAGACACTAAATTAGGAAGTGTTAGGACTGCAGATAAAACAGGGTGCTGTGTAGTGGCTCTGCAGCTTACACATGCGTTTGCAAATGTGTCTCAACTAAACCCCTGTTCTTTGTATCATGAGACAGGTCTACTTGGTTGGTGACAGACTGGAGGGTGAGTACATCAGACTGGGGGCTGGCTGACTTCCATGCACCTCTTATAATCCTTCAACCTCATTTTTTTTCTTGATACAGGGATGGAGAAGCTGGGCACTACCTGCTGGGGTCTCACTTAAAGTCCCACCTAGCCTATTGTGTTTATGCAACACTGAAGTGCACATCAGAGCCAGGGGGGAGTTTAAGAGGAGTCTTTCTTGGCTCTTTACAGCTGCTGTGTCTGAAATCGGAACAAGCTAGTGGTTGCAGTACAGATGACACTGCAGTGCCAAAACTAACAAAAAAATTTGTCCATCAGGGCACCACAACCCAGAACATTCTATAAGAAAAGTGGATGCACGCTGCTAGCAATGACCTTACATTGCACCACTGGGCAGCCAGGGACAAATCCTGGGAACCCTTATTTCCCAGGGACAGATCCCCCCAAAACAGGGACTGTACTTCCAAAACTGGGATGAATGGTAACGATAATTTAGTGACCTACAGATTTAAATGACCCTAGGGCAGTGATGGTGAACTTTGGCACCCCAGATGTTTTGGAACTAAATTTCCCATGACACTCATGCGCTCTGCTCTGCATTTATAAACCAGTAAATGCAACATTTGCAGAACATTCACAGCAGGTGAACCCTCCTGGTGTATGTGTTTCAAATTACAAAAACTAATGTTTGGTAAACATCACAATCACTTCTTTATGAATAGGCCTCTACTGTGAAAGTTAATGCCGTGGAAGAGCACAGGCTTACTCAATATCCCTTTTATTGTATACTACATATTTTACAGGATTAATAGGAACAAGCTTTCTGAAAAGGATCCTTTATTAAGAGAACTGATCTCATGCAGTATTATCAGCAAAGGATGTGAGTATGAAATATTTCCAAACATGCAGATTATGTTGAGCTCTATGGTAATTAAATACAGTACATTTATGTCAATTTTCACATGTGGAAAATTAATAATTTTAAATATTTTTTGTATATGTTTCAGTACATTATGTTTTTTTTTTAAATATGGCAATGTGCAAATACAGTCATAGGCAGTTACAAACTCTTTGGCAGTACTTGTGCATTTCATGTTGTATGCCTTTTGGAATTATGTGCATCTGGATTCAAAAAACAAATATTTTAGCATGGTTTTAGTCTTTTTTCATGCACATTTAAATGCTATGCATTAACTAAGTTTGCCAAAAATGTAACTAATAAACAATACCAGTGTATGTTTTCGTCTAGATCGGCTCAAACTTGATTGAAACAGTGTTATTGTGTGTACTGGCTACTATATAGTAGATTTGATGGGCATTGACTCATAGTGGTTTGATATTCAAAGTTGTATATGTATTGATGTGCTTGTGCTGTCTGTCTGTCTTTCCGTTCATTTCTTTATCTCACCATCTTGCTCTCCATTTTTCTCTCTCTCTTTTCTCTATCACCCATTTGTCCATCTGTTTATCCCTCTGTCTATCTATTTATGTATCTGGTGTAAGTATAATGCCAAATGTTGGAGCATCCTTAGTCCAAATTCAATGTTTTAAGCTAGGCTGTAGACAGCCTGAGCTCTGATTGTTATGGTTTTCTGGATTTGTTGAGGTTTCCCCTAACCCAGGACATTGGGGTTGATTTACTAAAACTGGAGAGTGCAAAATCTGGTGATGCTGTGCATGGTAGCCAATTCGTTTCTAACTTCAGTTTGTTCAATTAAGCTTTGACAAAAAATCTGAAAGCTGGTTGGTTTCTATGCAGAGCTGTACTAGATTTTGCACTGTAAAGCCCCGTACACACGCGCCGAAAATTGGCAGGGAATTTTTGGCCAACGTCCGATCTGCAGATTTTCGGCTTGTTAGTATGATGCTTCCGACAACCAACTCCGACTTTTCGGCCGAAAAAAATCTGGTGTGCAGACTATAAAATTTTTGTTGGCCGTCAACACAACGGCCGGTTTTCGTGCAGTCAGTACAGATTTCGACAGGGAAAAATCTGATGAGCAAGTCTGGGCATGCTCAGTGAAGAAAAAACACAAAGAAAACAAGCCAACACATGACATCACTTCTGAAGTAGAATTTTGTTGGCCGAGAAATTTTGTGTGCAGTCTAGGCACATTCCAACCGACAAAACACAACTTGGACAAAAGTCGGACGATCGGTCGGCCGATAATCGTTGCGTGTGTACGAGGCATTACTCTGTTTTACTCTTATGGGTTTTGGTTACTTAGTCTGCATGTCTGTGAGAAAACTGGGTATTCTAATATACCTTCATTATACTGTTAACTTCTGTTGCCCTGCTAAACTGGTAAGCCCTGAGAATCAAGGGTTAATACTGCTGGTCAGGTTTGCCCGTGCTTTTCAGGAGAATATGGTCCCCTGCAGGTCAAAGCATTTAAAAGAGAGGTCATTTGGCCCTTTATGGGGGGATGTTCCTGTGAAGAATGTAGCTGCCACTCTGCTGCTTTACCGCCCATGTGGGAACCCAGTTGGGGTTAGAAGGGGTATAGACTTATGCTGTCAATTATGAACTCTTGGCTTCCCAGATTATTCTATTGGACTTTAAGAATGTTCACACCTAATAAGGTATGACTACCTCATGCGGCAAAAGGGAGTGAAAGGGGCACAACAGAAGGTAACTTTAGAAAAAATGTAGAGAATATGTGAAAGCTAGCTGGTTGAACTGTTCATCTGTATTATTTAACTACTTTAGCAAAGAACTTTGTTTTAATTCAATATGGCTTGTCTCAAGTCACTAAAGGGGTGCATGTTTGGTGTATCCAAAGAACAGGGTTTACTAAGGGGATAAGAGAAGTTAGAGAAAATATAGTACAAAGGTCTAATGAGCAGAGAGGCTATACTAAGGAGGCTATATTGCCATTACTAATGACTACCGTACTCGTGTTGTGTGCCTAAGCAGCCAACCAGTTAGGAAGTGAGTGACATGGCAATGGTGACGGAGACATTGGTAGTGAAGGAGTTTGATGCTCAGCCCTTTCTCTGGCGACTAGTTCCCCACATACTAGGACCAACCTCACGGCACTGTCTGTTTTGCCTTCAGTTATACTCTAAAAGAGGGTTCACCATTGTCCCAAAAGGCGTCTTTGACTCAGAACAAGTGTAGGGATAAGGCATTCTCTTTTACAACCTAAGTCTGTGATGCAAATGTTCTCAAGTCAGACAGAGCCAGACATTTAGCATTTTTTAAAGGAGGCCAGCAATGGCAACCCCAAAACTTCTCCCTTGACTGGGTCCTGCTAATACTTCCCTCCCCAGCAGCACATACTCACCTTTCTGTGATGTTCTGCTACCAAGAACAAAGAGAAATACCAGGCATTTCCCAGTCCACCAGAACATGGGACTCACTATCCTTTCTACATTGTTCCAGCACTGATGCTTGGTGATTGGCTCAGAGCTGTCTTGTGGTGGCGGTGAAAGAGTCCTCCGCCATGTGTATGTTCCAACTAGAGCATGTAAGCGCTAACACAGGGCTTTCTTTTTTTTCACGGGACCTTAACAAAGCAGAGAGCAAAAGAGAAGGAACCAATTGATTTACTTTGCTCTCATTTGTATTATATGTTCCAACTTTGCATGTGTATTTTTAAACTATTGATTTTTTGGGTGAATACCATTACTGTTTATAGAACAAATGTTTGTACAAAAGATTGCTCATTGGAAAAAAAAATTAGCAATAACTCTGGTTAGTGCTGTCTTGTGCCTGTAGATATTATAAAAATGTACTTAACTTCTAACTCCACCCAAAATACAACAGCCCACTCTGGGGCTTGGACAGGGATCAGGGTTTTAGGGAGGCTTTCTGAATCTTGTGGGAAAAGTCCTCTCCCTCTTGTAACCTATGCTAGCCATCAGTGCCGGGACAAGGTCATCCAGCGCCCAGGGCAAGGATGCCAAACTGCACCCCCCCTTCCCTTAGGGTTAGGGTCAAGGCCCCCCCACCAATCCCTGCAATAAACTATTGCGCCCAGGGCAATCGTCCCTCCTGCCCACCCCTTGTCCCTGCCCTGCTAGCCATACACACTAAATGACAAAACAAAAAAAGGGAAAGCTATAACCAATAAAAAAATAAGATAAATGGATATGAAAAAAGTTTACCCACCCGCTCACAAGTGAACGGTACTCAAATGGCAAAACAGCATACACAAAAAAGGGGATGGGATGACTAGAAAAAGAGATGTCACCCCCATACACACTAAAGCCTGGTACACACTAACAATTTTTTTTTCGTTCAACCCAGCAAGCTGAACTGAAAAAAACGGAAGAGCTCAGGAGGAGGCGCTGTAATAACAATCCATGTTAGTACAGTGATCTCCCTTGCTGAGCTATTTTGTTCTGACAGGGGGACAGCTCCCCGCCAAAACACACTGGTCAGCGCTCTCAGCCATTGGCTGAGAGTGCTGATTGGATGCCGATCAGCAAACCTTTTTTGGTCATGCCCCTTTGACAGAAGCAGCATCTGTCGGACCGGCTGCCATACACATGAGCCGAATGCTGGCCGGTTTCTATTGAACCGGCCGATGCCATCCGACATTGGGCCTTTGTGTACGGCCCTTTAGATGGCTCTCACTCAGTTCGCAGCATGGATGGAGGAATCTAAACTGCTGGTTATTGTATTTAGACAGCAAGCACTCATGGTTGTCTGAATACCTGCATCTGATTGGAGGCAGTCACTATTCAGCTGATAATTTTCCACCTGTCTCCAGCATTTTTTAAATCCACTTTGGTAAGCCAGATGGTGCCAACAGGGCCAACCACAATTCAAATTTCAGCCGGTTTAACGGAAGTCAGACAAATTTATGGCCTTGATTAATGGGGAGTTACATTCCTGTGCCAATTATTTGAAAAAAGACATCTGTGCATGTATGGCCCCATCTAAACCAAAAAAAAGATTTGAATAAATATTTCATCCTTAAACACATAGGTGAAATTCATTTGCATCAGTTGCAAAGATTAAGAAAGCTGGATTAGGAGAGAAAATGTGTATTCTAGACAATTAATGAAAGAGAAAATGCTGCCCTACTGGACCCCTCCATCACGACATTTTCTTTGTTTTTGATGCTATAGCAGAAGGTAATTTTTCATGAGGACTTGATTGCTGCGAAGCCTTTTGCATCCATTTGGCCAGTCTCTGCTGGCTGATATTTTAACCCCCTCGGTGGCTATCTCTCCCATGCAGCCCACTGCGGTCCCTTCATTGGATGGGCAAGTTCCCGGATCCTCCTACCCTTCTAAAGCAAAGAGATTTTTAACGCTCTCAGCACCAAATTCAATTGCATGCTCACCGCACATCAAATAGAGGAAGGGTAATGCACACTACACAGCCATTAGGAGAACACAGCCCACAGCCATTAAGAATCCTCTCCAATTCTGCATGAATGTAGAAACAGTGTTACAGGATATTGAACGAGTATGAGATAATAATTCAATTCACTGAAAAACTGGAATAGCATGTTTGCTTTTTTTTTTTTTTTTTTATTGCATCTGTACTTAGAGATGAGAACAGGATGGTTTGTGCTAGAAAGCTTTTCTTTTCTCCCTCTAGGGAACAAGAAGAACTACAGATTAGCAGGGTCAGGCACATTCTATCCTGGCTTTAAAAATAATTCTCACCAAAGGGCTCTAGACAACATACTGCAATGGGGGGGTTGATGTGGGGCACCCCCCTTGTTTTTAGGCACTGCTTACTGAGCCAAGCTTGGAAGCTCTCCAGGGAACTCTGCTGGGTCTTTTGTGGCTATGTGTTATCGCTAATGCTGTGCCAGATAGTCTACAACTCTTGCACAAGGTGGATTAAGTTGCAGGTCTATAATGGCTCGCAGAAATTTAAATATGCAATATTTATTCAGTTCATATTTACAAACTAAAAAAAACACCTGTATTTATCATAATTGCACCTACAGTAAAACAGTCAGGAGGGGCAGCACCAAGCATCATAACTGTACCTACAGTTGAGCGGTCAGGAGGGGCAGCACAAAGCATCATAATTGGATCTACAATGGTACAGTTAGATAGGGCAGCATAAAAATAGCACCTATAGTGGTACAGTCAGAGGAGGCACATCATAACTGCACCTATGTTGGTACAGTAAGAGGAGGCACATCATAACTGCACCTATGGTGGTACAGTCAGAGGAGGCACATCATAACTGCACCTATGGTGGTACAGTAAGAGGAGGCACATCATAACTGCACCTATGGTGGTACAGTCGACCTGCACCTACTGTGGTACGGTCAGAGGGAATAGCGTAATAATTGCACTTACAGTGGCACAGTCAGGAGGGGTAGAATTGAGCCTCATAATGGCACCTATAGAGGTACAGTCAGAGGGCAGCATCATATTTGCACCTATGAGAGTACAGTCAGAGGCGGCAGCATCATAATTGCACCTATGATGGTACAGTCAGAGGGGACAGCATCATAATTGCACCTATGGTGGTACAGTAAGAGGGGACAGCATCATAATTGCACATATGGTGGTACAATCAAAGGGGGCAGCAACATAATTGCACCTACAGTGGTATAGTCAGAGGGGGCAGCATCAAGCATCATAATTGCACCTATGATGTTACAGTCAGAGGGAACAGCATCTCAATTGCACCTACAGTGGTACGGTCAGGAGGGGTAGCATCAAGCCTTATAATTGCACCTTCGGTGGTACAGAGAGGACAGCAACATAGTTTCAACTATGGTGGTATGGTCAAAGGGGGCAGCATCATAATTGCATCTATTGTGGTACAACAATTAAAGAGGGCAGCATCCTAATTACACCCACAGTGACATGGACAGAGGGGGAAGCATCATAATTGCACCTACGGTGATACGGTCAGAGGGGGCAGCATCAAGCATCATAATTGCACCTACGGTGGTACGGACAGAGGGGGAAGCATCAAGCATCATAATTGCACCTACGGTGGTACGGACAGAGGGGGAAGCATCAAGCATCATAATTGCACCTATGGTGGTACGGTCAGAGGGTGTAGCATCAAGCATCATAATTGCACCTACGGTGATACGGTCAGAGGGGGCAGCATCAAGCATCATAATTGCACCTACGGCGGTACAGTCAGAGGGGGCAGCATCAAGCATCATAATTGCACCTACGGTGATACGGACAGAGGGGGAAGGATCAAGCATCATAATTGCACCTATGGTGGTACGGTCAGAGGGGGCAGCATCAAGCATCATAATTGCATCTATGGTGGTACGGACAGAGGGGGAAGCATCAAGCATCATAATTGCACCTACGGTAGTACGGTCAGAGGGGGAAGCATCAAGCATCATAATTGCACCTACGGTAGTACGGTCAGAGGGGGAAGCATCAAGCATCATAATTGCATCTACGGTGGTACGGACAGAGGGGGAAGCATCAAGCATCATAATTGCACCTACGGTAGTACGGTCAGAGGGGGAAGCATCAAGCATCATAATTGCACCTACGGTGATACGGTCAGAGGGGGAAGCATCAAGCATCATAATTGCACCTACGGTGGTACGGTCAGAGGGGGCAGCTTCAAGCATCATAATTGCACCTACGGTGGTACGGTCAGAGGGGGCAGCATCAAGCATCATAATTGCACCTACGGTGGTACGGTCAGGGGGGGCAGCATCAAGCATCATAATTGCACCTACGGTGGTACGGTCAGAGGGGGCAGCATCAAGCATCATAATTGCACCTACGGTGGTACGGTCAGAGGGGGCAGCATCAAGAAACAAAATTGTTTCCATTATCTGCTTACCTCTGGACATTTGTAGGTAAATTCAACAAGAAAACTGTGGCACTTTATAGATCAGAAAACATAAAACCATCTCTTTGTTTTCTTGTTTGGTGGTCTGCACACTCCAAAACAATTCTGCCTACAAGTGAGATGATTTGCTGACTCCAGTAGAGCAATCTAGCACTACTTCAATCAGATAAAAGAAGGTGGGTTCATATGAAAGGGGATCATCACTCAAATACATGGGACTACCCAAATAAATGATTTGAATTAATAAATACATAGGCACTCGCATTACATGTATTTGTAAATATTGCTGATTTAACAGATCTTATCTAAGAAAAATAGAAAAGCTGGGAAGAAGGGGTCAGGCATGCAAGCATGAATCCAACCCCCGAGGCATATAATAAGTAGAGGACTTCATTAAACATTGATAACCCACTAGGCAACTGCTTGAGTTTAGGTCTACAAAGAGACATAGATAAGACACACTGCAGACTTTATTTACAGTGCAAGCGGAAAGTATTCACAGCGCTTCGTTTTTTCCACATTTTGTTATGTAAGAGCCTTATTCAAAAATGGATTAAATTCGTTATTTTCCTCAAAATTCTACAAACAATACCCCATAATGACAACATGAAAGAAGTTTGAATTCCTTGCAAACTTATTAAAAAACAAAAAAAAAAGCAGATGTACATAAGTATTCACAGGCGTTGCCATGATACTCCAAATTGAACTTGCATCCTGTCTCCACTGATCATCCTTGAGATGTTTCTACAACTTGATTGGAGTCCACCTGTGGTAAATTCAGTTGATTGGACGTGATTTGGAAAGGCACACACCTGTCTATATAAGGTCCCACAGTGAGGGTCCTTTTACATGGGCGGTGCCCCCGGCGGACTCAATTTTGCTTAGCGGGGAGCCCGTGTGAAAGGGGCCATTCAAAAAGTTCAATATTTGTTTCATCAGACAAGAGAATTTTGTTTCTCATGGTCTAAGAGTCCTTCAGGTGCCTTTTGGCAAACTCCAGGCAGGCTGCAATGTGCCTTTTACTGAGAAGTGTCTTCCATCTGGCCACTTGACCATACAGGCCTGATTGGTGGAGTGCTGCAGAGATGGTTGTTCTTCTGGAAGGTTCTCCTCTCTCCACAGAGAAACGCTGGACCTCTGTCAGACTAACCATTGGGTTCTTGGTTATCTCCCTGACTAAGGGACTCTCCCCCGAACACTTAGTTTGGCCAGGCAGCCCACTCTAGCAAGAGTCCTGGTGGTTTCAAACTTCTCCCATTTATTGGTATTGAAGGCCACTGTGCTCAATGGGACCTTCAATGCTGCAGACATTTTTCTGTACCCTTACCCAGATCTGTGCCTCCATACAATCTTGTCTCGGAGGTCTACAGACAATTACATGGACTTCATGGCTTGGTTTTAGCTCTGAAAAGCACTGTTAACTGTGGGACCTTATATAGACAGGTGTATGACTTTCCGAATCATGTCAAATCAACTGAGTTTACCACAGGGGGGCTCCAATCAAGTTGTAGAAACACCTGAAAGATGATCAGTGGAATTAGGATGCACCTGACCTCAATTTTGAGTGTCATGACAAACGCTGTGAATACTTACTGTATATACTCAAGTATAATCCGACTTTTTCAGCATGTTTTTTTATGCAGAAAAAGCCCCCCTCGGCTTATACTCGAGTCACGGTCTCATTTACCTTTTAAAAATGGCGTCGCCTGGTGCCAACATGTCACCACGCATGCGCCGTCTGCCCGGGAATAGCCGAACGTGTACGGGCAGCGCCATTTTTAAATGTAAGGCGCCTCACCGACAGGTAAGTGAGACTCCTTCGCAGCCCCTGGATTTCATCATGCAGTGCTGCGGGCATGGTACAGGACATTCTCCTGTACCATGCCCGCAGCACTGCATCTTCTGTACCATGCCTGTACCATTTGTGCCATGCCTGTACCATCTGTGCCATGCCTGTACCATCACCTGTGCCATGCCTGTTCCATCTCCTGTACCATCATTTGTGCCATGCCTGTACCATGACCTATGCCATGCCTGTACCATCTCCTGTGCCATGCCTGTACCATCATCTGTGCCATGCCTGTACCATCATCTGTGCCATGCCTGTACCATCTCCTGTACCATCACCTATGCCATGCCTGTACCATCACCTCTGTGCCATGCCCGTACCATAACCTGAGCCATGCCTGTACCATCTCCTGTGCCATGCCTGTACCATCTCCTGTAGCATGCCTGAACCATGCCTGTACCATCTCCTGTACCATGCTCACAGCCCTGCATCTCCTGTACCATGCCCGCTGCTCCTGTTTTGGGTCTGGTGGTGGTCCAGTAGCTGCTGCATTTCCCACCCTAGGCTTATACTTGATTCAATACGTTTTCCCACTTTTTTGTGGTAAAATTAGGTGCCTCGGCTTATATTCGGGTTGGCTTATACTCGAGTATATACGGTGTGTACATGTGATTTTTTTAATTTTTTATTTTTAATAAAGTTGCAAAGATTTCAAACAAACGTCTTTCACGTTGTCATTATGGGGTATTGTTTGTAGGATGTTGAGTAAAAATAATGAATGTAATCCATTTTGGAATAAGGCTGTAACATAACAAACCATGGAAAAAGTGAAAGGCTGTGAATACTTTCCGGATTCACTGTATATAATATATCCCGTACACAGGAAATGTGATAATATTTGATGAGCTTACAATTAATGAGGTCTTGTGCATTTTTCCATTCTAACCTAGAGCTGAGCTGTAGATCCACACTTCATTCATTATCCACAAACATCTATTTTTTTCCTATTTAAAGCAGACACATGATTCTGACGCTACAGCTCATGAAAGATTTTGATGCAGAGTGAGAAGCCAACAGTCTAAATTTGGAAATAACAAATTGTTTATTTTCTCGTCCATTCACTCATATTTAATGAAGACTGCTAAAGGAGAAAAAAAAAAAAAAAAAAGCTTAGCTGTCAGTCTTCCCAGCTAGAGGAGATGGAGAGCAGCCCAGGACAAATGGTGAGAGGCTGATGGGTAATACATGTGCTGGTTGCTATTACCTGCGGGTATCGCAAATCTTGAAATGCTTACGCTGTAGTCACAGAAAGAATATCTCATACATTGATTTAATCATCTGTCTTGATAACTTGCAATCATTGCTTCTGTGGAGCAGAACATGACATTTTTTATGGACTGATAGCCACGGGTAAGTAGAGTAATATATGATCAATAAGAGGAAACAGGATATGGGTCTTCATGTCCTGCAGAAAAAGAAGGCTCCCTTGAGAGAGTGTCATGGAATTGTAGGGGCGAAAGCTTGATTCACGGAGACTCATTTGTAAACGTTACAGCAAGAAAAAGTGGAGGTGCTGTCCTGAGCAGCCAATTAGATTTCAGCTGTCAAAATTCTAACGTACAGCAGCATATTAAGGCAACATCCTTATTGGTTAGGAAAAATAACCATTTTTTTGCATTATTCCTGTATAAAGGCATTTATAGATAATAAACCAGCCTTTTCACCCGTTTTATTGAAACCCTTGAAACAACTTTATTTTTCATAGAACTCCTGCTAATATTTATTATATCTACAGCCCACAAGGCACTAGCATAAACAGTTATACAGTACTGTGGATATTAGAATAAATAAAGGGATAAGGGGTATTCACACGGGTGCACCGCCCGACGGAGACCATTCTGCTTAGCGGGGGATCGATCCGCTGATCCCTGCTGAGCAGGCGGATGACAGCTCCGTCTACATTCTGTGTGCAGAGACAGAGCTGTCAGATCCCCGCTGTCCTCTATGGGGAGATTGGATGAGAACGGACCGCCTGTCCATTCTTATCTGATCCCATCCGATCCGATCCTCCAGACGGATGGAAAATAGGGTTTCCATCCGTGCCAATTTCACGGACAGGATCGGATAAGATAGCAGCAGGTGTCAGAGGAGATGTCTCCGCTGACACCCGCTGACCCATAGGGATGCATGGAGCATCCGATCAGGTCCACCTGAAAAACTGACAGGCGGATCGGATCGGATTGCACGTGTGAAAGGGGCCTTAAGACACTCTGGGCTATATAACAATATTGTTTTCATTAATAATAATGAAATAAAACAAATACTAATGATAATGACCAGAAAAGAAAAGAAACCCAGCCAGTGAAAATTGTAATGTTCCCTCACCTTGGGGTTAAGCAGAAAAGTGACCCCTCCTTTCATTAATGGTTAGTGGACACATTTCCCCCTACACTGGTGGTCAGTGAAGGACACAAGTACACTGGTGATCAGTGGGAAGATTGTTCCTTGCATTTGTGGCCAGTGGAAAACATACCCCTTACATTGGTGGTCCGTGGCAGGGTGGATTTGATTTAAATCAAGTCAATTTAAATCTCCGACTTAGAAAAAGGGTCCTGTACTACTTTGGGGCGACCGGGAGCAACCTGCATTGACTTCAATGATATGAAGTCCGTGCATGCCGCTCCGAGGTCACGGTGCGAGCTGTGCACCGCGACTTCACAGGTCGCCCCGGGAAGTCGGGTCGCCTGTATGTGAACCGGCTCTAAGCGTATATATATTTATTCATGTGCGCAAAAGTTATAGCATCTACAAACTATGGGATATTTTTATGGAATTTTTTTTTACTAGTAATGGTGGCAATTTTTTTTTTACCACTACTATTCCTTTTGAAATTCACAAATGCACCAATTTAGAAATTGGCTGAAAGGTTTTGCACTGGGAAATACTTTGTGAAAGATAAATAGTGGATTTTACACTGCCTGGCCAAAAAAAGTCGCCATCTGGAATTAACTAAGCAACTAACTAAACTAAGCATGCAGTAACTATCCTATTGGATACTTACTGCATGTGCCCAAAGAATGAGGTTTATCATCAGATTCTTTCTTCCCTGATGGCACGGGCATATTCCAAGATGGCAATGCCAGGATTCATTGGGCTCAAATTGTAAAAGAGTGGTTCAGGGAGCATGAGACATCATTTTCACACATGGATTGACCACCACAGAGTCCAGAACCCCATTGAGAGTCTTCGGGATGTGTTGGAGAAGGCTCTGCGCAGTGGTCTGACTCTCCCATCATCAATACAAGATATTGGTGAAAAATGAATGCAACACTGGAGGGAAATAAATCTTGTGACATTGCAGAAGCTTATCGAAAAAATGCCACCGCGAATGCTAAAGGAGGTCCAACTAGGGTGACCACATTTCCTAACTGCCATTCAGGGAAACTTACTTTCCCAAGTGCATTTTGTCAAACTTATACGTGAGACTGGCAAAAACATATCTGTCTGTGCATTTTTCAGTATTTCTGCACACTTTAACTGGCTACTTAGATATCTCTGAAGAAATAGAAAACAAAACAAGTTGCATTAAAGAACAGTTTTTTAATTTTTTTTTTTTTTTTTTAATGAGCAGGAATGAGCCTCTCTCCATTTATCTTTTTTTTTTATCTTACATTTCCATTTCCTGCCTCTAATTCCATGTAGTAACTAACTTACTACACATTTTACAAGTCCAACTTTCTAAGTTTCTAAGCAATAAATATTTGCTGCCCTGAACACAAAGGAAAGAATAGGCAGACATCCATTAAAAAGTTAAACTTACATTTTGTCCTCTTAAATGCTGATAATAACGGCCGTTGGATTACAGACAGTCAGTTACAGCAGGCTGAGGCGCCGCACAGTAGAGATCCCGGCTCCGGCTGACGTCACCGTCGTCATGTGACTCGGCCGCGCACTGCGTGCAGCAAGGCAGGGGAGGAGCCACACACACTGGACAGTACTATGCGATGCCGTTCTGATTCGACGATCGCATAGTATAAGGAAGTGACTATCTGTCACAGCACAGCAGCGGTCGGCGGACGGCGGCTCACGGGCTCAGATCATTCCGGGACACTGCATTGTCCCGGAATGAGGGTGACCGGGACCCGGGACAGACTCTCCAAATGCGGGACTGTCCCGGGCGATCCGGGACACGTGGTCACCCTAGGCCCAACGTGTGTGACTTTTTTTTTTGGCCAGGCAGTGTATATACAACTATATCGATCAGACCAAAATGAGGAGGAAAGAGGGATTTGTTCCAAATCAGGGACAGTCCCTGGAAATCAGAGACAGTTGGGAGCTATGAGTAATCATGGTGTTCTCCTGGCAGGGACAGCTTCTCCAGCCCCCCCCATCAGGAGAGCACAATGGTTCCACAGGAGGGATTCGAGCGATTTTCTTACCTGCAACCCCTGGTTACAGGAAAGAAAATTGCTTTGTCTGTGGTCAGCTTAAGATCAGAACACGCCTGAGCTAATCCCTACTGGAGACAATGAGAGACAGCTCCATTAAAGTCTATGGGTCTGTAAATCACAGGCACAGCCAGGATGTAAACAAACAGAGGAGGCCGCAGCCATCAGATCCAGGTAAGTATGGGGGGGGGGGGGGGGGGGGTTACTTTAGGTCAGTGTAAGAGGACAAATGGGATAAGTGCATTGTCCTAAAGTGTACTTATCCTTTAAGCCAGACTCTTCAGTAACTTTAAAAGCAGCCATATTCAATAGCCCACTTGCTGATAAACCGGGTAAGCACTGAGGTGTTTGTTGACAAATTCTGATAAGCTGAACAACATGCCTAGTCTTCCCCCACCAAACAAGGTCCTGCTATGTGCTCAGCACATGCTGACAGTAAACACACACTTTTGTCACCAACGGTTGAAAGTTTGCTGTTTGTGTTACAGCCAGTCTGGGTGTGGTAGTGACAAAACACGGCGCCGTTTGTACTGGAAACACAGACTGCACACCTGTACGGGAAGAACACACATTAACATTTCTCTACTTCAAGAGCTTGTGGGAAAATAATAGCAAAATTCATCTTCCGCCACCATGAAACCAGTAACATTCCATTCATTCAGCTCCCCCCAAACTGGAAATTCAAGGCAATACAATGACACTACTAAGTGCATCCTGGTAGCAAAACAAGTTTTTCTAGTCGGATTCCGTTCACATGGCGTACAAGGATTGGATCGCAGCTCACCAAAGGGCCGAGGCTGAAAAATGTACAATAAATGTATGATTATACCGAGACTTAAATAGCTGCTATCTTATAGGGATGGAAATAGTACGGGGTTACCTGTGTTATGGAAATGTCATTTATCCAGGCTGTATTGAACTAGTAAAAGAAAATGCAGCTATATTCAGAGGTTGTCATTGCTGACCTTTTTAAAAAATACTTTGAGGGAAAAAAAAGGCATCAATTGTATTTGAATACAGTTATGCAGGACCGCGCATTTGTCAGTTAAAGTAATGCAGTGCCATATCGCAAAAAACGGCCTGGTAATGAAGGGGGGTAAATCTTTCGGGCTAAAGTGGTTAACATGCAATAAATAACTACAAGCATACATAATGCTGAATAAAAAGAAAAATTGGCTGCTGCCTCTTTTTTTTTTTATTTTACTTTTCAGATAAATGTATAAACTTTATTAGCATCAACATATTTCAGATTTGTAAAATCACCTAAAACGGAACTAAACCCACCAATTTAAAGAGGAGTTCCGCCACAAGAAAAAAGTTAAAAGTCAGCAGCTACACATAATGTAGCTGCTAACTATTAATATTAGGACACTCAACTGTCCTGGAATTCAGCAATGTCAGCACCCCTGTTTTCATCGGCTGTCGGGTGCTGCCACCGCCATTGCCGATAGGGGAACCCAGCAGTGAAGCCTTGCGGCTTCACTGTCTTTTCCCTACTGCGCAGGCACGAAGTGCACTGCGCATTCTGAATGGTGCGGCAACGGACAAAGGAGGAGGGTGGACGGACTTGTGACGTACTTTGATGTGGTCCGCTGGAAGTGGGGACGGGTACCTGTCAAAAACAGGTGCCTGCTTCTCCCTCTCCCCAGAAAGGTGCCAAATGTGGCTGACGCTGTAGCTTTGAGCTCAGCATTTGAGGGTTTTTGTGATGGTGGAGGTGAGCAGTAATGACTAGGCCTCACTCACTCGCAACATCCTGGGTAGTGATGGGCTCGGGCGTGTTCGGATCAAGCCCTCTAGGAAGCCGTCACTGCACACCGCCGCCAATCATAGTCAGTGAGGAATTTCCCGACTGGCAGCTCCACAAACACACGCTGCCTATGATTGGCGGTGTGCAGTGCCGGCTTCCTGTCAGGCTCGATCCGAACACACCCGAGCCCATCGCTAATCCTGGGAGTTTTCCAATCAGGCTTCATGGCCTACACCTATAGCAAGGGCATTATTCAACTTTGGTCAAAGCTGCACAGTTTGTTTTTATCTACAGAGACTAATCTGAATAGGCGTTTTTTTGGTAAAGGTGAGGTAATCTTAAACCAGTTCAGTCATCACGACTCGAGCCATATTCATACCAGATCTGAACTTTGATAAATGTCCCCCTTTGATTGCAAAGGGGACACAACCACATCAGAAGGCCGCAACAAAAGGCTAGTGGTTGGGGAGATGCATTCTTAGCCAACTGAGCCTTAAAAACCTTCTAGAAGGTTCTCAAAGGTCAACTGACCTTTCAGAAGTCACCTCACGCTCCACAGGGACAGTGAGGGGACTTAAAACTGCCACAATCCCATGAGGAAAGGGAGTGTCTTAAAACAGGTATCCCGTTTCCCTTTCATTCCTTTTGGTGAATGCCTCGGCGGCTTATGATTGGGGGGGGTTACAAAGACAGCTTCCATGACAAATAGCTCAGGTGGGTTCAAATTAGAATCCCTAACTGTACCCCTGGAGCATTCCCCTGTACTGTAGCTGCAAATATATACACCCCTTTGGAAATGTGCACCTGCAAGGGGGGGAACGCCTTGGCCACAGTACAGTGACTGTTTCCTGATTACTCCTGAACACGCCTGAGTTCATCCTTAGTCTCCGGCTTTAGGAAATCTATGAGTCCCGTAATGTACAGGCCAAAAAACCATAGGCAGCAAGCAAGAAATCAACAAAAACCACCAAATATGGAATAAAACTGGCTGTGGGCCTTAATTATCGGTTTCAAAAGTAAGCATTTATTAATACATTTAAGATCACATCAAAAATAATTTATTCAACCAAACAACTCATCCAGCTGCTATGAATCGAGCTGTAACCAAAAGTAACAGAATTTTTACAATAACTGCAACCCCTTGCTGACAAGGTGATCCGCCACATAATGTGGGCCCCAACAACACAGGCGGGTGGGCAGGGAGCTCACCACCCAACTTTTTGAGATGGGAACAAGGGGTACTTATTAGCAAACATATTCAGGCATAAGACACAAAATATAAAAATGATAAAACATATAAAATAAAAAATGATTTGTTAAACCGACAGTTGATTTTTTATTTTTTTTTTATCACTACTATTCCTTTATACTGGCTTTTGAAATTTACAAATGCAGCAATTTAGACATTGGATGAAAGATTTAGCTCTGGGAAACACTTTTTGAAAGGCAAATAGTGCATTTTATATACAACTATATAGATCAGACCAAAATGAGGGACAAATGAGGAGGAAAGAGGGACTTTGTTCCAAATCAGGGACAGTCCCTCAAAACCAGGGACAGTTGGGAGCTATGCCTCCACTTTGAATTTTCTAAAGGGTCACTTGACCCTTCCAGAACATGCAGAAAGGTCACCTGACCTTTCCCTCAGGTATCTCACCTCAAAGAAACGTGGAGGGGGGGGGGAGAGATGAGTCGGCCTGGAAACCCCCCT
The DNA here is from genome assembly GCF_965119305.1 of Pelophylax lessonae. Classification (NCBI taxonomy): domain Eukaryota; kingdom Metazoa; phylum Chordata; class Amphibia; order Anura; family Ranidae; genus Pelophylax; species Pelophylax lessonae. Next base: position 439,006,229 of record NC_138771.1, read on the forward strand.
ACTGCCACAATCCCATGAGGTAAGGGGGGGGGCTTAAAACAGGCTTCCCCCCTTTTCCCTTCCAGGACTGCAAAACTTGCAGCACAGGATGTAACCAAGGGCACATTCGTTGGATTCAGGTGTGTATGTGACTGTTGAGGAGGAGGGGGGGTTGCTTTTGGTCAGTGCATAGGGGCAAATAGGACAAGTGCTCTTTGTCTTAACCGCTTGCCAACCAGCCGCCGTAGTTTTACTGTGGCATGTCTGCTCTGTCCCGCAAAACAACGTACCTGTACATCGCTTCGCGGGTCCGCTAGTAGGGGGGCGCGAACGCTGATTTGCCACAGGGGAAGCTGATCAACGGTTCCGGTGGCCGCAATTCCCGCCTCCCCTTGGAGACAGAACGGCAGTCTGCCATTGTAAACATGGCAGACCGCTGTTCAGTCATTTATGAACACAGGGATCCTGTGTTCCTTTTATTTAGGAACACAGGTCTCTGCGTTTGTGCAGCAAGCCCATACCCCACACAGTTAGAAAGCACCCCCTAGGGACAGTTTTAATACTTTGATTGCCCCTGGTGATAACCCCATGCCTGCCAGTGTCATTATTACAGTAACAGTGCATATGTTTAGCACTGATTACTGTAGTAATGTCACTGGTCCCCCCAAAAGTGTCAAAAATGTCAGTTAGGTGTCCGATCTGTCCATCGCAAAGTCACAGTCCCGCAATAAAAATGACATAAGTCTTTCCTCTAGTTTGTAGACACAATAACTTTTGCGCAAACCAATTAATATACACTTATTGGGATTTTTTTTACTAAAAATATGTAGCAGAAATTGGCCTAAAATGATGAAAAAATTAGATTTTTACATTTTTTTTATTGAGAATGTTATATATATAAATATTTTTTTTTCTCAGAATTGTCGCACTTTTTTGTTTATAGCGCAAAAATTAAAATACCACCAAAAGAAACTCTATTTGTGGAAAAAAAGGACATACATTTTATTTGGTACAGCATCGTACAACTGCGCAATTGTCAGTTAAAGTAACGCAGTGCCGTATTGCAAAAAAATGGCCTGGTCATTAAGGAGGTAAATTCTTCCGGTCCAGAAGTGGTTAAAGCGCAATTATCCTGTACAAGGACAAAGTGCAGGCAAAAGCACAGAAAAATCAAATATTTTTGTATTCACTTGTAATGTATCTTGCTGAAGATTCCGTAGCCCTCAGCCCATTTTGCACATCATAACTCTCTCTTCTATCTATTTACTTTAGGTGCCGGCCCAGCTCCTCCACCCTCCCCCACCACCCTGCATCATATCATTTCCAGGAGAGAAGCAAAACTGAATACTAGAGAGTCACTTGAGTGACAGCTCTGAGTCTGCTGACATCTCATTCAAGATGGTGGCGTCCAGCAGCAGTCTCAGGGCTTTTGGATGTCTACACATGAGAGGCTTTTACAGGTAAATACCATATAACATATGTTAACTTATGGGAAGATTGTTGTTGAAATGAATGGTCAGGCAATAGGGTCTCCATTTGAAGTGACCCTGTCAGCACATATTTACTCTCATGGTGGCCCATTTGTTAAAACGCTATATCTTCACTGCTACTTGAGTGTCTGACACAGATCAGCCTCTGCCGCAGCCTCTCATCTTGTTACAAAGTTACAATGAGTAGTCTATTTTTTGTGGGAGAGGAGACTATAGAAGACTGTCGACATAATCTCATCAACATCGACTTCGGCGCGACTTGCACGGACTTCATATAATGAATGTCTATGCAAGTCGCTCCGAGGTCGCCCCGAAGTAGTACAGGACCCTTTTTCTAAGTCGGGGCGACTTGTGTCGCTCCTATTAGAACGGGTCCTGTAGCAGTCAATGGGCCGCGACTTGTCAGGCTGACAAGTCGCCTGACAAGTCGCGGTAGTGTGAATGGAGCCTTAGAAATCAGTATATATAATATTTTCTAAATTTTATATTTATTTAAAATAATGGATGTGGGGGTCTTTTATAAATCAGTATATAATATTTTCTAAATTTTATATTTATTTAAAATAATGGATGTGGGGGCCTTTTGGGGGGGGGGGGGCATAATTTCATTCTTAGACTCAGGCAGCACAATGTCTTGGGCCAGCCCTGGACAATTCGATTGCTTGCCGATTCATCCGTTTTAATCAAATTGTGCCTTAGGCCCCTTTCACAGATGCGGACCATTCAGATCCGCCTGTCCGTTTTTTGTGGCAGATCTGAACGGTCACCCCATGCATCTCTATGGGGGCATCGAATGTCAGCGAAGACATGTCCGCTGGCATCCGATCTGATCCGTCAAATCTGGACGAAGGGAAACCCTTTTTTCCATCTGTCCAGCGGATCGGATCGGATGGGATTGGATGAGAACGGACCGACGGTCTGTTCCCATCCGATTTCCCCCATAGAGATGCACGGGGAACTGACAGCTGTGTTTCCGCACACAGCACAGAGAACATCCTCCTGCTCAGTGGGGGATCGGTCGTCTCGATCCCCCGCTGAGAAAAACGGAATCCGTCTGACGGACTCCACTGTGTGGAAGATCCCTTAATCGGGTAATCAAATCAAAGCGCGCGTGGTCAGCATTAAGCTGGATACACACTATACAACTTTTGTTGTTAGATTTCCTTTATGCCCCATACACACGTGCAGATTATCTGAAGACTTTTGTCTGCAGACTTACCAAAACCATATAATATGAGGTCAAACCTAAACACTTTCAATTTGTATGCAATCCGGCAGGCCCTTGCACTACAAAGAAAAGGTAAGTCTGAAGACAAAAGTCTTCAGATAATCTGCACGTGTGTATGGGGCATTAGATTTACCTTCAACTATGTAGTGCAAGGGCCTGCCGGATTGCATACAAATTAAGGCTGCATTGACACTTGAGCGTCGCGTTTTACACCGCGATTTTACTGCGATTTTCAAGCGGAGTTCCGGGCACAAAAACTTTTTTTTTGTGCCCATCCGCTTGGTCTCCCTCACCTGAAAAGGAATTGGATAGTTAGGCATTTTTTTTTCACTCACCTTGTAATTGGAGATTGAATATACTCACCTATTCTCTACTTCCTCCCTCGGTGCCGCGGCTCGCGCCGTCACTTCCTGTCTTGCGATGATTCCTGGGAGCTGAACGTCATCGCTCCCAGGAGTCAATGCGACGGCGCCGGCCCCACTCTTCACTTCCGGGGCGACGCCGCATTCCCTGCTAAACAGCTTCTGGGCATGCCCAGAAGCTGTGGAGGAATGCGGCGCCGCACCGGAAGTGACGAGAGGGGCCGGTGGAGGGCATTCTGGGACAAGAAGACGCGAAAGAGGACGATGAAGAGGATCGCGCCGGCTTCAGCTGCCCACAACAGAGATGGCAACGCTGTGGAAGAAATTTTATAAGTGAGTATTTCTTCTTGCAGGTAAGTGCGAACCCGGGACAGATCAGAGGCTAGCCATTGTGGAATGTACTAGCCCTGACTGTCCCGGGGGTATGTTTGTTGAAAAAATGTTTTTGTGCCCGGAACTCCGCTTTCAGGCGTTTTTGGAGGCAGGCATTGACATCTATCAAAAACGCTGGTAATCAGCCCAAAAAGAAGCTCATGTGCTTTTTTTTTGCAAAACGCTCAGATGTGAACAGGGGGCCATTTAAATGAATGGGGTTTTACTTGTTGGGCGTTTTGGAAGGTTTTTTTTTTAGCGTTTTTGGAGCTGAAAAACACTCAAAAACGCCCAGGCGTGAATGGAGCCTAAAAATGTTTAGGTCTGACCTCATATTATATGGTTTTGGTAAATCTAAAGGAAAAGAAAAATCTAAAGACAATTGTATAGTGTGTATCCAGCATTAGACAGGAGCCAATGAACCTACCAGCAGATCTTGGGAGGGAGGAAATCATGCAAACTCCATGCAGACCCATAGACGATCCGATGTCTGTGACTTGGATGAATCCTCCATCAGATCACAGCCTTGCAGAATGAGGCTGTGATTGTAACACCCAGAAATATTGCAATGGAATGATTATTTTTTTTTCCTCCCCCCCCCCCATCCTTTGGATCAAACAAGTAGAGGAGGAGGGGAGGGGGGAGAGGGGAGGAGCGGCTGGCTGTGTTTGTTAAGGCGGTGAGAAGGAAGAGAAGCCCCCATTTGCAGAGTTAAGGCATGCAACAAGCAGCTGGCAGCTTTGCATGGAGAGAGGCAGGGAAGGGATGCTGCTGGTAGAGTGCTGATCCCGGCCGGCTCCTCCCCCCGCACACAGACAGTGGACTCCGCTCTTCTCCCGGCTCATACACAGCTCTACACTCTACAGGACGGAGCTCTCCATCCTCAGCGCAGGAGGAGGGGGGTGATCGCAGGGGAGACGCCGGCACACACTCACACACACACTGCAAGACTCTCACCATCGTTTCTCTGGGACTTTGTGGATGTGACAAGCCAGCCCGAGCGATGAGGAGCGCTGAAGGGGGAGGCGGCTGGAGGAGACAGGGGGACAACACAGGTAAGGAAGCCCTAAAACAACTACTAGATCTAGTTTGGAGGAGCCCCCCCAAAAAGCGTGCGATCGGGGGTGGGAGGCTGGAATCGCTCATCGGATACTTATTGGACACATCATCTGCTTGCTGATGGGGGGACTTCATGGAGCACCCCTTTAAGTCATAGGGCGTCACCCCCACCCACATGATGGAGAAGTGGGGGGCGCTGTACCCCAATGTGGGGGTGTCAGCCGGCTGCTGCAAGTGGGGATGGATGCCTTGGATTGCTGCTTTCTGCTGCTGGGAGAGTCTGATCGTCCAGGACATTCTTTGTACAGGAGACCGAGGAATACTAACCATCAATGGTCCTTCACTGCTACCTATGGATGGGGGTGTCCTAGCACCCCCTTATGTCATTTATACAGACACTTCTTATCAGAGCTGGGGAACCCCACTTACTTCCACTCAGCAGAGCACGACCTAAGGGGGCTGATCACATCACCCCTAGATTCCTTATGGCTATAGAGAAGGGAATCACTACTACACACAAATCTGCACCCCAAAAATACAGACATGTCACAGTAGTATGGAGTGATTATTGATGATGTACTAAGGACTGGATGTAATGGGCTGGCTTGTAAGCAGAGTAGGATCCCTTGCATGGTCCTAGGGGGGCTGATCTCATTACCCCCTAGATTCCTTATGTCTATAGTGGGGGGATTTGCTACTACACCCCAAAAATACAGTCATGTCACAGTAGTATGGAGTGATGCTTGATGATGTACTAAGGACTGGATGTAATGGGCTGGCTTGTCAGCAGAGTAGGATCCCTTGCATGGTCCTAGGGGGGGCTGATCACATCACCCCCTAGATTCCTTATGTCTATAGTGGGGGAATCGCTACTACACCCCAAAAATACAGACATGTCACAGTAGTATGGAGTGATTATTGATGATGTACTAAGGACTGGATGTACTGGGCTGGCTTGTCAGCAGAGTAGGATCCCTTGCATGGTCCTAGGGGGGCTGATCACATTACCCCCCCCCCCCCCCTAGATTCCTTATGTCTATAGTGGGGAAAATCGCTACTACACACACCGGCACCCCAAAATTACAGACATGTCACACTAGTATACAGTGATGCTTGATGATGTACGAAGGACTGGATGTAATGGGCTGGCTTGAGAGCAGAGTAGGACCCCTTGCATGGTCTTAGGGGGCTTATCACATCACCCCTAATTCCCTATGTCTATAGTGGGGGGAATTGCTACTACACACAGATCTGCACCCCAAAAATATAGACATGCCACACTAGTATGGAGTGATGTTTGATGTGCAATGGACTGGCTTGTGTGCAGAACAGGACCCCATGCATGGTCCTAGGGGGGGTGATCACATAACCCCTAGATTCCTTATGTCTATACAGGAGGGAATCCCTACTCCACATCTGCACCCCACAAATACAGATCTGTCACAGTAGTATGGAGTGATGCTTGATGTACAAAGGACAGGATATAATGGGCTGGCTTGTGTGCAGAGCAGGATCCCATGCATGGTCAGATCATTTCTGTATTCCCTCTGTATAAAGAGGAGAACCTCTCTACCTCAGAGCAATCTGCACCCCACAAATATAGAAGATCACTGACCTGTCACAGTAGTGCATGGTGATGCTTGATGATGTACTAAGGACTAGTTATGAGATCATCTCTATAGTCCCTATGTATATAGAAGAAAACCTTTCTACCCCAGAGGGACCTGCACCCCAAAAATATAATGATCACTCTGACGTGTCACAGTATTGTGGAGTGATGCTTGATGATGTGATGGGCTGGCTTGTGTGCATAGCGGGACTCCATGCATGGTCAGATCATTCCTACATTCCCTATGTATATAGAGGAGCACCTCCACTCCAGAGGGATCTGCACCCTGACAATACAGAAGATGATCACTCTACAGAAGATGATCACTGACATGTCACAGTAGACTATATGATTGACTTGGCTCGTGTGCAGATCAGGACCCCTTGCATGGTCCTAAGAGGCAGATCGTATCATTCCTATTATCTCTATGCTGTATAGGGAGGAGAGCGTCCGTACTCCACAGGGTGGGGGGCTGTGTGATCTGCACCCCGGTAATACTGATTATTACATATCACAGTGGATACTTGAAGATGTATCAAGGAGTGGATGTGATGGACATGGCTTGTTTGCAGAGCAGGACCCCTTGCTTGGTCCTAGGAAGGCAGATCAGAACATTCCTATATTCTCTATGCTGTCTAGGGAGGAGAGCCTCAGCACTGAACTGGGTGGTTGGTTGTGTGATTTGTACCCCACTATAACAGATGATCACACTGACCTGTCACAGTATTAGAGATGCTTTCTAGTCATGGCTTGTGTGCAGAACAGAACCCCATACACTGTTATAGGGAGGCTGATCAGAACATTCCTATAATTGCTGTACAGAATGGAAAGCTTCAGCACTCCGGGGGGGGGGGGGGGTCTGTGTGATTCAGTACCCCAGTAATACAGCTAATTACACTGACATGTCACAGTAGTGTAGCGCAATGCTTGATGATGTACCAAGGAGTGGATGTGATGGACATGGCTTGTGTGCAGTGCAGGACCCCTTGCATGGTCAATGGGATGCCGATCAGAACATTCCTATATTCTCCCATATTGTATAGATGAAAGCCTCAGTACTCCGGGGGGGGGGGGGGCTGTGTGACCCCAGTAATACAGATGATCACACACTGACATGTCACCATAGTGTAGAGTGATGTACGAAGCAAGGGATGTGATGGACATGGCTTGTGTGCAGTGCAGGACCCCTTGCATGGTCAATGGGATGCTGATCAGAACATTCCTATATTCTCCCATATTGTATAGATGAAAGCCTCAGTACTCGGAGGGGGGGGGGGGGGCTGTGTGACCCCAGTAATACAGATGATCACACACTGACATGTCACCATAGTGTAGAGTGATGATGTACGAAGCAAGGGATGTGATGGACATGGCTTGAGTGCAGTGCAGGACCCCTTGCATGGTCAATGGGATGCTGATCAGAACATTCCTATATTCTCCCATATTGTATAGATAAAAGCTTCAGTACTTGGGGGGGGGCTGTGTAATCTGCACCCCAGTAATACAGATGATCACACACTGACATGTCACAGTAGTGTAGAGTGATGATGTACGAAGCAAGGGATGTGATGGACATGGCTTGTGTGCAGGACCTCTTGCATATAGGCTGATCAGAGCATTCCTATATTCCTCTTGTTACTCCAGAGGGTGGTGGAGGGGCTGTGTGATCTGTACCCCAGAAATATGATCACACAGACATGTCACAGTAATACAGAGTGATGCTTGATGTACTATAAAGAGTGGATGTGATTGAGATAGGGTATGGGGAGGGGAGACCCTGGTGTAGCCCAGATGACCACCTCTTATTCTACATATAGATTCATAAATAACACTCATTGCAGGTCTAATAGAATGGGAGTCCATTGCCTTTTTCTTTCAGCAGTAGCTGGCTATGTCCATACAGACTTGCATAAGCAGTATGACACAGGCATCTAGTGCTGTGCTGTCTCTAGCAGTGGTCAGGCTCTGTAGCTGTAATTGAGCTGTATTCGGAGGCAGTATTGTGATATAGGATATATGCATGGAGGTAAATGCTTCTGCTAGGAACACTATAACATATGTATGCTGGTGAAAAGCACCAAGGGTGGGTGGGAGGAAGAAGGTTGTGAGATATTCCACAGAGCAGATTGCAAGCCTGCATAACCTAGCTTTACCTTCTCAGCTCGGGTTTCCTGGCTTTGCACTGCCAGCGGTGGGGAAAGCAGCTGCACCTTCTCAGATAGGCAGGAGATGCCTGCAGGTGTCTTGTGAGCACTGATCCAGCCGGTTAGTCAGGGAGTAGTTCAGTGCAGGGCTGGGGGTCTTCTCACTCCAGTTATTACAGTGACTACATTAGTCTTATCCTTGGATGCACCTGCTGTAGCATCTACCTTTTTCCAGTCATCTGAAACCAACCAGCGTTCTATATGCTGTGGCATCCACCTTTTCTAATCTTCGAAACCAGTATCTTTCCATATGTACCTGCTGTGGTAGCCACCTTTTCTAATCTTCGAAACCCAACATCTTTCCATATGTACCTGCTGTGGTATCCACCTTTTCTAATCTTCGAAACCCAACATCTTTCCATATGTAGCTGCTGTGGTATCCACCTTTTCTAATCTTCGAAACCCAACATCTTTCCATATGTAGCTGCTGTGGTATCCACCTTTTCTAATCTTCGAAACCCAACATCTTTCCATATGTACCTGCTGTGGTATCCACCTTTTCTAATCTTCGAAACCCAACATCTTTCCATATGTAGCTGCTGTGGTATCCACCTTTTCTAATCTTCGAAACCCAACATCTTTCCATATGTACCTGCTGTGGTAGCCACCTTTTCTAATCTTCGAATCCCAACATCTTTCCATATGTAACTGCTGTGGTATCCACCTTTTCTAATCTTCGAAACCCAACCTCTTTCCATATGTACCTGCTGAGGCATCTACCTTTTTCTAATCCCAACATCATTCTATATGTGCCCTCTGTAGCACTCACTTTTTCCAATCATTGGAAACCCACCGTCGCCCTATATGTACCTGATGTAGCATTCACCTTTTCCAACCATCAAAACCCACCACAGTTCTAGATATGCTTGCTGTAGCATCCTCTATTCCAATAATAGGAAACCCACCGACGTTCTATATGTACCTGCTGTACCATTCCCCTTTTTCCAAACATTGAAAACCCACTGTTGCCCTATATGTACCTGATGTAGCACTCACCTTTTTCCAATCATTGGAAACCCACCATCGCCCTGTATGTACCTGATGTAGCACTCACCTTTTCCAACCATCAAAACCCACCACCGTTCTATATATGATTGCTGTGGCATCCAATATTCCAATGTGAAACCCACTGATGTTCTATATGTACCATCCACCTCTTCCAAACCTATGTTGTTCTATACGTACCTGCTGTGACATCCACCTTTCCAGGCATTGAAAACCGTCACACTCCTATTTTATGTAAGGCTTTTTTTTTTTTTGCCAATTCTAGTGCAATTTTGTCCCCCCATCTCCTCCTCTGCTTCTTTTTATTGGACAATATGTGGCATTTTATGTCGTCTTCTCAGTATTTAAAACAATCCTTACATTACCCACTGGCAAGTTGGCCAAGAGACTTATTTAATCAGCGAATGCCATTAAAATAAGCCAGTCTGACTGCCATAAACAGTTCTTATGACTTGGCACTTGGGAAGACGCATCAGAATTGCTGCCACGATGATAAAGGTGATGTATTGGCGGACAGATCATGTATGGCGTGTCAAATTTTTTAAAGATCCTATATGCCTGTCCATCAGGAATCGTGACACAGCTTTTTCTTGCACTGATACTAAAAAACAAAGTGTGTTCCAGCTTGAGTTGGAATTCTTGTCGAATTTATTGCTCTTGTCTTGCAATTTAAACCCATTTTAATGAAATCATTGATCGAGGCACTTTTCTAGTGGTTAGCGAACGTTATGCCTAGAACTGATCAAGCCATGTAGATTCGGTGGGTTAAATGCAGGGATATGGATTTGTTATCCTAATGCATTATAGAATATTTGACAAGCTATAGGGGTCTATGGAATGACATACATTATTTAATTTCTAATTTGTCCAGATCTCACGTGAGAATGGTGGTGGTGTATTATTTGGGTGGGTTGATAGAGAGAGGCAGCCAGCTTATTCATTCTTGTGCATATATCCTCTTCTTCTTTTTCTTTTCTCTTTTTTGCATTGCTTTTATTTTTGTGTAGCATGTGGGAAATGTTTGCTCTTTAACCCAAGGTATTGCTGATGAGTGCAATATGTAGCACCTGTTCTATAACCTTGCTGTTGCTACATGGAGTGCCTTTTTTCCCCCTCCTATTTTAACTATTTATGTTTTTCATTAAAACCTTCCGACTTCGTCTACCCAGTTCACAGATGGTGGGATACTGAGGAAGTTCATCTTAATTAGCAAATCTATTTCCTGTTCCCTCGAAATGGGCAAGATACGAAATGGGCAAGATACGTTCCATGTTTGGATGGACTCCATGAGTTGTTTTCCTTTTTTTTTTTTTTTTCTATATATGTTTTCTATATTTTTTCATTTGCTCCCATCCATTTGGTTGCAATAGGCAGGTCCCTCGTCCTAGGCAAAGCCACGATCATGGTAGCCCTGACAAGAACCCTCGTCATAGGCAAAGCCACGATCATGGTAGCCCTGACAAGATCCCTCGTCATAGGCAAAGCCACGATCATGGTAGCCCTGACAAGATCCCTCGTCATAGGCAAAGCCACGATCATGGTAGACCTGATGAGATATTCGTATTAAAGTAATGTCATTTTTGATGGTTCTTGTAAATGAAGCCGAGAAGGCTCTATTGATCGTTAAGTACCAAGTGCAGTCACCCATAGCAACCAGTGATGCTTCTATATTGATTACCGACAGGTTGCTATGGGTTACTGTTGGTTACCACTGCACTTTGCACGGTCCTCTGCTTCATTAAATAGGCACGGTTGACTTGAAAGACATTGGAATGTTGGCTGGTTTGGTGGTCACTCAGCGGTGTAGGTCACACCTCTGTTGTGTACGTACACAAAAGCTTGCAATCTCTCTGGTTGTCATGTCCCCATCCTTCCTGATTTTAATGAACGTCTGGCTCAGCTGCTGCAGACTCTTAAGAGCTGCCAGTCCCGACCTATCCCTGAATCCCCCCCCCCCCCCCCCTCCACTCGCGTCTTACCTAAAATGAGATGCGATCAACCTCGCTGGGCTGTTCTTTTCTGCCTAACGAACGGGTCTCCGTGAACGCTTTCATTATTGCTTTTTTTTAATCATGTTCCCTCTTTTGTATTGCCGTTATGTGTATTTAGTTGTTTACCAAACACAATGCAGGGGAGAAATGCGTAACAATGGAAGTATTGATCTCTTTCGAACCGCACAGATTTAACGCTTGCCGTTCTTGGCCACATAGACGGGCGGTAGATTAAGGTCCAGGAGGTTTGTTGTATTATAAATATAGAACGTATGTCTAATATCTTGTTCAAGGCACTGCAGCGGTTGATTTTGCTTCCACCGACGCTCAGTCACTTGGGGATATGCTTTGGTCCTTAGTCTGGGAATTGTTTGGCGGGGAGGGGGGATTTGTGCCACTTTTTTTTTTTTTTTTTCTTCCCCTGCCGGATAATGAAAGTCCATTCGCCTCTAGAGCTATCAATTATCTAGCGACTACAGCATTCCACTTGTGCTCCGCGGCAGTGAAAGTCAGGCTGTGTTATAGAGGCTGGCTAATCACGGTTCGCCAACTGTGGTCTGTGTCTGCCAGTAGAGTAAAGGAAGAGGATTATTCGTAACGAACATGTCGTGTTTTTTTTTTTCTTTCTTATGCGTGTATAGAAATCAGATTCAACAGCTTTTGTATTCAGTCGTTCGTAAATGCTTAAGCTGCGTTGCTTAGGTTGAAATAAGCTATCGGTATGTAGGATTCCCCTGTCAAGTCAGATTAAGAATGGAAAAAATGAAGGCGTTTAAAGACGTAGGGCTGGCGTATTTGCTTTTTGAATGTGCGCTTGCTTATCGGGAGAAAATCAGAGCCAGCGAGTGCGTTTTTGGTATGGGGGGGGGGAAGAATCGCGGCCAGCGTCGGCAAGGAAGCCACTGAGATCCGCTTAACACTTGTTGTCTCAACATAAAGCCTCGGTGTCTGTGTATTTGCAATATTAAACCTGCTTTCTCCAAGCTGTCACCTGTAGCTTCAACCCCACCCAGTCTCCACAGCCCCCCTCTACGATATTGGCCGTGCCTGCGTTCTTAGTGATTTTTCACAAGGCAGTGACTAGAATATATATGAATTTATGTACTTGGCTACGCACTCCCTCAGTGCGAGCGTTAGATTATTAATGATGGCTGTATGGTGAAATAAAAATTGAGTGACGCCGTGAAAGATCAGAAGCTGCTTTGCACATACGGGCTTGCCTAACAAGGCAGCACAGAGCGCGATGAAGTGCAGTAACCCGTGGCAACCAATCGCACGTCACTTTGAAGCAATCAAAGACGATGCGAGATAATTGCTAATTGGTTGCAGCGCTTCTCTTTGCGTATTATTTTTTTGTCTTTTATTAAAGACACCCAATTTATTAACTGCAGTATGTGAGTGTATATGCGTCAGACGTAAACATAGCCAGTAAGCTGTGTATTTTATTAAAGATGTATATGTGCGGATAGGCGTACATGCCTAGTGCGGTTGGCTTTATATTCATTTTTAAAAAAAAAAATTACCTTTTTAATGCGCCAAATCATGGCATATTAAAGGCTTAAATTTGATAGTATTATGCCTGATCCTTGATTCTGTGTTATGTCTCTCCATCTCGTTCGCTGTTTTTCAGGATCTGCAGTTTATTTTCTATGTGCTGTGCCAAAAAGCAGCCAGCACGGTACAGGGAATCTCATAAAACGTAGCGTGATTATGTATGTAATTGAATACAATGCACACTTCTAATGTACTGTTATAATGGATGACAGGAGCTGGCTTCCTAGAACGCAGTGAAAGCTTTGGCGAAAGCTGTGTGTGTGTGTGTGATAGATATATATTGTGTGTGTGTATATATTCTCCCCCCCCACCCCTCCTTTTGAGATGGTAGCACTTTGAATCACCCAGATTTGTAGATAAACTCCTTCAATATGCTGGGCGAGTCGGGCCTTATAGAGAAAAAAGTGGAGAAATTACCGTAAATCTCTTGTTTTGACACAGAAGTAGACCTACTGCTTTATTTCGGGTTGGCTCTTCGTGATTGGTGTTGAACCTGCAGAAAGTCCATTCCATCATTTAAAACATGCTGGACCCGTCAATTCTATATCCCCCCCCCCCCCCTGTTTGTGAATGTTACATTTTGATTGCTTACCGGCTAGACAGCTACAATTATGGACAAGGATATCCTATATGTTGGTGCCTGTACAGACCTAGTATAGTAAATGTCTGCTGCCAATCAAATTTCCTCTTTTATTGATTCAGAGTAAGCAGCGTAGAGAAAGCCGTTTGACGATTGGTTGCTGTAGTGTGCGGCGGTTTGCGCGTTGTTCACTGCTCCTGTTTAATACACTTGGCATTCTTGCGCGCGTAATCGCGACAACCGATGGAAACCACTGATCAGCGTGGTTGCTGAAGGCGACTCTGGTTTCAATGGGTTTACATGGTGATGCTCCTCTTTACGTTACTAATAAATAAGCCAACGTACTATCGTAATTAACATGTAACGTGAAGATTAACCCGATACGTTTTGTGTGTTTTTGTACTACGATGTGCCTTTTTTTTTTTTTTTTAATTGGTAACCACAGATCTATAGGGAAAAGCAATACCATGTTAATTATTTAGGATTGGTCATCTATCTGATGCCTGGCTACTTAACACAGAGCCTATATTTCTGAACCCTCTGGGGTATACAGCGTTTGGTAGTACTTTATAGCTCCAATGAGGCATGGCTAGAACTGATTATCATAGGTGTGTGTGTGTGTGTGTGTGTGTGTGTGTGTGTATAGTGGCAAAGGACCTATTTAGCAATAGATGACATTAGGAGGCGTCAAGCTTTTAAGTATTTCCCTTATTTAATATTTTTATTATTATTACTATTCTGAATTTATATAGCGCCAACAGTATGTGCAGTGCTTTACAATATAAAAAAATAAATAATATATATATATATATATATATATATATATATATATATATATATATATATATATATATATATAATATATATACTTTGTAGTAGTTTCTGTTGTGAAAAGTGGAAATAATAAAGGAAATTTTATATTTTTGGTGTATGTAGTTTCAGAAGGGTTAATCTGACGGGTCCGGTGCCATTTTGCCGCTCTTGGTTACTCCGCTGAATCTTCACGTTAAGAGAGGGAATATAAGTAATATAGCCGAAAGAACACTATGAAACAAAATACTGTGCATCGAAGCAAGCCCTTTTTTTTTTTTCTCATATTTAAATGCATGCTTTTATTCTGCCACCCTCAAGCGATGGGCACCCCTTTCGAAAACGTCGGTGTCCTTTATTTTGTAGCTTAGTTTCTGAACATTTTAGATGATACCGGAACACCTAATTGTGTGATGATCATTATTTTTCTGTTATTTTTATTTTTTTTTTCTCATTTGGCAATGGTTAGTGGAGGCTGTAATCGTTCTGACAGCCACTAGAGGCATTGTAGAGCCATAGAACAGGTGGGCAGCTGTATTGTCATCTTTATGTATACATGGTTTTTGAGACTGTACTTTCCCCAAATTTATGTGCACACGTAATGAAGCTGTGCAGCAGAATCAAGTCTCTTCGCTCAATTCTGACACTTCAGATTGACAGCGCTTTGCCGTAGAACAGGGACATTAGACGCGCAATAATTATTCAGGGTTCTGTCTTGGATTATAAGTGATCACACAAACAAGCATTTTACGTTGATGGGAATAGACGTCAGGCGTTGTAAAACTGTAGCCGTTTGACCGTTTATAAAACAGATGTTTGCTGAGTGCTGCACATAAATGAGAGAGAAGGGGAAACCAATAAAAAGTGCATTTTCGAAATAAATGATGGGGGCGCTAATTTAACTCATTCTTTTCCAGAACAGCTTTCGTGTTTTTTTTTTTTTTTTTTTTTCAGCGTCCATTCTAACCGTTCTAATTTCCCTATAATCTTCATAACTATCCATCAGATCAAACTTAATAGTCGATTGCAGATAAATCTTAACATTGTGACTGCAGAAAATCTGAGCGTACGGTATGTTGTATGAAAAAAACAAAAAGCTGCTTAAGAGAAAAAAGAAAAAAATTTCTAGTAACCAAACGGCCT